>NC_136991.1:25926492-25971492 GCF_032717465.1 Coenobita brevimanus | reverse complement strand
TTTAGGAAGAATGATGAAGTAAACAGAGTCAGAATCTAGATCTGTCGATTAAAAGATACCGCGACTGGTGTTTAAAAGAAAAAAAAAAAGTCTTCTCGAAAGGGAACAACAAACTAAGAATGAGACTTCCAGTGAAGCTTGGAGAATACCGTTAACTGGACAAAATACATTTACGAGGTAAGTGTGGATCGACCGGTACTGCATGCCCGCCATAATGGGGCAGGACTCGGAAAGGGGATTCAACAGGATCGTGCAGAGAATTTTAGAAAGGCGGTTATCAGTCACCGGAGAAAAGTAAGAGGCTGAAGGAAGTCAGTGAGACGAGGGAGCTTGGTGAGACATAAGCTTTTGAATCAGTCCTGTTTAGAAATTATGTATACGATGCGTCTCTCCATTTCAGCACACACACACACACACACACACACACACACACACACACACACACACACACACACACACACACAGTGTGTGTGTGTGTGTGTGTGAGAGAGAGAGAGAGAGAGAGAGAGAGAGAGAGAGAGGTGAAGCTTTTACTGAGTCAACAGTTGGGCAGTTATTAAAGAAAGGACGGGGACGGTTCAACACACCCAGCCTCTGACAAACTATAACAGAAGGAATGTGATCTTTACACGATAGATGACAAGAAAAAAAGAAACGCCGATGATACTGAAACGCGGTGATGGATTGAGCTGTGTGTGTGTGTGTGTGTGTGTGTGTGTGTGTGTGTGTGTGTGTGTGTGTGTGTGAAGGTATGGAGATATTCTACTGGAGGACTGTGATCCATTTTCCGGCCCTCCCCACCTTACGCCTTCTTCCATCTTTCACTTCCTCCTCCCTCCCACACCCATCTACCTCTCCCTTCTTCTCCATACATCATTCCTTCTTCCCTCGTCTCCCTCCTCCTTCTTAATACACCTCTTCCTTCTCCTCCCTCTTCCTTCTCTTTCTTACTCCTCTTGCCTTCTCCACCCCCTCCTCCCTCTTCCCCCTCCCCTTCCCTCTCCTCTCTTAGGTCTCCTCCATCCTAAGTACATCATCCTCCAACCCACTCCCTCCCATCCCCTTCTCCCTCTCATCCTTTTTTCTACTCTCTCCTTCCTGCTCCCTTCCCTTTTTTACTTTCTCCCGTGCCTTCCTTAGCTCCTACTTCCTTCCATCCCCCTGCGTTCCTTCCTCTCACTCACCATACTCTTGCCTCCATGTTTTTTCCTTCCCTTTTTTTTTCCCCCTGTTGAGAGAGAGAGAGAGAGAGAGAGAGAGAGAGAGAGAGATGACGCCAATTAAAATAGACAAACAGGGTTCAGTTCAGTATAGGAAACTGTTTTTTTTCCCAAAAATTTTATCACAGCAAATGGTGAATACTTTCATCCCGTTCCGTGTGGTGACCCCTATTTTTTTTTCTTTTAATATTCTTGCCACCAACAGACGGTTATATTTTAGTGAAGTGATAGGTAGGGGCATGCACTATTCATTCACTAGATATAATGTTGCTGTCAAGCGACAAATGACTTTTTTTTGTAGTGTAGGGAACCGTTTATTATGCTGGGTGGCAGGCATACACGCATATCTAAATAGATGCCTGGTAGACTTGGGGGTTTGCCTGCTAGAGGTTCTTGAGATATATTTTTTATATAATACAGATACCACACCGGAAATAAACAACTGATCACTCTGACCTTAACAATTTGGAGTAAGTAATTGCGTCTTGGGGGCTTACAATCCTGTTGGGGAAATTTAGAGATGGATAATACTCAGGTTTTAACGTACTCAAGCAATTAATAAACGGTATATCGGAAAAAAAAATGCTTTAATGCTGACACAGCGATCGACATTAGCACGAATGTAATACAATAAGCATTCACTCGCTGATGGGGCGAAAGGACATCTAAATTTACAGAATATTCTAAAAACATTATTCAGCGATTTATTTATCTTATATGCCGAATTATTTTCTCGTACGTAATGTACTCGTATGCCTTTCTCGACACACGTTGAATAATAATGTACATACACTACCTGAAACAGGAAACTGGTTACTAAGTGTTAGAGTGCTTCCATAACCATTTCGCCAACTTGAAGTATGATAATTTTTTCCCTTGCTGTCATAGATTACTTTATTCAGATTATTAGAGTTCGTAGAAAACAGAAGTTAAGAAAGACTCAGTTCAAAAGTCTCTGCAAACTGTTTAAAACATTTATTTACCTATTTTGTATCATCGTACTGCAGTGACAAACCGACGAGAATACAGTTCTACACACTTGGGCCCCCTGAACATCGTAGCCCAACCTGTTAATATGCTCTGCCTTTTGTCTCTGCTCAGTACCCTTACCATTTAAGCCCAATGCTACAATATTCTCTTCACCCAGGCAACCAACAATTTTTATTGAATCTAGACGGACCTCTTACTGTGAATTCTATATCTAACTCTTGCAGTTTGTAAAGTCTTTCCTGTGTTTTATGAAACCTTTTAGAGATAACAAAAATTAAAACTACGCCCTCCGGTTGAAGAACACAAGTTAGTAGTATCCTTTTGAACCCCTTTTTTTTCTCGAGCGACACAGGAGGCTACTCCCATCTCCATTCTTCCATTCCCTCTCAGACTCACTGCTACCCAGTGTCTCCTCCCTTTCATTCTCCTTCCTTCACCTCTCTCACTTTATCCTTTTTCCTCCTCCTACCCTTCCCTTCCATATCCCCTCCTCCCCTACTCCCGCGCTCCTTATCCACCTCCTTCTTCATCCTTTTTGTTCCTGATCCTTCTCTCTCCTCCTTCTTTTATTATCCACTTCTTCTTTCTTTCTTCCCTCCTCCCACTCCAACTACTTCCTTCTCCTCCCTTCCGCTTTTCCTTCTATATCCACTTACTCCAGTTCACTGTTTCCCCTTCCTTACTTCCTTCCTCCCACACCCCTCCCTTTCATTCTCCTCCTCCTCCTCCTCCTCCTCCTCCTCCTCCTCCTCCTCCTCCTCCTCCTCTTCCTCCTTTCCATTCCCTCTGTTTCCCCATTTTCCTCGTCTGTATACTTTCATCCCTCCTCATCACTCCTCCACCCTCCCTAATAATCCATCCTCCTCATCATCACTCCATCCTCCCTCCTCATTTCTCCATCCTCCCTCCCCATTACTCCATCCTCCCTCCCCATTACCCTCCATCCTCTTCTATCTTCCCATTTCTCCTACCACCATCCCCGTTACTACATCTCCATCACCGTTACTCCATCCTCCACCCTCGTTAAACCATCCCTAGTCCCCAGTACCCCTTACTCCATTCCCATTTCTCAGTTCTCCATCCCCGTCACTTCATCCTTCATCCGCATGACTATCCTCCATCCCCATTACTCCATCCTCCAGCCCCATTACTCCATCCTCTCTCCCCATTACCCCATCCTCCATTCCATTACTTCATCTTCTCTCCCCATTAGCTAATCCTTCCTCCCCAGTACTTTATCCTCCATCTCCGTTATTCCATCCTGCATCCCCATTACTCCATCCTCCCTCCCATTACCTACTCCTCCCTCCCACTCCTTCATCCTCCCTCCCCATTACTCCATCCTCCATCCCATTACCTAATCCTCCTTCCCACTACTTCATCCTCCCTCCCCAATACTCCATCCTCCCTCCCCATTACTCCATCCTCCCCCCTTACTACATCCTCCATCCCCATTACTTCATCCTCCATCCCCATTACTTCATCCTCCATCTCCATTACTCCATCCCTCCTTTCCATTACTCCATCCTTCCTTCCCATTACCCTATCCTTCCTTCCCATTATCCTACCCTCCCTCCCCATTACCCCATCTTCCCTTCCTATGACCCCATCCTCTTTCTCTGTTGCCCCACCTTCCCTCCCCATTACTGCATCACTCATTTCATTATTCCATTCTACTGTCTCGTCCTCACCTCCCTGCCCCTTCCTCCCCTGCACTTAATCCCCCCTCCACCTCCCTTTTCCTTCTTATCACCCCCCCCCCAGCCTTCTCTCTACCCTTTCTGTGCCCTCTCCACAACCCACTCCTTCCCCTCACTCTTTCACGTCCCTTTCCTCCCTCCTCCCTCTCTCTCCCTACAATGGGCTGTATTTCTAGTTCGCTTTGAAGGTGTCGTAACGCCTCTTCATTTGCGATTAATTTCGCACATGTCAGCTTAATGATCCTCTTCTATTTTATGCATATGGTATCGATGTGATCTCTCCTAAGTTCCTATGACTCATTCTTAGCATAATACAACCGTCTGGCTTTCGTTCGAATAGAATACTAGAGTTTTTCCGGCCATGGTTAATGATGAGTGATGACACTCAGGGTCCCACAAATCACTCTTACCTGTACAAAATCGTCTGAAGTTACCAGGAATATAATACTAAAGGAGTAATAACCAAGAGTGCTAAAGGATGGAACATGACGCAGAAAACAAAACAAAATGAAACAAAAGCTCCCGGGAATCGAATGCTGGTGCCAAGCTACCTACAAACCAAATTTGAAGTACATTAGCGAAACTCTAAGGAATTCAGTTACCGCGTTTCACAAAAAGCCAATCCATGTTATATGAAACAATAGCATTTAGAGGCCAAATTCTAATCCTCCTCCAAGATATGTTGTTGGCTACGGTACAAGCTACCTGCAAATCAGATTTGAAGACGAGTATTTTGGTAACACACACACACACACACACACACACACACACACACACACACACACACACACACACACACACACACACACACACACACACACACACACACTGGCAAAAACCATATCTCCTCGCCTTGCTAAAGTCGAGCGAAAAGAGCAAAGCTCTATGGAATTCAGTCATCGCATTTCACAAAAAGTAATCCATATTGAAACATACATGGCAGCTGGCATTCGGTCGTCTTTGATCAAATCCTCAAGAATAAAAATAGGCTTCTGCACATCCACATAGTTGCTATTTCCTGAAGGTTTGGTGAAATTTCGTTCACAATTCTTCGAGGTATTTTGGCAACAGGTACATACACACACAGAAAACATACAGACATACACTGACAATAGCTATATTACCTCGCCCTGCAAAAGGTGGCCGATAAAAATATATGGCGACTGGCATTCTGTTGTCTTTGATCAAATCCTCACCAAAAGTAACAGGCTTCTGCAAATCCAAATAGTTGCAATTTCCTTAAGGTTTGGCGAAATTTCGTCCACAACTTTTCAAGATATTTTGGCAACAAATACATACATGCTTACATACATACATACATTCATAGATACATACATATACATACATACGATCATAAACACACACACACACACACACACACACACACACACACACACACACACACACACACACACAAACTATATCACCCTCCCTTGCTAAAGGCACCCCATAAAAAATAAAAAAATAGGAAAACAAATTGCTAAGGAAGTGGCCATATACCTTAACCCAGTCACGGCTCAGCATTCAAGCCGGCTGCGTGGCTTGTTTTGACAAGTTCCAAAAAACCGACTATAGTTACATCCCATATACCTGCATATGCCCCCTCACTTCGTAGGAGCTTTGGTAGAGTAGTTGTCTCGTAATGTGTATGCCTCGAGTCTGAGTCAGAACCCATGCCGTGGGGGACATTTAAAGTGGACGCTGGTAGTATGCTTTTTCGTATGCTTACTTATGTTTGCACCTGTCGTTTCTGCCGATGCCATATTAAAATTGTTTAGACACACAGAACCCTTATATCACTTTCACTTTCACATACCCCTTCCCCATTTGCACTTCACCAGCATGGGAAAGAATCACTTCTAACACTCTCCCATGAAGGACAGTCCAGTCCGGCAGTAGTCGTAAATGCGGTAACCTTTTCATTAGGTTGGAGAATTATGAAAATTTTTCATAGCTAAGGGGCAATTGGAGTTTCTTCCTGATCACTTCACTACCTGACGCCTTGCATTTGTAGTAAAATCGTCCGGTGGATAAAAGAAAGAAAAAATAGAAGACATCATAGCTGTGCACCGGAGAATGTCATTTATTTTACTTTTGCTGCTACCAGACGATTTAACTTAGTTTTGGAAATGGCTCCAAATGGTGAAGGTGTTAGTTACGTCTCTCGCGAATATCTTCCAAGCTGGGTAGTAGACTGGCAACATGAAGAATAAATTACACGTACGTCCTCTGGTTGAAGAGGTTAAATTCATTTGATTGTCGTGCACTTGCTGGTATTCATATAAAAGTATTAATTTCAGAAAAGCGCCAAGTATATTAGCTCCAGTGGCTACAACGACTCAGTTTAATATTTTGTCACACTTGCAATCACCCTTAGTCAAAAGTACTCTTTTCGAAAACAATGAATATTATCAATTCCACTTATCACTTGAATATAATATTTTTTTTCTCACATTCGATGTTCTCGACAATATCAAAGTCCCAGTCACTTCAAACTTTTTTTTTTCTTCCTGAGATATTAGAAAACGATTTATAATGCTGATTTCGTAATACATGCGACAAATTTAAAGGAAATATATCTGACTATTTGAGTTTCATATTATAGAGGAATATTGCAGTTACACACACACACACACACACACACACACCTATATCTTATCTACATACCGTATATATATATATATATATATATATATATATATATATATATATATATATATATATATATATACAGTATACTTCCCTTGTTTAATCTCAAATTATATAACCATATAAGTTATCAGTTGCATTTTCCTCAGTCCAAAAAAGATATATTTAAAACTGTACATATTGGTCTTACTTTCTCCTTAGCTGACGCTCACTTTCCCACATCGATTTTGTGTGTGTGTGTGTGTGTGTGTGCACTTTTTTCACCCTCCCTCTTTCGTACAGTTTTATATATCTAACTACTCTTCCATAGTTAACTTAGCTTGAATCTGTCATCTTGAATGTTTGGCTATAGCTGAACTACGAAATATATGTTGCAGAAAAACGAAAATCTCCTCACACTGAGGTGAACGAAATATGCCTGCATTGTTCACCATTTCAGAGTGGAGAGAAACATTTTATAAACAATATTTACCCTTCGGTGACATCTAATCCCCTACAGTATATACATGTATCCATATTCTCTCTCTCTCTCTCTCTCTCTCTCTCTCTTTCTCCGTGTCATATTAACTGTCGATATCGGCGTATGTAAGTGCATTTTCTATTATACCAGGGGAGACATTTGAACGCGTATAAAGTACAGAACTAATACTTCCTTCATTTTTCCCGTCAGTGATATATATTTCACATGTCTCATATTATGCGTTCATATTTGTGACTAGTTGCATTTTCTATCATATCATATAGGCATTTTTTAAAACAGTACATACAGAATTTACAAGCCTTTCCATTTCAGTGGCGCATATTTCCTCATGTTATATATATGCGTGTGTGTATTTACTTTATGTGTCACGCGTGGCTGTGTGCACATACGCGGTGGCACAGAACACAGAAAGCTACTGCCGCCCCCTACATGTTTAATTGGTCTATGCCTCACTCAATATGGAATCCCCTTTTATGGAGCACAGGGGGAGACTGGTGGGTGAACGGAGGGGAGGTTGAGAGAGAGAGAGAGAGAGAGAGAGAGAGAGAGAGAGAGACTGGGGTAGGTGTTAATGTGTGTGTGTGTGTGTGTGTGTGTGTGTGTGTGTGTGTGTGTGTGTGTGTGTGTGTACAGTACTTATATTACCATTGGAGTGAGAATTCATTTATTGTTGTGCGTGGAGAGAGAGAGAGAGAGAGAGAGAGAGAGAGAGAGAGAGAGAGCTACTATTCCTATGTGCAGTACAGTACATTGCTCACAGCGCTTGGGATAGAGCAGGAAGCAATAGAACTGCACATTTATCACAGTAATCTTCCTAATTGCAGGTGTGTCCCCAGGCAGCATTCCTGCCAGGTGGCTCACACGTCATTTACATATACACGGTGAGGTTGGAATAAAGATTGACTGTCAGGTATTGAGCAGTTTTTTTTTTTTTTTTCACTTTAAATTATATAGATGTCCATTTTCTCTTCACGTCATTTACATATACACGGTGAGTTTTGACCAACGACTTACTATCAGTTACTTTTTTTTTATATTATTATACAGCTTTAATATACGTTGCCTGTCCTTAGTTCATTTCTTCCTGGTAATTCACACGTTATTCACATATTCACGCGATATTTAGAATGACGATTTAATTTCTCACATTTAGTGGTGTCTAAGTGACTCTCATTATTGTTCCGTAATACAATTTTCCTTTTAGTTACAGAACAATCTTTATACTTTATTTTCACTTTAAAGCAGTGATATATCTTTAGCAGTTACTTTTCTTTTTTTTCTTTTTTTTTTACAATGGTGTATTTCCTCAGTATTTTCATTTCCGAACAGCGGATATGTATAGTCATTTGTTATATTAAGAACCGGAATATATTTGCTGTTACAGATTGGTGATCTTATTTTTTATTGTGTGTGTGTGTGTGTGTGTGTGTGTGTGTGTGTGTGTGTGTGTGTGTGTGTGTGTGTCGGGTAACTCACAAATCATTTGCATTGGCTATGCACGGTGATTTAAAAGAGAGATTAAATTTTTGGCCATCTCTGTGCTGCCCTTTTTGTTAGTCGCGCATTCTTTCTTATATTTTTTTCTTTATTCTTTTGTTTAAGTGTGGCAGGCACTTCTAGCCTTCAGAATCAAGTGATTCCGACCAAACCCGGACATAATGACCAGTCTATGGCCCAGTTGTGTCTGACACAATGACCAGTCTATGGCCCAGTTGTGTCTGGAAGGTATTGGCTGCTAGGCAACTACTCGTTGCCTTGCAACGGCCGGAAAACCGTTTTTTTCGTACTTTTCAGGTTTTGAGCTATACTCGTAGAAGCATTACTAATGGGTGTAGAAAGCTCTGACTTCATTTGTCGTAAGCTTGAGGTCATTCCCAATCAGAACTGTTCCATCTATATTCACCCTTTCCTCTAGTTTTCAAGTGGCATCCCTGCGAAGCTTGGCCTCAGTGTCCCTAATAGTCTTGTTTAACTGTGGCAGGCACCTCTACCCTTCAGAAATAACCGATTCCGACCAAACCCGGACACAATGACCAGCCTACAACCTAGCTGTGTCCGCAAGATTTTGGTTGTTAGGAAACCACTCGTTGCCTAGCAACGGCCCCCTTAGCCCCTTCGTGGCCCTGCATCCAGAAATTGTCGGGAATCAGTGGCCAGCCAGGGCACCATTTTTTCAAATGTCAAAAAATCAATGTTTTTTTTTTTTCTTACAAAATTGAAGAGAAACGTCTGGCGAACCTGGCAGTGCAATTTTTAGCTTCCTAAATCCATCCAGTGCTTTGCAGTGAAGCGGGAAAAAAAAAAAACGCAGAATGACTGCATATATGCCAGTGAAAACTAAGGAGTGGAGTGAAAAAAACATCGCATAAAGAAATATCCATATTTTCATCCCCCCAAAGATTTCATTGGTGCTAAAATGGTTTGAAATGACTAGATATGTGTAATGTGAACAAAATCAGTTTATATTATGGGAGGTTTCATAAAAAATAGTTTTTTTTTTTTTTTAAGTTTTTGATGTTTATTGCGTTTATGCAAGTATCTAGTTATTTCTGTCGTCTGGGTGGTTTAGTCTGCGTCCAAAGAGAGACGAGAGATGGTATTTCCAGACACTGACCAGATAAGGGTCCTCTCTTGTGTGTTAGACTGAACCACAACGGCCAACTTAGAGCTGGCCATCTTCGCCTACAGGCTTGTCAGTTATTTTTCTTACCTCCTGGTTATGTTTTCATTTTGGAACGGTGATTTTTTGTTCAGTTATAGAACTATTATATTTTCATTTTGGAAGAGAAATTTTATTTTAAGTTTCATGTTATTTTAATATACGTATGGTAATTTCTATCAAGAAATTGATTTCCAGTTATACAGCTGTCATTTTTTTTTTTTTTTAGCTTTGAACATATTGACATATTTGTTTCATCCTCGTGTCCATCATAATCCACATCATCATCATCATCATCATCATCGCTATCCTATGGGAGTTTTGCATAATTCGGTCCCATTGTTATGAGGTGTCTGTCATCTGTCATAAGGGTAGTTTGTGAACATCACTTAACTAAACATTAGCTAGAGATATTTACCTCCGTTACCTAAGTTAGAAGTTATGTATTCACCCGCGTCTGTCTGACTGTTTGCGTAAAAAGATATCTCAAAATATTGTCACCAGATTTCAATGAAATCTGGTTGATAGAAGGGTAATGGGTCAAGGAAGAGTTTATTAGATTTTGAGATGGATCTGGATTCGGTTACAGGAAATTTTCATTGGCGTTGCAAGTAAGAGGTATGCGGTCTCTGTAATTCAGTAAGAGAACAGACCAAGCCCGTGGAATTTGCCGATTAACTGTGTGAGACTGTTAAAATAGTTGTTTGGTAGGAAGGAGGAACTGCAACTGTGAATCATAAGTTTTATTGCGGTCTCTTTATGCTCTCTTCTATGTTATGAGGAAGGTTCACTTACGTGATGTGAGCACGGGTGAGGCAGTGGGTGCAGGAACAAAAATGGTGCAAAATATACACAGATATCTTTGACTGAGCTGCCCCCGCAAGACATGTTAAGTCGTTCAGGGAAGTCAAAGAGGAGTAATACGTGGACTACCCTAAATATTTATATCTGGCCGTATCAAGAGTTAGATAAAGACTTGCAGTCATACTGAGAAACTGATTTTTTTTTTTTTCGGCCATGCTAGGGCTTATGTGACGGCATTAACACTCAGGCTTCTATGACCTGCTTTCACTTGCGTACATTCTAAGGCGTTCCTAGGAATAGAATGCTAAAACCGACCAGACTATGATAGGGTTAAAGGCCATGCTGTTAGTTACCAGTCCTTAGTGAAAGTATGTGACCACTGAACGTAAGTCAATCCTTGGGCAACACAGGGTTGGAGGATCGTAAGCCTCTAGGCATCCATTTATTGGTTACTAGCTGACAATGTACAAGGGGTGCCACAATCAAGTCGGAGTGATGGAGTTAGCAGGGGTGTTCCGATGACAGGTTGGTGGATCTTGTGAAAATATAATGATGATGGATTTGGAGACAGTCTACAGTAATTCTTGGTCCTGCGAACGTCGAATCTCAACAATGCATTTAAACGGTAGAATTTACGTGTGTATATACATTAGGGTGGATGGACAAATGGATGGATGGACACTCATGCATCTATGAGTAATAAATGCTAATGTTCGCATGATATAAATGTATCTCTGTAAATATGCGCATGCTGATACTTTAGTATGTCATACATGTATGTATGTACATATGTATGCATCCGTGTATGCATGTATATTGAAATGTGTGTATGAGTGCATGAATGTAAGTGTATGCATTATAAAAATGAAGGTGTGTATGCTTATTAACTTGTTTTTGTACATGTGACTATTCACTACTAATTTTCATGTCTTTATGCCCTTGTTCACTTTCATGTTCGTGCTTATTGCCACAAGATAATAACGCTGATGACGTTTAATTGCGGGTGTAGTGCATTTCCCCTCCGTATGGATTAGCCGTGGAGCATAATATATATTGCGGGTGTGTTTTTAGCGATGGGTGTTAGTAAAGCATTCTATTAAGAGGAGTATTTGTCAACCCCTGTATGTCAATTATATAGAGTGAAAAGGGTGGGGTGGGGTGAGGTACACACACACACACACACACACACACACACACACACACACACACACACACACACACACACACACACACACACTATTTCACTGCACTCATATTCTTCAACATACATACATACATACTTACATACATGCATGCATAAAGACACATGCGGCATACTGTACATTACCCATTACTGCCGTGCTATACTCAGTCATTTACTCGCTATTCATATTCGTTTATCTCACACACACACACACACACACACACACACACACACACACACACACACACACACACACACACACATCACTTTTGCAACTCTCACATTATACAGACTACCTCACCACACTCTCTCTCTCTCTCTCTCCATACATGCACTACATACACACATAATTAGCAAAACATCCATAAGTAACAAACGACGTGTAAAATTAGGAATTCCACTAACCTGACAATATCTTTTCAGTACCTTCACTCTTAGCACAGTACCATCTTCTGCTCTTCCTATGAAATTTCCGTCGCCCATTCCAGTGCAAGGAAATGCTGCCTCTCACTGTTTTCTGGTATACTACATCGATTGATTGTATGGAATGGGGAAGCCTTTCTATTGTACTCACTGATGTGCACAACTGTTTCTGTTGACACGAAGGCCTGATCATCTCATAGGGACAGAGTACAGTATGTGTGATTCTCTCTCTCTCTCTCTCTCTCAACTCCCTAACCACTCCCACCCTCCCCCCATCAGTAATTAACCAGATACTTCTCAACTTCAAACTTTAGGAATTTCTTCAACTTAAACCTTTTACCTGGGTTTAGTTCAGTCCCCCAGACTCTCATCTCGTTTTCTTTAACCTTATTTTTTTCTGTTTCCAGATTTTTCAGTTTCTTTTTCACTCGTCTTTGTATCCCATATCCACGAGAGAGAGAGAGAGAGAGAGAGAGAGAGAGAGAGAGAGAGAGAGAGAGAAGTGTCAGAGAAATAAAATGATTACGAGACGCAATACCGAAATACAGCGCGGAGAAAATAAGTAATGAAAGAAGAGAAAAAAAGGAGGAAAGAACACAAAGAGAGAAGACAAGGTAAATCGAGATGGAGAGAGTTCCAGATTTCGGAGAATGGAATGAATTAAAAAAAAAAAAAAAAATGATAAGAAAGCAAATCGGAGAGAGAGAGAGAGAGAGAGAGAGAGAGAGAGAGAGAGAGAGAGAGAGAGGGGGGGGGGATTTGAAGAATACATGAATTAGGCTAAAGTGGAATGAGTGCATTTGTAGAAAAACAGAAAAAAAAAATTGCACTTACAAAGAGGGGGACAGAAATACAGGTAGACAGATCAACAGGATAACAGAAAGACGGCCAAAAAAAAAAAAAGAGAAAATATGAGAGCTGAAAAACTGACACCAAAGAAGAAAATCAACAGGGAGGGGAGAAAAACGAAGTGAAAAATGAGAGAGAGAGAGAGAGAGAGAGAGAGAGAGGTTATGAATATTTTACCCAAGTGTGACGTGCCGCTAAAACACTGACCGTCCCGACGGCAACACACACTCTCTCTCTCTCTCTCTCTCTCTCTCTCTCTCTCTCTCTCTCTCTCTCTCTCGTGTGCAAATACTGAATGCGACAGAGAGAGAGAGAGAGACAAACAGGCGATAAGAGCACATCACCAATCATTAGTCAGTTCACCAGCAAAGCCTAAATGCAACAACACCGACAGATGTATAAACAGATCCACACACACAAATACTGAGAGACTCACAGACAGATGGATAAACAGATAGCTAGGACAGCAGATAAATGAAGAGACAGACAGAAAGACACACATACATCATACATACATACATACATACATACATACTCGTATATCCAGAGAGAGAGAGAGAGAGAGAGAGAGAGAGCAACATGTCACCAAGTATTTCACAAGCATTGCGCTATTTCGTCAACCATATTACCAACACAGCCTCATGCAATCAACCATTACACAAACACAGGCCAATTTCACCAACTATTTCGCCACCCAGTCGCCCCGTTCACGAACTATTTCACCACAGTGCGTTTATATCTCTATTTCACCAACACATAATTATTTCTTCAACCGTGCCATCAATCTATCAGCTACTTTTCAACTACTTCACCAGATTATCACAATTTCATGAACCAGTCTGCCATATTATTACGCTCTCACCAAAGTATCAGGGTTTTTTATTCATATCATCAGATTATCACCGTACCTTCAAATTATTACCGGTACCATTCTATCATGTTATGACTTCTTCATCAGATTATCACATCTACCAACTACTTCACAAGGTTATAACCATTTCAAATATCGCTATTCTATGAGAGGATCATAGTTTCATCAAATTATTCCCATATTTTGAAATTATCGGTTTCTTCGAAATATCACCATACCTTCAGACAATCATCATTTAATAAAGGCACCATTGCTTTAAATTATTATAATTTCTTGCGATTATTCTCATTTCACCCAATTACCAGCATTTTACTGTATTAACATTATCAAACGTTGCTCCAGAATGACATATCAGCATTTTTTTTTCACCAGCACACCGCTATTTAGTCAACCATTCCACCATAAAGTCATTTGTCCAATTAATTATTAAGTCCCAGTACGTCTCTAACTTATCACGAACCACTTCACCGAAGTAGCCTACTGTATAATTATTTATTGCATCATTACAGTTTTGCATCACCAAGCATTGCAAAGACAGGTCATCATTTCACAAGTCAATATAGCCATAATGCCAACATAACCACTGCTCCAACACAGCCACTGCACCAGAATAGCCATTACATTGACGTATATATTTTACCCACATAGCTGTTTTGCCAACGCTGTAATTGCAATGACATATCCATTGCACTAGCATAGCCATTTCACTAACACAGCCAATTTTGCCCTTGCACCAACACAGCTATTTCTCGAACATCAGCAGTTTCACTAACTCATCCATTTCATCAACGTCATTGTACAAAAAATCGGTAGAGACGTGGCCTGCCGTTCTAATGGACCCAGGTTCAAATCCCCGATGGGGCAGGGAACAGTTTCAGGATTTGAATTTCATTAAATCAGGCTTTACTGATGTACCAGAAGACCCGCCGACATGTAAAAATACCCCCGCTAATACCAACACACCAGTCCTGTATGAGACAGCCCTAGCATGTATTCAATATGGACGGTGGGTGTTAGCGCCGAAGTGGTGACATGAAGAGGTGTATGGTATGTAGGAGGACTGTTGGGCCTTGATAGCAGGCTGTGAAGCCTATGCCCAGAGTCGAACACATCTATCTATCTATATACCTAGGCTGCTTCCCCCAAGGAAAGGGAGGTCTACAACACAGCCATATATCACCAGTACAACAAAATATCATAAACACAGCCATGCATCACCAATCTACCCTATATCAGCATAGCCATGCATTATATAGCTGTGTTGTACCAGTATAATATGGCCATTTCACCTACTGTTGCACCAACATATCTTAAGTATCCCAGTCACTGCACAACATAGTGTTATATCTTCAACATTTCACCAACTACACTGAAGATATTGAAGTGCAGTATAATCTCAATAACCAATCTCTATAACCAATATTTCATCCTCTTACCAACCATTGCGACTACAAAGACATATCTATAACCACCTGACTACGATGACATCATTCTTACTTCACTCCTGCTGTCTTCACACAGTTTTATTCGGCTCATGGGAAACTTTTCGACCTCGAAGGGCTACTGTATGAACATCCTTCATTAAACCTCGTCACTTTTAGGGCGTTCTCTTAATCTAAATAAAGTCGCCAGGAGGAGGCAAACATCAAAATAAGATGACGTTATCGCAGTGAATGGGCTAACCGTTTCATCGGCCATTTACATTCAGTTCACCAACAAGTTTAGAAAAATTATTAAATATTTACGAAAAGAAACGTTGCTGTGTGTGTGTGTGTGTGTGTGTGTGTGTGTGTGTGTGTGTGTGTGTGTGTGTGTGTGTGTGTGTGTGTGTGTGTGTGCGAGCAATATGTACCCGCACATTGTCTTTTTCACTTCGCTCTGTTGATTTATTGTTATTCTTTATCTTCCTTCTCCTTGACGTACCACTTCCTTTCTCCGTCTAACTCAGCCATTTATTCCTCTTATCTTTCCTCACCTTCCATTTCTTGATACAGTTCGTCTGTTGTTATCTCATTTTATTCTTTGACTTCGTTTTCGTTTTTAACCATCATATCCTATTTTTCTTTTCTCCATCTTCTTTTATTCATATTTCTATCTCAATTGTTTCCATGCACTTCTTTCACGTGAATCTAATTTCCAACTCCTTTAATATCTTCACTGTCCTTATGTATAAGTTAAGTTTGTCCTTAATACTTTCAGACGTTTATATTGTGCTCAGGAAGGATCTCTCGTAGTGACGAGGTAAACCCTAGATCACTTTCGTTTGGTTGAGGTGACCCCCCCCCCCCACCAGGAGGTGATACTGCTATCATGAGGAGATAAGGGGCCCGGGGTGCTGGGTCTCCCAGTACCTTCATGCCACTACAACCGCTCTTGAAAGGAGGTAGTGTGGTGCAGTTCACTTGCATTTTGTATGCTGAAGAGTATGACTGGGGTTGGCTCAATCCCACGTTAGTATTTATAGGTGTTAGTTTTTTTAGGGGAAATAACTGGCAGGAATATAATTATTTTGAGATTAGTACATCTGTACACCAGTACATACACTGTACACTCCTATGTACACTTGTACTTATTAGTTCAAGTACAAGATATATGGTGTAACATAAGATTATAGTCTTCATTTTGCATACAGAAGATTTTTTTGTTTTTCAAGGAAAAAAAAATATAATAATCTGTAAGAATTCTTTTGTAATCAATGGCTGTAGCCTTGATGATCAATAATAAGTAGTTGCTGTTCATTTACAGGGGTAAATATAGATTTAAAAAAACAAACATTGCACACTAGTCGTTCTTTGACTAAAAGAAACAACCTTTTTCGTCCCTCTCCCACACACTTCCTAGTGCTGCCCCAAGGTTGTGGGTAAGTTAGCAGAGGCTCCCACTACCAGGGTGTTTGTGTGCCTACAGCCAAGCCCGCAGCTGCAGTCGTCTCTGTATAACATTGGTCTTCAGCATAGTCATTAGTTAATCTTAGTATTTTTACACTTTTTTTTTTAGTTATCCACCTTAGTGTTAAGATTCAGTTTCAAGTCATTGGTTTTTCACTCAGATTGAAGTACAAAGGTCATATTTTCTATGTATGCCAAGGAATTGAATAAATTCTAATTCTATTTTTTTTTTTTTTCATTTTTCGAAAATGGGGTTCAGTCAACCCCACATTAGTGTTGATGTAAGTCGGATCAGGGATTAATGGTCCAGGGTTAATGACGGCCATAATCCATAAATCTCTCCTAGACAAAATATAATCATCTGATGGTATTCTACACTTTCAAGGAATGACAGAGAAATGATGTCACCAAACTGAAGGGGACTGAGATATGGACAAGGTGATTATGGTCAAGTGGTTAGAGAAGTGGTCTGCTGTCTGAGAGGACGGGCGATCGATCTGGGGTGGTTAGATATAGCCACCATTTTCCCCATCACTACCGGGGACTCTTCAGCTGAATACAATCGTCATGGTAGCAGAAAGAATGAACTCTAGTACCCTACCATTGGGCTGAAGGGGGTTAATTTATAACCAAAACATTAGCACTGTAAAACTCAGTGGCAGAATAAGGGATTTAAATCATATTAATAACTTCAGCCCTATAGTACGTCGTTTTTATTGTTGCTATTCCAGATAGACGTTCATACATATTAGGACAGTCTTTTCAAAAGGCAGAGGTGTAATTCAGCAAATGTTAACCTCACGATTACGAGAAGTCTCACAAAGCTGCATTTAATCGTCTGTTTGGTAACCTGATAAAATGATAAAAGCAACAATGGTGGTAAAGGGGTTAAGGATCTAGGTGTGACAGCATCAAGACACTTGCTTCCGTATTATCAAAATTAAGTTCTCGAATGTCGAATCTTGTCACAAGGCAATAGTCTTTAGATACAAGTTCATCTCTAGGAGCGATTCTGCCCTTCTGTCTCCTGCTAACGACATTCGAACGCAAGGTGCGTCACTCACGTAGATTTAAGCTACGTCAGTGAACCCACACCACATCATACAGTATCACCTCCCTACACCTCACCATTTCATATCATACAGTATCACTTTCCCACACCACACTCTCACTTTCCCACACCACACCATGTCACATCACACAATAGCACACAGTATCACCTTCCCACACCACACCATATCACATCACACAATATCACTTTCCCACACCACATCATATCACATCACACAGCATCACTTTCCCACACCACACTATATCATATCACACAATATCACTTTCCCACATCACACCATATCATATTACACATTATCACTTTCCCACACCACGCCATATCACATCACACAATATCACTTTTCCACATCACACCAGATCATATCAAAAACTTCCCACACCACACAGTATCACATCAAACTTCCCACACTATACCTTAATATATCACATTATATCACCTTCACACACCACACCACATCACATCACATCACACACCTTCCAACACGACACTATAACACATCACAAAATATCACCTTCCCACACCACACCACATCGCATCACACACCTTCCAACACCACACTATAGCACATCACACAGTATCACCCTCCCACACCAGACCATATCACATCACGCACCTTCCAACACCAGACTACAACACAACACACAATGTCACCTCCCCACATCACTAGGGTGTGTCGTTCTGGGAGGTGAAAATCAATTTTTGCATATTTCTTCAGTGAGGGATTTTAAAAATATGTTTTTGGACGTGAAGAATTCAAATCTTTTATTATTTTCGTGACTGCACAACATTTAGCTTAGTAAATCTATGTATTATTAAAAGCATATAAACTAATCTCGGAAAACAATATAATTGTACTAATTTTAGCTTCTCAAAATGTCAGTTAATGATATAAAAATGTTAGATTTTCTGCATAAAACATATCCTTGGAATCATAAAACAATAACAGAAAGTAATGGCATCAGTTAAAGATAATATTTTAAAACGTTTCATCAAGTCTTGCTTTGATTCGTTCTTGGACATCAGTCACAGACTTGCTTCTTGGCCTGTGATATAGCCCTCACATTTCTCATGTGTATGCACCCTGCCTGCTGCCTCTGTGATTTGTTAAACACACCTCTCTATATACTGGGCATGACAAGGCCACTGTGGAACTTGCATGGGCTTGTAAGTGAACTTCTATACTCCCGCTGTAGTCAAGTTATATGTCAAAGGAGGTTCAAATACCCAGTCAGACCTGTCTATCAACTCTAACAGGGAAGAAACACTGGGGCTGATGGAATGTGTCTTCCTGAGTCGTACAAAAAGACCTCCTAGTGTGCCGACATCCACCCCTCAAGTCAACAGTTTTTTGGACGCCAGCTCTCCTCAATGACATCTGAACACAAGTGTGTGGATTATCATTTCGCTGAATACACTGCATGCTGAGCGCTGGATTGTTGGCAAAATAGCATCCACTACAGCCTTGTTTGCAGCCTAACTAGCCGCAGCTGAAACAAGATGTGGCTTGGGCCTTCCACCTAAGAGCCTTTTACTTTTATGTTGAACCAACAGGGGTAGCACACACCAACGATGTATTCCACTGTCAGGCATAAGTTGTTGAGGGTTTTGCCTTTAGGGCCATATTTTGAAACCCATATGCGACAAAGCCTGTTTGCTGTTGTCAACCACCTTGAATGGCTCACTGGACCAATTTCAAGAAAGGCCAGATCTGTGGGAAGTTCTCCTGTCCTTATGGCCTGTGTGATCCTATACCCGTACTCTTGATTAGGAAAGCGATCACCCAGTGAAATGGGAGGCTGTCCAATTGAAAGTGTGGTGAATGAAGGATCAGTTTCAAGTTCTTTAGTAGTGTCTAGCTTCTTGCCAATGTTACCTGTCCACTTGTTGTTAGACAAGGTCTTCCCATCAAATGTTGTGATCAATCGTCGCAGGGGTAACTTGTTGGTGTGGAGGACACAAACCAACAGATCAGCTTAAGACAAAGATTGACCTCTACCAAACGCATGTAACATTTGTAAAATCACCTCCAATGGCCTGCAGACTTTTATCAATGCCTTTCTTCTTCATGAAATCTGCAACATTATCATCAATAACCTCAGCAGTTTTTTTTTTTTTCTCTTTGAGCCTTTCTTAGGAGAGAAATGGTAGAGATATCTTCCACTTGGCTCACTGCACACAGAATAATGCTTTTCTCTGGTGAAGCTGGGGAACAGACTGTTCGTATCTCGACAGCTGTCAAAGAAGATTCAGTTTCACAATTCTTGCAAAAATCATCAAATTCCAGGTCGAGGGATTCCAAAACATTTTTTTAGGGGGCCGTCTTGACTTTACTGTGATCAACTAAAAGTCTCTTGTCTTCTTCAGGGCTCAAGCCAACATCCTTAAAGGCAGCAGTGGTGATGGCAGCTGTGGCATGCAGGCCAACACTATATCTGATGCTCTGCATAGAAACATCAGGTATTTCTAATGTGCTGTAGGCAACTCTGGCTTTTTACTGGATGTGGAAGACCTGCTTGGTATTTCTAATGTCACTTCATAACTTCCATCCATTCCATCAAGAGTATCAGTTCTTTGTTCTTCATATCGATCACCAGAGAAAATTATTTCATTTGATGGTATTGAAACATCCTGATTACTTATCTGCTTGTATTCAGCAAGCCTTCTTCTCTCATCTTCTTGCTGCCTCTGCTTTTTGACTTGTCTCTTGAGATCAGACAGATCTGGCAAGCCAATCTGATATGGTCCAACAGAACCAGTCTTCTCTCTCTGACCTTTAATGAATGCAAGTTCCTTCATAGGGATCATTTTCTCCTTAGGGCATGTACAGTTAATGTGAGCTTCATTTATGCAACCAGCATCTGCTGGGCAGCCAAATTCAGAGCAGAGAACAATTTTACACATGCAATTAAGGATGTCAACAAGCTTGTCAAGATTTGCAGTAAGAGCCTCTTTGACATCTAGCTTTCCTCTCCCAAGAGATATGGCCTGATCCCAGCTCTCTTTGATCTTGTTTAAGAATCTGACTCTTGAATTTACCACGAGTACTACAAAAGAACTGTTTGTTCGTTCCCACTTTTCAAGCACTTTAAGGGAAACGTCCTTTGCAAGAATGGCTGCTGAGTAGTATCTCACATCCTTACCACTTTGTTCTCTTAGCAGTAACCCATAACTCAGAACGTCTCTCACAGTTGGGAGTTCAGAGGGCAATAATTCTCTGCCAGTTCCAATTATTTTACTCATATGCGTGCATGTCCCCAGTCTTGTTCTGATTTTGCCATTGCAGGTGAATTCCCTCTGGTTAGGATGGTAGCACTGACTGATAGGTAATTTTTAACACACTGATGAACATGGTTCAACCTGTGAAAAACAGTAGTGCATTATATATATATATATATATATATATATATATATATATATATATATATATATATATATATATATAAACAGCAGGTACTTGACAATTTTTTTTTCATGATTTCCAGGCAATATTACACACATGCCTCCTAAAGACAAGTTCATAATTATCGGAAATTCCACAAAAACGTCAAAAAAGACTCCATTTTTATGTTGCCTATTACCAAGCAAAACTAAATTATGTGAAATTTACAATTATATCTTTAGAATTCCCAAGTCATCTTGCAACTTTTTAGCACCCATCATATTTAGAATTTGAAAGTTGAAAAATCGGACACATGCTACCACACCACATCAGGCAAAGGACGTTAGCTGAAGTCACCTGATGTTGCGTCATCTAGTGCTTTTGTGGTTGTTGACGGTTATATATAGAACCACGGCGGACACTGAATTGGTTAGCTTGTATGCTACGTTAGAAAGCGGGGCAGAGGGAACAGATATGTTTTGCCTTCACCGCAGTTTTAACAAACGTTAGTACAATGTTGAGAGTCTGCCTTCCCTTCTGCGTTGGTAACTTTAATAATACAGGCCTTAGCACTCTTCTGACATAGTTGCAAATTAAACGAGAAGGCAATAAACTTTTTTTTTTTTTTTCAAAGCTTCAACTTTTCTAGCGTTACTATTCCCTTATACAAGAGTATAATTGGTGTACATTTATAATACACAGAGCAACTGTAGTCTTAATACATTACCAAGGGCAAAAGAATAAGTCTGTACGGCGTAGGGTAAACAGACCATTTGCTGCACCTTGTAACAGAGTATATGCAGATAGCTTAAAACAGCTTTCCTCATTACCCAGATATTATTACAAGAGAATATAAAAAATATGTAATATATTGAAAGGATGTAATAAAGTTCATATAAGTGGCAAACAGTAATATCCTTGCATTTGTCCCGGATATGTCCACACGTAAAAGTGCAAAAAACTACCAAGCGATAGTTAATTTAGACGTTGGAAATTTTTTCGCCACCAGTGATATTATTACTGAAAGAATGACACCTAGAAAGCGTTGTAGAAAGTACAAACTTAAATACCGGTATGTTTAAGAATAACTAAGTCATTACTTCTTGGCCTTCGGCAATAATTAGACACCAATACAATAGTACTGCAGGCCGTTGAGTCAGCGCCCTTCAGCTAATGCCTTTAGTGTGGTGTGGTGAGGGAGGGTGATTTTGTGTGATCTGTTTTGGGAGGGTGATTTTGTGTGGTGTGTTGTGGTTTCACAATAGCTCCTAAAGTCTGCTAAACTGAAGAATCTTCTTTCCGAAAACTGCTGCCGAGGGACAGACGGATACGGCCGCTCCTAGAGATTTTCCGCCGTCAAAAAGATCAGCATCCTCACCAAAAATGAAGTAATATTGCGTGCAAAAATTTATCCACTGATAAGAGTCCATGTCCTGAAAGCAGTCCTGGAGCACATACGTTAGTGTTACGTTACTATTCGATTAAAAAAGTATTTGTTCTGCATACCTATGTGCTTGTGTGTGTGTATGGAAATGTAAATAAAAATAATCCTGTGCAATGCAGTAGAATTACCTTTATATCAATGGACTGATGTCCTCATTTTAAGTTTCTACCGCTTGATCAGAATTTCCCATTGGTATTTCAGTCCTGCAAGGCGTTGCCTCGAATAATTTTCGTTTACGGCCATTGCTGGAGTGCTTGGCTGGTTAGAGAGGCATTTTGCTTTGCTATACTGTTTTAAACTTATGCTTTTAAAGGGTAAGTGACTCAGTCAGTAATAAGGACAGAGCACCTGAAAGTGTCAGTGTTGTCTGAATATAAGTGCGACACTCACACACACACACACACGCACACACGCACGCACCCACACCCACACCCACCCACCCACACACACACACACACACACACACACACACACACACACACACACACACACACGCACACACGCACGCACGCACGCACGCAAGCACCACGCAAGCACGCACGCACGCGCACACACACACACACACACACACACACACACACACACACACACACACACACACACACACACACTCTCTCTCTCTCTCTCTCTCTCTCTCTCTCTCGCCCTTTCAGGTACCCACAACCAACCCTGCTCTCTCCCTCCCCCTCCGCATGAAAGCTTTACTCCAAAAGGCCTCAATTTCAAGGGAAGCCTCTCTAATATGTCATGAGATCAGGGGGCCAACCCGAGGCCAATGAGCCCCAGCGTCTTCGCTCATCAGGCGCAGCTCAGGGTGAGATTACGGCCATCGTAATTAGTCCACGTCATTTGGGTAACCATCATTATTTTTCCTTTCTTCGGAACAATTTTGGAGCGTTAATACTTTTTATTTTTTTTAGGCGCTTGAAAAATTCCCAGTCTTACATGAGGGATCGGATGCATTTTTTGTTTTTTAATGAAGGACTAAGGTACATTTCTTCGTGAATAGGATAGACTGGGGGGGGGGGTCTGATTTTTTTGTTGGAGGGGGTCGGAGTAGATTATAGGGAGGATTACCCTTCGAGGGCATTTGACTGGGTAGGTTTTTTTATGAGATTTTTTTTTTTTTTTCGTGAAATACAGTTTTCCTGGGAAGCGAGGGGATGAATTACGATTAGGGTAGTTTCACTGTTTGTTCAGGTTAAGATATTTTGAAAGGAAAATTAAGTACAGCCTTCATTAAGCCATTCGTTACGAGATGTATTCACTAAGCTGATCATAAACTTAATGGACAATTTTTTTATTACTATACTGAGCGGTAACGATAAAACTAAATAGATTCCTGGTGGTCTAATGAGTTAAGGCAGTACAACAGAAAGGCGTCCATAAAGGTTTGCGTTCTAGGGGTGATGTGAGATCAGTGCTCATATAATGTCGCTCAGGCAAGAGCGTATGGTCACTCTAGCTTTGAATGTTATTAGAGAGAGAGAAAGAGATAAATAGATAGATAGATAGATAGATAGACAGACAGATTGATATAGCCTATATTGATAAGATGCTGGATTGCTAGTTAGGAAGTCTGGAGAGTTTTTTTTTTTTTTTTTTGACGTGTCAGAGTTGCCAGTTGGCAGGCTTTTAGTATTGTAAGCGTAGTTATTTTGTAAGATGTACATTAATTTTGTGCTGTTTTTCTAAATAATGGTTTATATATGTGATTGTTAAATAATGTACTTGTATCTCAGCTTTTATGCTAAATAATTTAGAGTGTTATGCAGTGTAAGAAAACTCTGGCATGTCTTGGATGTCTCGGAGTTGGAAAATGTTGCCTGATGAGAGTGTACTCGAAGATTCGAGTCTAATGCTAGTTTTTATAAGGATGGGGAACAGACTAGAGCAGTTTAGTTGGTTTTCAGTTCAGTCTGAGTGTAGTTCAGTGTCAGTGCAGTTAGTGAAGTATGTATATCTTTGAGATTTGTGAAAATAGTGAAGTGTTGTTGGCAAGCATTAAATGTAATTGCAGCTAGTGAAGATTGCATAGAAATAGTACTGGTGAAGACAGTGAAGCTGGCAAGCATTAAGCATAATTATTTGGAAAATAAAAACAAGAATTTAAGAAGTCAGTGTTTATTTACGACGCCTGAGCTGCTCTTGTGTACTTTACAGTACACCGAAAGGCTGACCACAGGAAGAACAACCCACTGGGCAACGTCCTTCCTATACTGAACTACTGCTGTTGGAGCCTGTGGCAGTGTGGGACGGGGACTTAACAGTGGTGTCAGGAGTGGGATCATGAAAGTGCTGCAATGAGTCTAACCTTCGACATGGAGGCAGAAGGTGTACAGACACCAAGCCAAGCAAGGCAAGAGGAGACATCACTGGCAGCAGTTATGAAGCTATTGCAAGAACAAAGTGTACAATTACAAGCACAAAGTGTACAACTACAGGCTTAAAATTAAGTACAAAAAGAACTCAAAGAACAATTACAGGCTCAGAATGAAGGCCAGAAAGAACTCAAAGAACAATTACAGGCACAAAGTGAAGAACTGAAAGACTGATATGAACAGCTTCAAGAGGCATTACAGGAGCAACAGAGGGAATTACGGCTGAGGATGCAAGGACAGCTAGATGCTTTCATAAAGCAAATGAAGAAAGAACAGCAACAGTCAAAGAAGCAAGTAGATGCCAAGCTAGAGTGGCAGAAGTATGAGGTATGCAATAATGTGAAGGAGTGTGAACAGCATGTAGACAACCAGTTGAAATATGGAGGCAGCCATTTGAAGATAATCTGTGAGAGAATTGAGGCTGTAGAGAGATACTGCACTGCTGAGCCTCAGATTAGTGTACAGGGAGCATATGACAATAAAGAGACTGTGTATGGTGGGTCTTGACAAATCCCAAGCATCTAAATTTATCATTACAGTGTTGAATAATCAGAATGCAGAAGTTTTAAGTCCTGGCTTTAATTATGATGCCCCAGTTTTAAGACCCCAAACCAGTGAAGTGCATGGCTATAGTGGGGGGTCCAATTGAAAAGAAACCTCAGGAATTTAATGGTAGGGTATCGTGAGAAGTTTACCGTGCCGAGTTTGAGTTACTTGCTGATCAGAATGGTTGGAATGATAGGCAGAAGGTAGTGCAGCTTACTGCAAGCCTCAAAGGTGATTTAATGGAGATTCTTGGCTAAATTTCAGTGGAGGATAGGAACAGTTTTTTTTTTTTTTTTTTTTTTTACGTGTCTGACTCTGGGCAAAGGCTCAGGGCCTATTTCTTGGAGGCAGTCACCTATCCCAAGGCCCAGTAGTCCTCCTACATCTCCACATGTCACCACTTCGGCGCTAACACCCACCGTCCATACTGCATACATGCTAGGGCTGTCTCATACAGGACTGGTGTACTGGTATTAGCGGGGGTACTTTTACGACATGTCGGCGGGTCATCTGGTAGATCAGGAAAGTCTGCATTTTAGGAAATTCAAATCCTTAAACTGTCCCCTGCCCCAGCCGGGATTCGATCCTGGGTCCATTAGGACTGCAGGCCGCCTCTCTACCGATTCAGCCACCGCCTTCCCTAGTAGAAATGCTGGAGCGCAGATATAGGACCATGTACAAGACTGAGTTTTAAAAAGCAAGATTCCAGATCTGTGTTGTAGGGCTCAAGGCGAATCCCTACAGCAGCTTGCTCATGACCAGGAGAGTATGGCATACAGGGTGTACCCTGGAGCAGCACCTAACCTGCTGGCTTTTCTTCTGAGGGACCAGTTCATCGATCCTCTTGATAGTGCAGACTTGAAAGTAGAAGTGAAGCAGGCAAAGCCCAGAAGTATGCAAGAAGCACTAGCCAGGGCTCTAGAATTTGAGTCCTACGTCAGGTCCAGTATGTCCAGTTTTCAAACAGGTCGAAATGCAGGATTCAAGGCAAGAAAGATGCGGGTACGTGAAGTTGAAAAATTTGAAGGAAGTAGCTGGTACTGTGAAAAGCCAGGATATAGGAAGGAGGACTGTTACAAGTGTAAGAGGGAACAGAAGACCAGAGGAGGTTGCTGGTTCTGCGGGAAGCTGGGACACAAGAAGGACGATTGTTACAAATGGAAGGAGGAGCACGAACAGAACAGTGCATGGAAACCCTAGATTGTAACAAAAGCATGTTGGACATGTAGTGAGGTTGGACACTTCAGTTCTGAGTGTCCAAAGAAGAATATGGAGGATAAGTAAAAGGCTGCAGAAGACCAGAAGGAAGCAGAAAACTAGTGGAGGCCTGTGTTAAGGGGCAACCACCAGCCAGCTTTTCCCAAGTAGCCCCAGCCCTGAGAAAATGCAAGAGAATTGCAATCGACAGTGTGCAGGTAGATGGAACAATAGATGACAACAAGTGTTCCCTGGTGATTGACTCAGCCTCAGAGCAGACTTTTGTGAGGCCTGATATTTTACAGCATCGAAATCTGCCTGAGTCATCAGAACAATTGTGTGATATAACTGGACACTGTGCAGAACTGAGGGGGCCCCTGGATGTCCGGATTGAAATGGCAGGGCAAGAGGTCACACTTCCAGTCTATGTAGTCGAGATGGAGGATCCTTGCCCTCCTGTTCTGGACTATCTGATGTCCATGGGATGTGAGCTGGACTTCTGCTCCATGAAGCTGAAGGTCTGAGGAAAGTCTGTTCTTGTCACAGCTGTGAGACGTACCAGTTCTGGTGGTGAGGTGAAGGCGCTCTGCACTACAGTTATACTCCCAAAATCAGAACTATTGCTCCAGCATAAGGTGAGTGGCTCTTTTGACAGCCGTCTAAGGGTGGTGGAGCCTGATGTACGGTGCAAGATGAAGGCCGGAATGATGGTGGGAAGAAATTTGGTGGAAACAGGTGCAAGTGAAGTGTCGGTTGTGGTGGCCAGTTTCTCCTATGAGCAACAGAATATCAACGAGGGATAAATTGTGGGACTGTGCCAGGCGGTGGACCCTGAGTAGCATCAGTGGATGGCCTGTAAAACGAGTATAGTCAGAGAAGATGGGTATCTGCCAGACCATTGACAAGACCTATTTTCAAGGAGTTGCCAGTGCCTGGATGGCTCACGAGTGCTGAAGATGAGGCAGCTGCTGATGAAGTTTGATGATGTCTTTTCCACCAGAGGCCTAGACCTGGAGTGCACTGATCTGGTGGAGCATTGTATGGACACTGAGGATCACCACCCAGTTAAACAGCCAGCATGAAGGATGGCGCCAGCTCAATGGCAAGAAATGAAGAAGGTGATGGAGAATCTCCAAAGTCAAGGAGTGATAGAAAAGTCCAGCAGTCCTAGGGCATCAGCTTTGGTTCTGGTAAGGAAAAACGATGGCTCAGTAAGATGCTGTGTAGATTATCGAGCCCTGAATGAGGTGACAGTGAAGGATGCATACTCCTTGCCAAGAACTGATGACGCCCTGGATGCTCTGTCAGTTGCCAAGTGGTTCTTCATCCTAGACATGAAGGCAGGATATCACCAAGTCAACATTGCAGAGAAAGACAATGAGAAAACAGCCTTTTCATATGGCCGGGTTTTATTGCAGTTTAACCTGCCCCATCCCAACGTTTTCTGGGCAGTGGTACGCCCCAGTCCCGACATTTTTGGAACTTTTTTTTTTAGGCTCAAACATTCGTTTTTGGTCAGAAACATCGAAAATTCATAGAGAAATAGCTCACCTGAGGTTTAAAATACTCGATCCAGGTACGAGTACCTCCTTACCTGACTGGGTTTTCTAACAGGCTGGCACCAAAGAAAACGAGTTCTATGGGAGGGTAACTATTTTATCCACTCATAAACAGTATTTATTTATTTACTTGGTACGAATTTATATGTAGTACAAGAGTATATTGTTTTTCAAACAGTAATATAGGCATTATAAGCATTGTTTCACTCACTAACTCATCACCATTCATGACCTTTTTTTCCCACATTATCTGATCATCATTTCTGACTGTTTCTTCCTCTAATGGTATGTAAACTTTGTCCTCCACATTGTCATCGATTGGGGAATCACTCTGGCCCTGAATGTCTTTATTGGCCAGGTCACTGGTAACAGGTGAATTGCGGAGACAATGGCGTGCGGGGGGGGGGGAGAGGTTATGTGGTGTAAGGCATTGTCCCTGCTTGGCATCTTGTAGAGGAATAGAGGAAGGTGTCCCGTGTATACGTGCCAAAAATCACTCGCGAAATCTATCTATCTATCTATCTATTGCCAGACGCCTCAATCCCGTTTGGGGTGGCCACAAACAAATCGCCTCCAAGTCGCCCTGTCCCCCGCCATTTCACTGCCCTGCTCCCAACTCACACCCCCCTCTCTCATATACCTCTCCACCCCATCCCTCCATCTCATCCTCGGCCTCCCCCTCCCTCTTCCCCCTTCCACCTCACTCACGTACACTCTCTTCGTCAGTCTTTCATCCTCCATCCTCTCCACATGGCCAAACCACCTCAGTGTGTTCCTCATAACGCTTCCTATCACATCCACATCCACACCACAACGCTCCTTTATATCCTCATTCGTCAGCCTGTCTCTCCACGTGACTCCACAGGCTCCTCTTAAATAACTCATTTCCACTGCTCTCACTCTTGACTTGTGTCCTTCCAACAATGTCCAAGCTTCACTTCCGTACGTTAGAGTTGGTATCACAATACTGTCATGTAGTAACTTTTTCACTTCCATGCTCACTTCCCTGTTTCTTATCACTGCTTTCAAAGAACCAGCAACCTTTCTTCCCTGCTGTACCCTTTCAAGCACTTCACCCTCCAAACCTCCATCCTTACTCATCACACTTCCCAAATACTTAAACGTACTCACATTTTCCAATTCCTCACCATCTAACCTCGCTATACATTCAGTAACTTCACCTCTCTCAAAGACCATCACTTTACTCTTCCCTACATTCACCTTTAGGTTCCGTTTCTTACACACTCTCTCAAACTCATCCATCAAGCCTTGCAGCTCCCCTTCGTCTTCACTCAACAACACAGTATCATCTGCAAACAATAGTACAAGGAGTTTCCAAACACTGTCCTCTCTCACCAGGGCCACTCCAACATCCACTACCCTACCTTGTACCTCTTTTTATTACTCGCGAAATCACTCGAGAAAATTGAAAATTGTGCAAATTAGGGACCTTGCAATGTTGCTGCGTTAATTTACATCTCCGGGATATGAGTGCACATCATGTGAGGACGTGAATTCACGTCTCCGGGACGAGGCGGGTTAAAGTGATGCCTTTTGGTCTATGCAATGCCTTAGGATGTGTCTCATGGATTGTGTACTAGATGGCCTGCACTGGCAGACAGTTCTCATTTATCTGGACGATGTAATTGTGTTTGGATGGAATTTTGACCAGGAACTGGAGAGGCTGTCAGAGGTGCTCAACAGGATCTGGGCAGTGCACCTCTAGCTGAACCTCAAGAAATGCTACTTGTTCCAGAAGGAAATGAAGTACCTGTGACACATTGCAGCCAAGGGCGGAGTCCATACTGATCCGGAGAAGGTGGCAACTATGGAAAACTGGCCAGTTCCAACTTGTGTGAAGGAGCTACTGAGTTTCCTTGGTTTGTGTACCTACTACCAGCCTTTTGTCAAGGACTTGCAACGATAGCTGCACCTCTGCACAAGCTATTGGGGAAGAGGCAGAAGTTTGCGTGGACAGCGGAGATTCAGAAATCCTTCGATGAACTCAAATATGCACTGGCAAGCTCTCCAGTACTGCTGTACCTTGATCAGAGTCAGCCATTTATCTTGGTCTGTGACGTTAGTGACCATGGTATTGGTGGAGTCCTGCTGCAGAAGAAGGATGACAAGGAGTATGTGGTGGCATATTACAGCAAGAAGCTCAGCCCACCAGAGCAGAACTACTATATGACCCATAAGGAGCTCTTGCCAGTGATGAAGAGCCTTGATTTCTTCCATCCCTACTTGTATGGGTCCTATTTCTAGCAAGACTATAAGGTGTAGCACTGCCCAACGCGGGTACATGGTAATACTGACTGTCTGAGTCATCGACTTTGTGACCCAGAGTGCCAGGAATATAGTAAAAAAGAAGATCGTAGAAGAAATGCAGCTGTACCGCAATGACATGGCCAGCGTCTGATGAAGAAGACCTGAAGAGGATGTAGATTCACTGCCAGTGTTAGAGTGGCAGCAGCGGAGTACAGTGCGACCATCTTAGTAAAAGATTTCTAGATTCAGCCTTGCAACCAAGAGTGGGACCCTCTTTATTTGCACAATGGACTACTGAAGTGTCAGTGGGAGACACCTGATGGCCCCAGTAAGTACTGGCAACTGGTGGTTCCAAAGAAGATGAGGTCTGAGATCTTGGATAAGTCTCATAACCAAATCACTAATGGGCACCTCAGAGTGAAGAAAACACCAAGCCGGCTGCGACAGAGGTTCTACTGGACTGGCATGCAGCAGGATGTTGAAGAGTGGTGTTGGGAATGTGATGTATGCTGTGCCAAGAGGGGACCTAAGAAACGTGGTTGCACCCCTCTTCAGATGTACCAAGTGGGTGCACTGATGGAAAGTGTTGTGGTGGACATTGCTGGACTTCTGCCACTCACTGAGAAAGGAAACTGGTCTATATGTATCGCCATGGATTACTTCACAAAGTGGCCAGAAGCCTATGCCATCACTGATCAAAAGGCTGCGACTGTTGCTCATTTGTTGATTGACCAGTTTATCTGTCATTTTGGGATGCTACAAGAGCTACATTCAGATCAGGGTAGAAACTTTGAGTATGCTGTGTTTCGTGGGTGCTGCAAGTTACTGGGGATCAAGAAGACCAGAACAACTCCACTAAGGCCACAGTCAGATGGGAGGATGGAGAAATTCAACTGGACCTTGGAACAAGAAGTGGCCAAGTACTGCATAGAAGGACAAACTGAAGGGGACCAGAAAGTACCGTTGTTATTGATGGCACATTGAGCTGGTCCCATGAGTCTACTGGCTACACCCGTGCAAAACTGACGTTGGGCCACGAGCTACGCTTACGTTAATGGGAAAAACCACCTGGAGAAGAGCTACCTAAAGACACCTCCAGCTATGAGAAGCATCTTCAGGAAAGGCTGGCTGAGGTAAATCATCAAGTGCGAAGAACCCTTAAGTTTTCAGGAGAGGTGATGAAGTGCAAGTATGATGCCAAGACAAGTGAGATGAGCTTCAAGGATGGTGACCAAGTTTAGTTGTATAATCATCAGTGGAAGAGGGAACAGTCACCGAACCTGCAGAGCCCATGGGATAGGCCTTACACTGTGGTGGACTGCTTATCGGGTGTAACATGCCGGATTCGAGGATATAGGAAGTCTTGCCCAAAGGTGGTACATGTGAACCATCTGTGGCAGTACCATGGGCCAGGACAATAAACCTGGGACTTCTTCGAAGAATCGTGCTCACCTGCAGCCAAGGATGTTGAGGAGGACCACGGAGCTGAAGTACACAAGGATGGTGAGAGTTTCTGGTGGAACGAGGTGCATCAGGAGGAGGAACAAGCCAGGAGGAGTGGACTGTGTGGAGGAGCAGGGACTTCATTGGAAATGGCATGGGAGCAGGCCTGATAAATGGAAGGAATATTTTGTGTACAAATAGATGTTTAGTTTGGATTATGGATTATGTTTGTATATATTGCGTAGTTTTGTCAGGATGACAAAGGACTAGGGAGGGGCTAGCGTTAAGAAGCTAGATTGCTAGTTAGATAGTCTGGAGAGGTCTCCTTACTCTTCGTTTTTTATTTTTTTATCTTTTTTTTTGTGATGTGTTATGGTTGCCAGATGGCCTGCTATTGTGAGCCTAGTTATTTTGTAAGTTGTACGTTAATTTTGTGCTCTTTTTCTCAATGTTTCGTTTATGTGATTGTTTGTTAAATAATGTACTTTTATCTCCGTTTGTATGCTTAATTATTTAGGGTGTTATGCAGTGCAAGAAGACTTTTGTATGTTTTGGATGTCTCGAAGTTGAAAATGTTGCGCGATGAGAGTGTACTCGAAGATTCGAGTCTAATGGAAGCTTGTATAAGGATGGGGAACAGACTAGAGCAGTTTAATCGCTTTTCAGTTCAGTTTGAGTGTAGTTCAGTGTCAATGCAGTTAGTGAAGTTTGTACATCTTTGGGACTTGTGAAAATAGTAAAGTGTTGTTGGCAAGCATTTAGTGTTATTGCAGCTAGTGAAGATTGTATAGCTCTGGTACTGGTGAAAAAAATGAAGTGTAGCTGACTGGCATTAAGTGTAATTATTTGGAAAAGAAAGACAGTAAATTTAAGAAGTCAGTGTTTATTTACGATGCCTGAGCTGTTCTTGTGTACTGTACACCGAAAGGCTGACCATAGGAAGAACAACTCACTGGGCAACGTCCATCCTATACTGAACTACTGCTGTTGGAGCCTGTTGCATTGTGGGACGGGGATGTAACAGTATAAGTATATCATCTCAAGGAAACTTTGATTACAAACTGGAAAAGAATGACTGACGTAGAAAACATTAGTCGGGAAATTGTAGGTTTAAGTGAGATCCACAGAAAAGAAGAGGATTTAATTCAGCTACAAGACAGCAGCCACCTATAGAGAAAGGCAAAATGAAAGAGTTAGGAGTGAAGGATTTCTAATGAACAGATCTCTTGCAGACAACACTGTTAAAATCAGCAGTGTATTTAACAATGTGGTATGGATTGTAATAAGATTGCAAAAAATACACTCTGAAAGTAATACAAGTGTGTGCACCAGTTTCTAAAAGCTCAGATGGAGAAATAAACATTCTTTGATGACATCTCACAGATTATGGAAGAAGAAAAGGCCACAGATGCTATACTCATGGGAGACTTGAATGCAAACGCTGTGAAATCAAAGAATGGATAAGCATGTATGGGAAAATTCGGAGTGGGAGAAAGGAATGAGAGAGAAGAGATCGTGGTAACTTTTGCTGTATTGTGTAACATGCGCATAATGAACATATTCTTTCACAAAAGAACAAGGAGAAAATGGATGTGCAGAAGTGCAAATGATGAAACAAGGAATAGAATCGACTTCATTTAGCAGATAAGAATAACACTCTCATGAATGTCACAGTTAGCAACAAAATAAATATAGTTAGTGACCATCGAACTGTGAGCTGGACACCCAGAATCAGTTTAAGAAGTTAAAAAAGATGATGATTAAAAATGAAAAGATATGCCCAATAAAAGCAAGTGAAACCAATGCAGCCTTTCAGTTAGGAAAAAAAAAAAAAAAAAACAGATTTCTGAGAAAGTTGAAACAGAAAGAGGGAAATTAAATAAGCTTATGAACAGGAAACAAAAAAAAAAAAAAGAAACATGGATGACATCAAAGGAACCATCAAAAAAGGAAATAATCTATTACAGGTCCGAAGTAAAATGGCATTAGGAAAGCAATAAATTATATCACTAAAAGACAAGAACAATGAGTCATTTAATGCACAGATATGATGGTGAAGAGAGTTGAAGAATTTTCCAAAGAACTGTATGCATCAAAGACAACAGTACTGATAGCTAACTTTTTAGCGGACAGTAGTGAAATACCTGTTGTAATACCAGACGAAGTAAACATTTCGCTTAAAAGTATGAAAAAAAGGAAGACCCCCAGGAGATGGAATTATTGCAGATTTACTGCATGATGCAGGAGTAGAAGTACAAAACAGCCACACCCACTTATTTATTCAGTGTAAAAAAAAATGAAAATTCCCAAAACGTGGTGTAATGCAATGGTTATTTTCCTTTACCAAAAAAAAAAAAAAAAGGCGACTCAAAAGAGCTTAGTAACTACCGACCCATTAGCTTATTCTCAGTTATTTACAAACTCTTCATTAAAGTCCTTAAGAACAGATTAACAAATTTGGAAGAAAACCAACCTCTTGAGCAGGCAGGATTCCGAAGCTGGTATTGGACCACTGACCATCTACACACAATGAATCTGCTAACTGAATAAACTACAGAATATAATGAACCACTGCACTATGGTTTTGTTGATTACGAAAAGGTTTTTGACTCAGTGGAGCACACAGCACTTTTAAATTCACTACGAGAACAAAGGGTAAATAAGAACATTGTAAAACTGCTCTACAGCACATATAACGAGGGAACTGCTACAGTTACCTTATATAAAGATTAGGAAAGAACTAAGACTGAGAAGGGCATGCATCACAGAGAGAATTTCACCAAAGTTATTTACAGCATGCCTAGAAAGTATCTTCAGAGAACTAGACTAGGGAAACAAAGGAGTACCCATAGATGCAGAAAAGCTTAATCATTTTAGATTTGCAGATGACATTGTCCTAATCTCAGAAACAGCAGAGACATTGCAAGAAATATTAAATGACCTGAACAGATAAAATGTCAATGTAGGGCTAAAAATGAACCAGAGTAAAACTAATGTTTAATTCAAGAGCGTCATCATTATAAGCGAAGAAGTTCTTTAAGAGGTCGTGTAGCACAGTTACCTGGGGCAAACGCTAAAACTAGTAAAAGACCATGGTAGCGAAATTCAGAGACGCACTGCACTTGGATGACAAACTTTAAGTACACATAAAGACATCATGAAAAGTAGGTTCCCAATATGTATGGAACGAAAAGTATGTAATTAATGTATAATTCCAGCTACGACGTACGGTTGTGAGACATGGAAACTGATAAAATCAATGGAAAATCAACTAATTCGTTCTCAAAGAGCAATGGAGAGGTCTGTTTTGAAAACATCTTTAAGAAACAGAAAAAAGAACAACTTGGGTGAGAGGGCAGTCGTAAGTCATTAACATTATAGAAGTTATGCGAGAACAGAAATGGAGGTGGGCAGGTCATTTAGCAAGAGTAAGGGAAAATCGACGAAACAAGAGACTGACTTACTGGACTCAACAAGATTGTACACGTACCAGGAAAAGGCCAGACAGGAAGTGGAGAGATGAGATAGAGAAGTTTGGAGGTAAAAAATGACAGAGATTGACTCAGTCAAAGAATTCGTGGAAAAAGGTGAGGGAGACCTTTGTTCAACAGCGGACTGATGATATACTCGCGCGCGCGCGTGTGTGTGTGTGTGTGTGTGTGTATATATATATATATATATATATATATATATATATATATATATATATATATATATATATATATATATATACGGTTATACCGTACATATATATATTAGGGTGGAGTGAAAACTTGGGTAAAAAATCAAATCACGGATTTATTGGATGTGTTCTTACAAAAAAAGTTGCCAATGCCATTACATATTTATGATATAAAATTTTATTGAAATAGAACTAAATTTTCTGCCCTCTACCATCTGTTTTTTACCAACCTGTGACACAAATGACATAAATCATTGGCAGTCATTGTATTATACAGTATAATATACAACTATACATTATAATATGCAATGTACAAATGTACATGACCCAATATGTGGAACTTAAGCCAGCAAGCAGAACACTTACAACAAAATTAAAACGTTACTGTGTGGTGTGATATTCCCTCTAGTGTTAAATGTTGGCATGATAGCTCGAGCATGTATTCTTGCATGAACAAAGCCATCCCTTGCTTCTTGTCCAACAATAGCTATTGATACCTCTGTGACTGCCTGTACGCATCTTTCCACTGCTTGTGTATGACATGGAGAACGTGGAATTTCAGTGGCAAGAGTTGTTTCATTACGAACTACACTTTGCAGGTCAGCATCGGAAATTGATTTTGTGACTGTAGTTTAGTCAGGACACACTTATGTCAGTCAATCAAATCAATGTATTCCTCGTAATCGAGATTGAGAGATGGTACTTGAAAATACCTGATATCACGAATCATGTGAGCTCGAGCGCACATGATTCATCGAACGCCCAGCTCCCTGACATGTTGTCACTCGTCGGTTACCACGGTCAGCAAAATGTTCTCAGGTGGCCAATGTAGCCATTTCACTGAATGACTGGATCAACTACAGCTTTAAGATCTTGAGACAGGTAGCGTAACCTTTTAATCTACATCCACAGGTGCTTTGAACCATCCTTAAATGAAGGCTTAGACTTGATCGTGAACCACACTGAAGCATAAACTTTCAGAATGAATTCAGCAATTGTTTTGAGATTATCACTAGGCCTTTCCGTTGCAACATACAAACACAGACCTTGATTGGCCAATGTGACCCGCAGGACATAACGAATTTTCCTGACTGACGATGTGACAAAGAGACAGAGCAATTGCCAGTGATTACTGCTTGGGAAATATCCGGTAAATAGTGCTGATCCGAACTCAGATCTTCAACGCTGACATCCGGAAATTCACATGTTATTGAGTCAAAAGCGACAATTAACATTTTCTCGCAATTTGCCAGTAAATAACCAACTGACCCTGAGAAACTTCTTTGTCCTGTCATGCAACCATCCAGATGTTCCAACAAATGATATAGAGGAAGTTCATTTGCATGGAGATGGCAAACCATCCACTGCAGAGGATGTTTAACATGCTCTGCAAGGAGTCTTATAACACCGCCCTTCTTCCCTGTGTTCATTGCTGTGCCATCACACCCAACTGCCACCAGCTTCTGAACGTCTATGCTATTTTCACAAAGAAAATGGATGATGGCCAGCTTTCTGCTTGCAGAATTGCCACTTTTAGTTTCAATGTGACCGAGATAGTTGGAGCCAGGCTCCTGTACCAGTGATACATGTTCCTCTACAGTCACTCTCCGGTGAGCTGTGTCATTAACTGTTTCGAGAGTCAGTGTATTATCCCTTTTTGTATTTCAGCAGTAAGACTTGCCGCTTCAGCACGGATGGTTTCACGATACTTCTGTCGTTCTCTTCCAACTTTGCTTCTGTCGATGACATCACTGCAGTCCTTAGATTTTACTGTGACATAGTCTTCCAAGACTGCAGATGCAATCTCTGCCACTGCTCTGTCCGAAAATGCATGTCGCATTGAAGCCCTCGCAGTATCCTCTAGCCGACGTCTCTGCTGTGATGCTGCTTGAGAAGTACATGCAGCAGTAAAAGGGTGTAATGCTTGCAAAGTACATGCAACAGTACCAGATAATATTTCAGTGTCACCATCTGTGCTTTCACCAGGTTCTTTTTCTGCGCAACTGCTAAAGCAGATTTTATTTTTCTTTGATGTCGATGAATTGGCACTAGCTTCAAGGTGATACTGGGCTAGTCTGTCTTGTTCTTTCGACTTTCTTCTCAGACGCTCCTGTCATCTCTTTGTAGCTATGCTGTCAAGTGATCCTATCATCATCTTGCATGTGGTTCGTTGATCTTGAAGAATAGATGGTTCAGATATTGGAACCTTGCAAGACTTTGCACACGAACATGATGAATGGTTAGCACATCTGCATGCTGCAATGTCGAAAATCTTCCTGGCTTGCTCCTTGAATTCGGTGACTTTCTGATCATATTATTTATTTCTTTTCGACACTGGGTATCTCACAAGTTTGAGATATTTATCGTGGTGATTCCATATCAGCTGTATAATGCGGGCTGATGTCACAGTAGGTACTGATGCTCGGGTCCAAATTTCATTAATTTTGACTGCCAGGATATCACTTCTGCAACAGTTGGTTCTTTTTTCGAATTATTCTTCAATTTCAGTGTGACCCACTGATAGTCCATAAGCATTTCTTCAATCGTTGGCAACCTGTGCAAGTTCATTCTTTGTGGATTACCGAAAACTTGGCATGCCAAAGGTTTTCTCGGATGACGCTCAGCCATCTTGACATCATGCCCCAACACTCAAACTGCATAAGAAATGCAGTAAACATAGTAGGCTTAACAAACTAGAAGTATTACATTCATTATGTGATTCATACACCTAGGTAGCCTATTCATAAAACACTTGAGAAACATGTATCTGAAACCTTATTTGCGTTGTCCTCTAATGTATTTGAAATGACTGAATATATCCCGACATATAAAATTAGCAATAGCAACTTTGGTAGAGGGCAGAAAATGTTGGTTTAACAATGTCAAATTTTACATGCAAGATATGTGGGAAAAATTACATTTAGGGAGTATTACATGTCATAATCAAATTTTTCATTTTTGCACTCCACCATATATATATATATATATATATATATATATATATATATATATATATATATATATATATATATATATATATATATATATATATGTAAAGGAGCTCTGTGGTGTGGATGTGGATGTGATAGGAAGCGTTAGGAGGAATACACTGAGGTGGTTTGGTCATGTGGAGAGGATGGAGGATGAAAGACTGACGAAGAGAGTGTATGTGAGTGAGGTGGAGGGGGCAAGAGGGAGGGGGAGGCCGAGGATGAGATGGAGGGATGGGGTGGAGAGGTATATGAGAGAGGGGAGTGTGAGTTGGGAGCGGGGCAGTGAAACGGCGGGGGACATGGCGACGTGGAGGCGATTTGTTTGTGGCCACCCCGAATGGGATTGAGCCGTCTGGCAATATATATATATATATATATATATATATATATATATATATATATATATATATATATATATATATATATATATATATATATATACTGTATATATATATATATATATATATATATATATATATATATATATATATATATATATATATATATATATATATATATATATATATATATATATATATATATATATATTAGAAAGATTGGGTAGTATTTTATTTTGGGGTGGATTAACTAATGGAAAGGTAAGAGGAAAAGAAGGTGAGATTTAAGATAATTTACTTTTTCATTCAATGGAACATCTGATTCGAATAAAATATTTTGGTTGTTGCCACATCAAACCGCTAATCCTGTGACGTACTATACTTGTTTATTCTTGTTATTTCAATTTCGTTTATCTTAGGATACGACTGTTGTACTGGATGTGGTAAGAGATTAGATATAACTTCTCCATCTGGGGGTCATGCATGGGCTACACAAAAGTGTATGAAGGTTGCAATAATAAACAGAACTGAATGCGGCGGTGCCTTTTTCATTTCGGTTATGCTATCACCACACAAATTCATTCACCTTACAGGTAACGGCTGGTAGTGAATGGGTTAGAAATACAGTAATATCAAATAAAGTTTAACCCCCATCGTGATGTGGAGATCCGAGGGTATGCTACCGAAGTTAAAAATGTTTAGGAATAGAACAGATTAAGTTATTAACCCACTTCTCTTGGTGGCATGATAGGATCGACAAGCTCTCAGTCACCTCCAGGGGATCGAACCTAAGGAAGGCCGCCACTCTGACTGGTGCACTCTTGCTACTAAACCATCAATGTTAGAAAAACTCTCCATTAATCCCTTTTCTGCAAGAACTACCCCTAAGCTGAGGATATCGTTTAGCAGAAGCAAGAATCAAATTTATAAGTACAATCAGAGTGAAGAGTTTAAGACATTCAATACACTGTCGTCTTTTATAGTTGATTCTAGCTGCTGTCAGCAGATTATAATCAGCACTGGAGGAGCCACTCTGACAGAGAGGAATTGGAAGAGTCATAATCAGTCCCTTCTTCATCAGATCTCTCCTTAACAACTTAACTACGGTGACGAAATTTTCTACTATTCTTGATTAGTTCCGATGATGATGATGATGATAATGATTATCATTATTATTATTATTATTATTATTATTATTGTTATTATCCATCCGGACCTCCTTTCCCACCCTAGGGCAGGGTGAGGAGTGGCAACAACAGTCCAATGGGCCACGCTTCCATGCCCCTGGAATCCTTCCTCTATCTGATACGCCAAAAACATTCACCACATTCTGTAGCTTCATATAAATATATCCGATACGGGGCCACGTTAAAAAGGGGTGTCAAATCCCTGATGATGCACGTCTTCTCACAACATTCATCCATGCAGCGCGATCTCTTTTCAGTCCCTTAGCCTCACCGACTTCCATTCCTCTCTTAGTCACACACTCATCCACCGCATCACTCCACATTCTCCTTGGCCGACATCGTCTCCTCCCTCCTTCAAGTTCGCTCAGATATACCTTTTCCACCATTCTGTTGTTATCCATTCTCTCCATATGACCATACCATCTCAGTACAACCTCTCTTGAATTCAGGTGTCCACAGACTTCCTCACACCACATCTTTCACGAATCACATTATTTCATATCCTATCCACTCTCTGTACTCCACATACATTCCTTGGCAGTCCCATCTCCACTGTTCTCACTCTTGACTTTACATTGTCATGCCACACAATAGTTTCACATCCATATGTTAAAGTTGGCACTAACAATCATTCATGTAAGCCTCGTGCAGCTGCAACACTCATGCGTCTTTCTTATCGAGGCCTTCATAACACCAGGTACTTTCCTTCTTTCGCACATTTTCCTCTCTTTTCTATCGCTGTGCATAGATATTTGAACTTTCTCACCAGTTCCAGTCTCTCTCCATTCACTGTAATATCACACTGGGAGTCACCTACTCTCTCAGTAACCATCACTTTACTCCATTCTTCATTTACTGTCATGGCACGACGCTCACAGACATCAGCAAAACTCTGCCAAGTTCTTGTCCGCTACTTGCATTATCAGCATACAACAAATTTGAGATATTCCATCCATCACCATTCATTGCAACTCCATCCCTCTCTCCATTACCGGTGTTTTTACTTCTCTCGTCACCCCACCCATATGTATGTATGTATGTATGTATGTATGTATGTATGTATGTATGTATGTATCTATCTATCTATCTATCTATCTATATATATATATATATATATAGATATATATATATATATATATATATATATATAGATATATATATATATATATTAAACAACCATAGGGACATCACACAACCTTGTCACATACCCACACCGATTTCCCCTTACACATGCCTCATTACCGTCATAAAAACTTTTGACGGCACCTAGCAGCTCACCATCAACTCCTTACATGCGCAAAACCATCCAGAGTCCTTCTCTGTCTACTTTGTCGTATGCTTTTTCCAGATTCATAAATGCTATAAACACCTTACAGTCCTTCTAATAAGCCTTCTCCACTATCTGTCTTACTGCACATAATTGATCCATACATTTTCTGCCCCTCCTAAACCCACCCTGTTCATCAAGCACTAGGACCTCTGATATCTCTTTTACTTTCTTTATAATAATTCTTCCATATACCTTCCCTACCACACCCAGTAATCTTATGCCACAATCATTATTGCACTCACTTCGCTCCCTTTTTTTTTTTTTTTTTTTTCGTACAGGGGTACAGTCACATCCTTCTTCCACTCTGCTGGCACAGGCTCACTCATCCATGCCTTCTTTCATATCTCCAATAAGCACTTCATTCCGCTTTCTCCACTACACTTTTTATTATTATTATTATTATTATTATTATTATTATTATTATTGTTATTATAGCTTATGACAGAGTTCTCGAACTGAAGAGGTTATATATACTGTGAGCTTTCCTTCAGTCCCTTAATTACAAGAGATTTTTCAAAGATCAATAGACCTGTCTGGTAATGGACAAACTAAAATGAAAAATATTCTCCCAGGCTAAGTGGTGACCCTGAGCAACATCGTCTAGCGGTGGCAAAAAGAAAAAGCAAAGGATTTAAATGTTGACAGAAAGATACCCCTTTAATAGAAGGACCAAGTTGATTGTTTTGGATGCAAGAAAGAAAAGGATGAGATTTGCAAGGTAATAAGTAAATAGGCTAATGCTTAACGAACTGGAAGTCTCCCTGAGATACTGTAAAAGAAAGTAAAAATTACGGAAGATAAGACAGTATCGTCAAGGAAACAAATATTCTCCTGAAGTTTGATGAACACATCGATGGAAAGTCGAACCATCTGAGATACTCATTAGCCCAGAAAAATTGCCAGTCTAAAATAAATTCAACGCAAAACTGGCAATAGAGTTGATCCACTGACATTTTTTAGGGCAATATTCTTATCAGCTACGGTTTTCCCCTATCACTTCTTCTTGGCCACGTAAATTTTTTGCGTTCACACACCTATGCTGGAGGAGGCATTAAGTGATTGCTCTGTCCGACTGTGTGTGCGTGCGTCCATGGGTCCATGCTTCAGTAACACTGTTCAGTCCTGAACGCATGGAAGGATTTCCACCAAACTTTCATCGGCGATCCAGTATGAGGAGATGATGATTTGGTCAGCTACGTCAAGGGATCAATGACCAAGGCCATATGGGGTCAACTTAGTTTATCACTGTTGGCGCTACATCTACACCACTTGACGGATTTTGACCAACCTTTTGTCAGTGATACAGTATGAAGGAACGATGAGCTGATTAAGATCAGCAAGGTCAAGGGGTCAAAGATCAAGATTATATAGGTGTGGGTGCGATAGCTCCTGAACCCCTCGACGGATTTCGACCAATTTTGTGACAGCGAAACAGTATGAAGGGACGATGAACTGATTAGGTCACCAAGGTCAAGAGATCAAACTCCAAGGCCATATGAGATCGACTGAGTTTACCTTTAGTCTCATTCCAATACACATTGAACCCTGTCATGAAGGTTGTATGGCTAGTTCGTGCGCAAAGCTTGACGGAAGCATACCGAGTGGCTAGGGGCCAGAGTTCTGGCCGTTTCATTTATTCCATCTGCTGCCAGCCGATCAGATTCAGCTGAGAGTGAGAACATTAGAGTAAATATACTGCCACCACAAACTATCTCTGGTATTTATACAAACGATGTCGATAGTAAGAAGGTATAATTACTATAAAAGCGAACACAATGGTGTAATATGCAAGATAAAATGCCGGCTATGCGATACTACAAAACCTCCTAAGCCCACGAGAACACGGCTCCTAGAAGTTTGGAGTTAGACAGTGAGAGACGAGGAGGAAATGGTGGAGGGATGAGAGGAACGAAAATCTTTGTGAGGTTAATTGGGGAACGGTGAGCGGAGAAATTAGGTTGGTGAAAGTGAATTTAACGAGAGAGAGAGAGAGAGAGAGAGAGAGAGAGAGAGAGAGAGAGAGAGAGAGAGAGAGAGAGAGAGATGAAGGAGGGTAACACAGCAAAACACTCAAGCCTAATGGTCGTTTTTGGAAAGTCCGGCCTCATTAAAGAATTCACACTAGCTTAGGTGGAGGGCAGAAGGCTATCTCCATCTACCAGCTCTCCATCAATGAGTCGCACAAGAAAATATGCAGAAGTAATCCTCTGCTGCATTTTAAATCCGTAAGAAATATTTATGTGAACAGTAGAATGCAGCACTAGTAAAGATATTGCTTAACGGATAATGTTAAAATCATCTTGCAATTATCTCTCTCTCTCTCTCTCTCTCTCTCTCTCTCTCTCTCTCTCTCTCTCTCTCTAATTATATATATATATATATATATATATATATATATATATATATATATATATATATATATATCTATATATATATATATATATATATATATATATATATATATATATATATATATATATATATATATATATATATATATATATATATATATATATATATACGGATAGCTAGACAGATATATGGGGTTTGATAATCTATGCGTTCATAAGCTCTGTTTCCTGCATACAGACCTTGAGCCTAACTAATGCAAGTGATTTAGGCCTTTACACTCTGGCATCATGACCATTAAATATGTTTACGGTAGTGCTTCTCATTACGCATCTTGGAAGCCTCTTTAATTATTTAAATACAGTCTTGAGTGAAAAAGAGTAGTCCTTAGTGATGTAAAATTTTATGCCGTATTCTGTTAGGTTTAAGCTGTTTCGACTTGTGCACATAGCTGTGGCTAAAGACAGGAAATTACCTATTTTTACGCTCCAAAATCCTTTAACTATCAAATGGTACAGTTTCAGACTTCCTCTTTACCGACGGTAGGTGAAGTAGTAAAGATTATTTTGTCTTAATTTAACTATCTTCGTAAGCTTTGTTTCAAGCAGCAAGAATTAATTTAAGTACTTTGTGCTACAAATCACACACACACACACACACACACACACACACACACACACACACACACACACACACACACACACAGAAAAAAGGAGAAACAGTATTATAGTTATTCACAATGGGAGAAAATTAATGAAAAACATAATACAAACTGCAGAGAAAGATGCATCGGACTGAAAAGATCACAAATATAGCGTGGCTCGAGAAAGGCAAAAAATGAAAGTGTGTGGTGAGAGGAGCCAACATGGAAAAGCATGGGTGGGGAATTAGGGTGAGGTAATCTTGGGAAGAATGGTTACTACGACATTGGGGAATGGGATGAATATTGTTGGCATCATGCAGAGGGGTATGGGAGATGAAAGAGAGTAGAGTGGGGAGCTAGAATGCGGAGATTTTGGTTCGGGAATAATGTTGAGATAGTGGGGAAGACTGGATACTGTGTGGGTTGTGCATGAAAGAGAGGTGATAATATGATTGAGAAATGAGGAGTTTAG
>NC_136991.1:25916492-25923992 GCF_032717465.1 Coenobita brevimanus | reverse complement strand
ATGGTGTCGTAATAGCTTAAACACTTATACAATGATACGAGAAAATGAGTCTAAATGATCGTTGGTATGCAAATATCCGTACAACACTTTGCTTTATTGCTTATCTTATATATAGTATATTATCTCCATATTTTTGTGTGGACAGTGTGGTTATAATAAAAAATATCAGTTTTCTCTTGATATTCTAAAAACAAACTTAGACTTTGAATTCTTACAGCACCTTTAAGCACATGTTCTCAGCTAAAATATCTGAACATGTGTGTGTGTGTGTGTGTGTGTGTGTGTGTGTGTGTGTGTGTGTGTGTGTGTGTGTGTGTGTGTGTGTGTGTGTGTGTGTGTGTGTGTGTGTTAAAAGATAAGCATTTCATTCGAAGTCCAGACACTTTAAAATAAAGGCATTTTTTTTTTTTTCCCGCACTTACATTGATTATTATATTACGAACATCATGCCCAACTCACAAACTTCTCCAGACGAAGGATTTTATTATGATATGAGCAAAATCCCTACAGAGATGCTATCTTCCTTTGCTACAGTAATATCCCAGAACAGTTTTAGGAGAGACAGTAAACAGTATATTGCTGAACTAGATACTCAAAGAGTTCATCATCGAACACCAATTCAAAACCTTCAGTACGAGTATCACAATACATGTTATTTTGGTTGAAGCTAATATAAACTCTCACTTTCCTCACTTGTTGTCTAGTGAAGAGAAGCAGTTTCTTTCTTGCATGTTTCTGTGAAGAAGACTGACAACAGTTCAGTTCAAAATCAAGGCAATATTTTTCATTACCAACCGTCCTTTTACGACTACATAATTCTTGCTCTGGTGAGTGCTGGTTGACACTCTCTGGTTGTATTTCGCCATCCTCATACAACAGAATCTTTATCAGTCAGCTCATGAACTTAGGAGACTTCGAATATACACGTCACACTCATGACAATTATCCCCCAAGTCTTATTGAATGACAGGTCTTTAAAACAACTAATATGTAAACAGATTCTCATGAAGTGCCCATATGGTAAAACACAAAACCATACTTCACTGTCAACATTAACATTGTATGATACGTTGCAAATGAGATATGCATCAAATGCCAATGGTAATAGGAATATATTTTATTACTGCAGATTAATGAATAAATACTTTACTGCTACTCTGAAGCTCGACAGAACAAATAAATGCATCCACTTTCGATGAGGGTTGACTGCTAGTTGACAAGGTTGATTCAGTACACCCATGGCGTGCGGGGCAACATGTTGTACTGTGCTTAAAATGACGTTAATTGTAAAAAAATATATATAAATAAATAAATAAGGGAGGATTGTATATTTCTTACTCTGGTATTGTCATAATCAAACGCCAGAAGAAATGGGTTTACCCTTTCAGTCTGAGTATATGTAGAGCTTATTCTTGCAACATACGGTCAGTTTTATTCTACAAACAATTAGCAGTTGAGAGGTAGCCCCTGCAGTTCGAAATGTGACACCTAAACTGAGTATGACTGTCTCCGGCATGCACAGTAACAAACAAATTACACACCTTGAGTGAATATGGAACAGGCTGTCACCAGGGTTCAATACTGCTTCCAGATGGTGGAAGAAAACTGTTTTCCCTTACATACATGAGTTTCGGAACTAATGAAACCAGAGCCAAATTCACTGCACGATTCATTTTTTGTTCAGCAAGTACTCTATAGAGAGTTTTTATACGAATCTCAGTTGTTGTATTAGAACCCATTATATTATAGCTTTAGCAAGACCTAAATGAATTATAATGACACAGTTTCATTAATAGTCCAGCTGTATAGGAACGATTTTCATTTATAGTTAACCTACATCTTACAAGTCTTTCTCATGGTTAGGTGACAGTGCATAAATAAATATATTAATATATAAATTAATAACTCATTGGTGTTAGATATTACACAGGAATTAAAATTTTATTTCAAGGTGGTTTAATGGAGCCCCTTCCATTACTTTAATGGTTTAGATTTGGTTTAGAGAGTGTTTCATGGAACCGATTTCATTGTCATTACTGGTTCAGATTTACTTCCGAGTCCATTCACAGGAGTTCATTTTATTATTTCCTTATCACTTGAGACCTGGTTTTGAAGTGATATGAGGGAAAGCATCTTTTAAAATTTCATTACTAGTATAGATCTGGTAAGGTGACGACCTAACTCCTTAGAAATAATGACGAATTTTTCATTTTAATCAGGCCACCAACAGACTATTTCCTTTAACTTTTGGAGGGATTTCTAGTGATAAAGTGATTGATAAAGGCTATATCTAATCCTGCATGCTCGAATAGTCTCCCAAAGCTATAAGAAAATAATGGCGATAGCAAGAGTAAAATTAAAAATAAGGTGTCTCCATATCCAAGGGGACAAAAGATCTCATTCCAGTGTCCTAAGATTTTACTTCTACTGTACACAGTGATAAGAAACAGGGATGTGAGCACTGAAGTGAAAAAGTTGCTGCATGACAGTACTGTGATACCATCTCTAACGTATGGAAGTGAGACTTGGACCTTGTTGGAGGGACACAAATCAATAGGAGGAGGGACACAAGTCAAGAGTGAGAGCAGTGGGAATGAGTTATTTGAGAGACGCATGTGGAGTCACATGGAGAGAGAGACTGACAAATGAGAAAGTGAAGGGGAGTTGTGGTGTGGATGTGGATGTTATAGAAAGAGTTAGGAGAAATACACTGAGGTGGTTTGGCCATTTGAAGAGGATGGAGAGCGAGAGAATGACTAGGAGAGTGTATGTGAGTGAGTTGGAGGGGGGGAGAGGGAGCGGGAGGCCAAGGATGAGATGGCGGGATGGAGCTGAGAGGCATATAAGAGAAGGGTATATGAACTGGGAGCAGGGCAGTGAAATGGTGGGGGACAGGGCGACATGGAGGCGAATTGTTGGTGGCCACCCCTTACGGGATTAAGGCGTCTGGCAACAGATAGACATAGACATTTTAAATAGAAATTCAGTATTTTATTGCTAAAAAAGATTGATTTTGAGACTGTTCAAACATTAAAGGAGCCAGTTCCATTACTTGTGTCTCAACAAAATTTATATTTTAGTTTCAAGATAGTTTAAAGGAACCATTTCATTGCCGGAATCTCATTATAGAATATGATTTGGCTTCTAGAAAGTTCAGAGGAAAAAATTACATTTCCGGTAGCTCATCATAATAATTAAGATTTTATTTCAAGGCAGTTTAAAGAAACCAAGTTCCGTACGAGAATCACATTATTAATTAAGATTTAGTTTCGAGACCGTACAAAGTAACCCCAGGCCAGAGAGGGGAATCGCCCAGTGGTCACCCATCCATTTACTGACCAGACCCCCAGGTGCCTTAATGATCCAGATCCCCTGTGGCTCAGAAGATCATTAGCTAGGACAGGCGGGCTAATGACCCCAGCTGCTGCCGCCTGCGCTAAGTGCAGGCGCCGTTTTCACACGATAATTATGTCGTATTTTTAATAGTCATCTGCACCTCGCCTTGTCATGCCGATAGATTTATTCCGTGTGCTAACATATTCACCACGATGACATTTTATTTCATTTTTCCTACCTCTTAAATACCGGACACATTTCCTAAGCTGAACAAAAATCATCAAAAGTAGCTAGAGTAGTAAAATCAACATGTTATCGGATGAAAGGAGATAAGTACAGTACGGTATTCACTTGGATTCACTCCTACACTATTCATTATCATTATCATTATTATTATTATTATTATTATTATTATTATTATTATTATGTGGTTGGTGGGGGCGCTCACCATCCACTCACTCGATGTGGTGCTGCTCTCAGGTGTCTGCCCTTTCCCCTACATCCTTCTTTCCTTCCATTCTCTTCTGTCTTTCTTTCCTTCATTCTTTCCTTGTCCTTCTGCCTACGGGTGACTTTACATTCCCTCTTCTGTCTTTCTTTCCTTCATTCTTTCCTCTTCCTTCTGCCTGTGGGTGACTTTACACTGAGTGACATGCCAGATGGTTTTCTGTACACCAGGAAACCATTTACTACGCTGGGTGTTAACCATATAACCAAATTTTGGCGCCTGGTGGTTTAGTGGGTAATTATTGTGCTCCAATCGGATTGAGCCGGTGAAGGTTTATATCCAAGGAGTGGTTGGGGTTTATTGCTCACGTAATGCCACTCAGGGATGAGTGAGGCTGGTCACTCTCATCTTAAATGTCAGGACCAACTACCTAGCCTTGGGCTCCTACGCTCCTCATGGGGCATTGTAGGATTAGATGGTGGATGGATGGATGGATTATTATTATTATTATTATTATTATTATTATAATTATTATCATCATCATCATCATCATCATCATCATCATGATCATCATCTTATTCATACTATTTCGGGAAGAGATGATTCAGTTTGGGACAGTCGGCTCATAACCTCTGCCAACCTTTATGTTTTTGGTTCAGTCTGTCTGTCTGTCTGTCTGCTTGTTAGTAACATACTGGAATATAACTACTGAATGTAACTGCACCGTTTCTGGAAGACTGGCTGATAAGCAACACGGGAAAAAATAATGTACTTGGTCACAAGAGGATATGATGCTGCCTTGGTGGTGGTATGCGGTCTTTGAATGTTATTGTCCAGAAGGGGCTCATGAAGGTTATCCAACTCCAGTTCAAACAGTCTCTACTCAGCTGAAAGCGACAACCTAGATGCAGAATATATAAAATCTAAAACTGCGTCGTAGTTGAGGAGTTAATGAGGCTTCTTTCTGCTTCTTCCATAGCATTTTATTTCTAGCTACGACACTGAAATACCGCTTTTCTTTATTTGCGCAAACTAGGCGTAATAAATGCCTAGAAAAAAAAAGTGATCTTCCTGGATTACGTAGCTTCTCTTTCTTACCCACTGATTCTAAACATTAAATCTCAGTAATGTCTTTTACTTAACTGATGCAAGTTGTGTCGATATTATAACGATATCAAGTGTATACACGAAAATAATGGTGTGTGTGTATGAAAAAAAAATGAAAGAAAGAAAAGAAGATCGTAAGGAAAAAGTGGTACGAAGCCTCCAATGCCACTCAGAATAGAGCCCCTTAACAGACAAGAATACGGCGCTAAATTCAGACGCCCTTTTCACACACCAATTATGCCGCATATTTAATACCGTCACTTGCACTTCACCCTGTCACTTTGATGGATTTAGTCCATAATTTTGCTTCAGTAATAACTAAGTTCTCCAGTTGGTTACCTTGCTAAAGACAGTGTTCCTCAAGGTTTATGATGATTCGGGGAGGGGGAGTTCTTGACTAATTGTACTATATCTGCATATTCCTCGTATCATCATGCAGGCTTAAGGTGGTAGAGAAGAATGATAATTAGGTTCTGCATTCATTAACTGCACTCGACTTATTTTTTAAGAACGCGAATCTGCCAGCTTATTAGTTTCTCATAATTTTTCATCGAGCCTAAGTACTATACTGACTACACTCATTTGATCTGATTTAGAAATATAAAACCTCTGACAGTCGAAAGGCTACTACTTTTAAAAATTTTCCTATAACAAATTTTTTTTTGAAAAACAATAATGTTGTATGCACTTAATTATTACTCTCATAGCGCTGCATTTTTGTTGGAATTCATATTTGCAGATATTCTAATTGCAACATGTGTAAAAAAGGAAAAAAAGAGTAAAGGAGACAGAGAAACTAGTCTAATAATCTTTCTTATTCTGTAATTTAGTAGTAAAGGTTTCTTACGATACTTTTTATTATATCACTGCTTTATTTTAATAAGAAAGATTTACTTTTCTACTGGGCATACAAAGATAAGTCTCCACTGTAGATTTTAACTAGTTTTATTTTTTCCTCATAGTACTGTGGTTTTCTTTCCTTCATAAGTGTGTGTGTGTGTGTGTGTGTGTGTGTGTGTGTGTGTGTGTGTGTGTGTGTGTGTGTGTGTGTGTGTGTGCTGCATTCCCATCAGTGTTTATACCTATGTGTGCGTGCGTATAATTTATCATGTATGCAGGAACTCATTTAATGTAATTTTCGCTGAGCTTGTTTATTTGTAGGTATGTACGTATGTATGTATGCGTGTTGTATTTTATATGTATGCACGGTATGCATGTATGATGCGTGTATGTATGAATGTTATATATATGTATGTATGTATGTATGTATGTATTTACGTATGCGTGTTGTAGTATATATATATATATATGTGTGTGTGTGTGTGTGCGTGTGTGTGTGTGTGTGTGTGTGTATCCAGAGGAGTAGACTGTAGCACCAGTCGAGCAGGGCAGTACTCCCGAGGTGGATGGAAAGCTGATGACAGGGAGTGCTGGAGCTTCCGTTTCATCAGCCCTCAGGACTGGTTCCTGATCATCCCTCTTTGCTGAACTTTTTCAGTGTCTCAGTTACACAGAGAGTAGGCCAGCATGCTCTCCAATACAAATTTCTCAAACTATCTACACCAAACTACATGCACAGTACACACTACACTTCCTTTTCCAAAATTCAAAAAAATATGGCATCTCATCACCCAGCCTCGGAGTCTCCAGGGGGAGGGACCATAAATGCCCCCACCTTCCCCTCCTCTCCCGGTGACGACTCAAGGAGCCTGGAACCACTGTCTGACCCTCTTCTTCTTCACTTCTGCAATATTCGTGGCCTTTCCTCTAACTTTCTCTCTGTTGAGCACCACCTTCCCTCCTATAAACCTCACCTTCTTCTTCTTACTGAGACTCAGCTGTCTGAGGCAACTGACAGCAAACTCTTTTCTGTATCCTCCTACCTTCTCTATACTCATTTCAAAGCCAAAGGTGGCTGTTGTGTATATATATGCAACGACTTATCTTACTCTCGTGTTCCTGAACTCGATTCTTCTGAATTCTCTACACTCTGGCTTCGGCTTTCCTGTCATTCTCTGACTAAATATATCTGTGCTGTTTATTTATCCCATAATTCTACTGACTATCAAAAATTCTTCGACTTCCTTACTTCTATGATGGAACACATTCTATCCATTTCTCCTTTCTCTGAAATCTCCATTCTAGGAGATTTCAATGTTCACCACCACCTTTGGCTCTCCTCTCCTATCACTGATTAACCTGGTAAACAAGCCTACATTTTTTCTATCCTTAATGACCTAGAGCAGCTTGTACAGCACCCTACCCATATCCCAGACCGCCTAGGGGAGAGCTCCAACATACTTGACCTCTTCCTTACAACTAATCTTTCCGCTTACACTGTTAATCTTTTCTCTCCGTTGGGCTCCTCCGATCACAACCTTATCACATTAACCTGTCCTATCACTCCGGTACGGCCTGTGGACCCTCCAGGGAAACGTCGTCTCTGGCATTTTGGAGCCGCGGATTGGAGGGCCCTCAGGCAGTACTTCTTTGATTTTCCCTGGAATGATTATTGTTTCCATGGCCTGGAGCCATCTGAGTGTGCCTTGCGCATTACGGAGGTTATTCTCTCGGGCATGGAAGCATACATTCCTTTCTCATATCCTTTG
>NC_136991.1:25891492-25911492 GCF_032717465.1 Coenobita brevimanus | reverse complement strand
CCATTCCCAAAAATCTTTGTAGCTCTTTCCTACTTTTAGGTCTGGGAAGATCACTTATAACCTGAACCTTAGCTGCTGGTGGTGCAACATGTCCTTCACCAATTACGTATCCAAGGTACTGAACTTTAGCTTGACCAAACTCACACTTTGATAAATTAGCTACAAGATTAGCATGAACCAAACGCTCAAGAAATTTACTGACATGGCATAGGTGATCTTTCCAGTTGTCACTGAAGATTAATACATCATCAATATAAACAACACACCCTGCCAAACCCTCTGTTACAACATTCATGAGCTTCTGAAATGTGGCTGGTGCATTCTTCATACCATATGGCATTACGGAACATGCAAAAGTCTTTCCTAGTGTTACAAAACATGAGATCTCCCTAGCATGTTCAGTCATAGGTACTTGCCAGTATCCCTTTAACAAATCAAACTTACTTATGTACCTAGCCTTTCCGATCTTGTCTATGCAATCTTCCACGCGAGGGAGAGGGTAAGTGTCTGTTTTGGTTATCTGATTAACACGTCTGTAGTCAATGCAAAGCCGCTGTGACCCACCTGGCTTAGGGACTAGAGTGACAGGAGAACTCCACTCGCTCTGACAGGGCTCAATCATCTTGTGGTCCAACAGGTAGCCAAGCTCCTTCTGGATGAGAGGAACTTTCACTGGGTTCACACGGTAAGGAGGCAGTTTAATTGGCTTTGCGTCTCCAACATCGACATCATGCATCAACACAGTGGTTTTTCCTGGAGTGGCACGGAACACTTGCGGGTACTCCTGCAGTAACCCGAAAACTCCTGCCTTTCCTCGGGAGCTAGATGAGAAAGCTTAGTCTGGAGATCATTCATGATATCAGGATTCTTCCCCAAACTATCACTCAGGCTCATGCTGCATGGGAGAACTTCACTTGCAGACTCGGGTGGAACAGCTCCAGTGCAGAGTGGGTTATTTTCGTCCCGCCTGTGATATAACTTTAGCATGTTGATGTGACAAAGTTGCTTGTTCTTTCCACGATCTGGTGTGGCGATGACATAGTTGACATCGCTGAGTTTCTTCTCCACGAAATAAGGACCACTAAACTTGGCTTGAAGAGGTTGCCCATGAACTGGTAGCAGAATCAAAACCTGATCTCCTGGCTGAAAGTGGCGTAACTTGGACTTCTTATCATACCAAGTCTTCATCTTCTCCTGAGCAGCTCCTAAATTCTCTCTCGCCAGCTGTAAAGCAGTGGACAGCCGTTCTTTGAACTTCATCACATACTTCAGCAGGTTGACGTCATCTTCCTCTGACAGCCAGCATTCCTTGAGTAACTTAAGGGGTCCTCTTACTTCATGGCCAAACAGTAGTTCAAAAGGTGAGAAGCCCAGTGATTCATTTGGAGATTCTCTTGCAGCAAACACAACGAATGGAAGACCTTTATCCCAGTCTTTCTGATGTTCCAAACAGTATTTCTTGAGCATCGATTTGAGTGTTTGATGATATCTCTCCAACACTCCTTGGGTCTGGGAATGGTAAGCTGAAGATGTGATCTGGGTGATGCCCAACTCTTTCAGAGACTGCTTGAAAACGTTTGACATGAAATTACTTCCCCGGTCTGACTGTACCTCCTTGGGCAGACCAAACTTTGTGAAGAACCCTAGCATTTCCTTAACCACATTCTTTGCTGAAATATTTCTAAGTGGAATGGCTTCAGGATAATGAGTAGCCATATCAATCAGGGTCAACACATAAGAAAATCCTGAAGAAGTCTTAGGAAGAGGGCCCACAATATCCACCAACACACGGGTGAATGGCGCCTCAAAAGGAGGAATGGGAACTAGAGGTGCAACCTTTTCGGTCTGATTACACTTCCCCACAACTTGACAGGTGTGACAAGACTTACAATACCAGGAAACTTCCCTGAAGATACCTGGCCAGTAGAAGTGTTTCAAAATGCGTGCCACAGTCTTCCTCACTCCAAGGTGTCCTGCCAAACTGGAATCATGAGCCACTCGAATGATATCCTGCCTACAAACACGAGGGATGACAACTTGATGTACAACCTCCCATTCACAGTCGGCTGATGCTGTTGGGGGTCTCCACTTCCTCATAAGTACTCCTGACTTTATATAATAACAAGTAGAAGCACCAGCTGACTCTTCCTCACTGCAAGCAGAGTTAGCTAGACCTTTCAACTCAGGGTCAGCAACCTGCAACTCAACCAACTCTTGACGAGACAAATTATCAACACTATGGGGTACTGCCTCATCTGGTGAGTGGTCCAAATTAGCAAGAAAAGTGTCAGCTAGGATAACATCATCATCATCATTATCCTCAGTAACTTTAGACTTAGCCCTAGTGACAGCACATGCAGGGAACACATCAGGGACATCACAATCCTGGGACGCAGCCACTGGCTCACTAGACAACTGAGAAGCTGGACACACTTGACTTCCACCAATATCATTTCCAAGTAAGAAAGTTACACCTGACATTGGGAGTGTCTCAACCAACCCAACCATAACGGAACCATTAACAAAACCAGACTCTACAGTCACTCTGCACAGAAGGACAGAGAAGTAATTATTCCCTACACCTTGTAAGATTACAGTTTCATCAGAGGAATTAACATTAGAGCCTAGAACACTGGTCAGCATAAGGGATTGGCAAGCACCTGTATCACGATATATTTTAACTGATTTCCTGTCATTACTGTCCAGAGGACTGACAAAACCATCAGATAGGAAATTAGCACATGAACTCTTGAGAGTGTCACCCACGTTACTGCTCAAAAGAGGAGCTCCATCATGAGAATTTAAGTTACCCCTCAAAGCAGGTTCAGTTAACTCAGTTAAAGAATTCTGGGAACTCTCAAGAGTGGACACTAGACCAATTGACTGAATATTTAAAGACTCCTTTTTGTTCACATCACGCTGTCTCCTGAAACATTTCTCCGTAGTATGACCAAACTTACTACAATAAGTACATTTACTTTTCTGAAATCTAGAGGTGAAGCTGGTATTTACTTCCTGAGAAACATCATCTTTAATCTCTTTCCTGTTCCTGTACTCTGAGTAGAGGCAACGTACTTACTCTCAGCTTTCCCTTTTTCTTTAGAATATCTCTTGTGAGTGAGAACATATTCATCAGCTAAAACTGCAGCATCAGACAAATTATCTATTCTTTTCTCATCAAGATATAGGCTTACATCTTTATAAATACACCTCTTGAAGTCCTCCAGCAAAATCATCTGCTTAAATTTGTCAAAATCAGAATCCACATTCTTAGAATTTAACCACTGCTCTAACAGATCTTCTTTGATTTTTGCATACTCAACATGGGATTGCTTATCTTGCTTGTAAGTTGTCCTAAATTTTACTCTATAGGCTTCAGGAACAAGCTCATAGGCCTTAAGAATCAAGCTCTTAACTACATCATAATTATCACATTGATCCTGAGGCAAAGATGCATAAGTTACTTGAGCTTTACCAGTGAGAACAGTTTGAAGGAGTACTGGCCAATACTGTTTGGGCCAATTAAAACCTGTAGCTACCCTCTCAAACAACTGAAAATACTTTGTTAAATCAGATTCATTAAAAGGAGGGACAAGTTTAACATTTTTAGCCACATCAAAATCATCAGAGCTAGATGATCCAGTTCCACCTTGTTTCATGCGATACTCATGGTCTGCCTGAATCCTAGCAAGTTCAATTTGTGCCTGAGCCTGTACCTGTGCCTCTTGAATACGAGCATTTGCCTGAATTTCAGCCTCCTTAGCTTTTGCCTCCTGCAGGGCTAGCTGTAACTTAGCTAATTCAATCTGCGTTTGCTCATTTGGAGGAGTTACATTAAACAAGCTTTCATTAATCATGTCAACAATTTAATCTTTAGAATGATGAGAGCGAACAGCAATTCCCAATTGTTGAGCAACAAGCTTAAGTTCATTCTTTGTTCTGTTTTCTACATCACACACTGTTTGCACATTTGACAAAAAATCTTTGGCTTCATCAAGTGTAGAAATAGTAGACATCATGAATAAATCACAGTCACAAAATATCAAGCAATATCCTTATGATAATATCCTGACTATCCTGATATGAGGTCGCCAAATTTATGTTACGGAACAGAGAAAGATAATGTACACCTTAAGTGAGAATGATAAAAATCACTACTGTCCCGTAACGTTCCAGGTTCAAAACAAAAGAGTTAGGTAAAATTACAAGTTAAAGTTTAATGCTCAAACTAACAACAAAACATTCAGGACTCATAAGGATAATGTAATGGCAAAAAACAGGTTAAATATATGGTTAACTGCAATAGCCTCTATTAACACGGAATTAGCAAGAGTAAATTTATCTAAGTCAGCCCTGATAAAATGAAAATACACTGGGTAACGCTCAGTTAATGCAAGATAAATTATTACAGATACAAACTATTATGAACAATGGCTAACAATAAGAACCTTTATATAAATTACAAAAACCTTACTAGGCCTAAGAATTAACCTTATGCTACACAGTACAAGAAAAAATGCAACAACAGTTATACTCAAATTACACACAGCTGCTAGATGGTTGGAGACTTCCTGAGCACTCACAATAATAATAACTGTACAGGGGAGGACAGAGATGTGAACAAAATGAGGAGTAGATCTAAGTGGCAATGATGCAGAGACTGAGCTCATTATATAGGGGCCAGCAGAGCTTGATACAACTTGTAAGAAGGACGTGCAAATGAAGCCATGGGGACAAAGAGTTGACAATCCCGCTCTGAACAACAGAAAGGACGACTTACTCTACTATAACGGTAGAAGGGGGGGATTGAGGCAGAACACGCTCGTGATCAAACATGCAGCATACTGTGCATTAAAATTACACAAAGGATGATGAAATGATAGGCTATGTAACAGTTTGCATACTTCATCTTAGCATTTTCTTCTGAGCTGTTTACATCACTTAATCATCGACAGAGTATACATTAAAAACATACCTGTACGAGAGGATACTGAGTTGTAATGTGCAAAATGTATCGCAAAGGAGGAGGCGTTACGAAATCAGTTAAGCCACTCAGAATACGACCCATATGCAGGTATTTAGATCATCTTTTTCACAGTGACAACGTATTTACTTTTTGTCTTGCATTCTGCCCCTACTGCTGCAGGATGATTTTATTCAGCTTATGATAAACGCATTGTATTTACGTTAGGGAGGGATATATCTAACCCTTACACTTCGAAGAGCCACTCATAAGCTGACTGAAAATCGCGTGCAGACGGCATGAACAAAATTATGAAGTTCTCACACTCAAAGAGTTTGGTAACATCAGTCTTATCCTTCAGAACGTAGAGGACAGACGGAGGAGGGATAAAGGGTGGAGAGTGCGTGCGTGTTGGGGGAGGGGGGGACCGAGGACGAGATTAGAAGCTAGACGGGGAGTGATGTAGAGTGGGGAGGGGAGGGATGAGAGGGTAAGAGAGGAAGGGGAGTCATGGGTAATAAATGGAAGGAGATGATGTGAGGATGAGAGAGGGGATAGGTGGGGAGGAGGGCATGGCTAAGAGTATAGAAGGGGAAGGTGTCAAGGGGGGATGTATATTTAAGAATTTAAATTGCTGGTATTAATCGAAAGTCAACACAAGGAACTGACTTGTAAAAATCAAGTAGCGAGTTTTACTTTATTCTCGCTTACTTCGCCGATTCTCTAAGGACGAGAATTTTATAAACTTTCTCAACAGTACACAGCAGAGACTATCTACTCATGAATGCTGTATCATTAGAACTGTTAGCCTCTGAGAAAGTGTGATCTTTACCCCCTGACAATCAAGAATTAATAATAATAATGTTACAAGCTCCTGCTGATGCTTAACTCCTGGCTGGCACAACGGATTTAAGTTTTGATACAAAAGCACTGGCCTAAATACCAGTTGTGATTAATATAATAAGTCTGTACAAACTAGAAGCGGCAAACTAAAGTAAGTTCAATGTGGAGAAATCAAACACCATTAATACATTACATTAAGCTCAAAGAAAAGAACTGTACATTTATTGATTACAATAAATAAATTTACGTTACATAAATCGCAAAAATGAATTCAAGAGGAGAATTCACTGTCACAGGGGGACTAGTGAATTCAAATAACAAAGGAAATACACTCACTCACTCATTCAAAAGCTAATCAGACTTAAAGCTAAGGAAACAAACAAAAATACTGGTCAGTGAAGGGAACGGAGCTGAAGCTACGAAAGACTGGGCGTCTGTCTGTTGCACACCAGGCACTGCTATTCACTGCTCAACTCATTGCAACCGCTCACCAAACTCGGCAGGGAAATATGGGGAATCGTTGAACTGGTGGAGACTGTAGGCGCTAGAAGACCTCCTCTCTCAGCTCTGGCACAATGAACCTCCTCCCATTGCTGCTTGACACCGACTGACTCACGTAAGCAAGCTGGGCACGGCCCAATGGTTGAGAGGCAATGTGAGAACGATACCTACACAAAAATTTTCTCTCAGTGAAACGCACTGTCTACACAGAAAGACAGTCACTTAAGAAAACAATGACAAGGTTTATGAAAACTCATTATGATCTGAGTGCAAAAGCGAGCCAGTTAATTGTCTGAGCGAAACTATGCATTTCAATGAAATTCAGACATTCCCTTATATGATACTAAAACAATGTCGCAAATTAATTTGTGACATTACGCCCCATCAAAATGAAATTTTTCACAGAAGATTTTCAGTTGGTGATATTTACAACCTAACTCAGTCACACAAGATTCACACTGTGGTGTGTGTACTATCCTGCTGCAGGAGAAAATCACTGTTGCCAAAGAGCGTAAAAACCTCGTATTTACGTTAATAGAAGCAAGTTTGAGGGAAAAAACTCCATGACGACGGTGAAAAATCCTGTACTCATCTCAAACTGAGTGAAAAGTTCACTACATTTACATTAACAACTAACTGTTACGTAGTGTGGTGTATGTAATACACGGTGTAGATGTGACAGTTATAATGTAGCTGTACCTAAGTGTAAAGTGATATAATACAAATTAATAGTAAATGGAGACAATGAGGCAGAAGAGAAGAGGCAGCAGCATGCAGCAGAGACGATCAGCTGATCTGCACGGTAAAACTGCTGCTCCCGCCAACTGTACCTGCAAAATCAATCAAGGTGGAGCATCAAAATTGTCAGTGTGACAAATAATTTTTATTAAATTACAATTTCTCTCTCTCTGCCTAGTACTCAATACATATGCTACAAAAATTACACATTATTTTCTTAATGGATACATTATTAACCAGGAAACGTAGTCCTTGGATTGCAAAAATCTCTGAGGACGGCCAGTAGTTTTCTGGTTAAACCTACATTATTAACCAGGAAACATGCTAGTCCTTAGATTGCATTAATCCCTGAGGATGGCCTAGTTTATTGGTTAAGCCTACATTATTAACCAGGAAACGTACTAGTCCTTGGATTGGTCAAATCTCTCAGAACGGGCAGTTTACTGGTTAAACCTAACTCTACACTTACGATTATTATCCGCAAGCTGAGAATCCCTATGCAAACTCGAGCAGGTCACATTTTAACACCGAGCATGGGTGTGAACATTCATGTGGATAATGCGCATAATCCCCGGGAATCCTCAGAAAGGCCCACAGCTCGAGATGCTCCACAAGGTAATTCAGACACAGCCTCGGATTGCCCCTATGGGGTTCTCAAACTTCCCCCTTAACCTACAGTACACATGTATATACAGGTCCTGGACATAACATGTCCTGTGGGACCAATGGGCAAGGCTTCAGGTCTTACTGGTACACTATTAACTGGGAACCAAGCTGGTCCTTGGATTGCATAAATCTCTAAGGACCCCTGGGTTACGGAACCCAGCGTACAACAGTTCCCCGTTAGTCATCAGTTAGCAGGCTTGACATCAGGTCTGCACCCACATTACCACTGCCCTCTCACTCAACTGACTAGGAGATTATGGGTGTGGATTTAAACAGCACAGGAAGGACATGTCCCTGATTGGTGGTACGTTGATGCACATCGCAGGAACGCACAAACCTATCTATTTCCTGTCCCATCCCTGGCCAGAAAAAGTCAGCACGGATAGGGCCCTGGGTTTTCCTTTTGCCCGTGTGACCTCCTGAGGCTGAACAATGGCTTTATTCTAACACTGCTCAGTGATACTTAGCTGGAACGACAAACTGCAGTCAAACCTCGCCCTGAGGTGATCATGACTCACAGTAGAGCCGTCCTTGTTTACGAAGGCTTGACCTCCCCGTGAATATTTAATCACTTTACCCTTTTGTTCTTCTGCACGGCAGCATGTGTCAGGTCAGAATGTTGTTCTTGAACAAAATCTTGGCTACAAATCAGATCTTGCGGTGATGCAATGGTCACTGGGGTGACACAGTTTGGAGCCTTGGCCATGGCTTGTGTTACTGCAGCCAAAGTCTGAGTAGTGCCATCTTTGGTGCAACTATGCTTAGCACCTGGCATGTTGCCTATTATTAGGTCAAACAAGGGTTCTGGCATGACAACTGCATCATACCAGTATAAAATGGAGATGCCACCTGGATTCGTGCCTCAGAGAACAATCTCACTGATCCATCAGTAAGCTGAGTTTGGGTCTGTCGACCCGTATATTCTTCAGGCCGAACTAGACTCTGCCTGACAGAGCAACCTGAGGAACCATTGCCTCTCAGGACCTTTACAGAAATGCCTCCTACAAACCCTGGCTGAACAAGGAAGGCACTTTTACCTGTGGAATGGCCTGTGGAGGAAGCAGCCAGCTGCTGATAAGGCTGCATAGTGCACAACTCTGTGAATGTGGTGCCCTAATAACTAGATGCCTGAGGGGACGTGCTCACCATCTGAGAAGCTGGAGCATTGACCACCTGTGGTGGATGGTTCACTGTCGCAGGGGGACTAGTGAACTGTGGGGAAGTACCTGTACTGGTGGGGACGGCACCACCATGCGCCTGTTGTGGAATGAAGGCTGCGTTTACATTCTGCCTCCGATATACTGGGGCTGGTGTTGTAAAGGATTGTCCCGACTGTCAATCGCATTGCTGATACTGCTGCTGGTTAGGGTACTTGTTGTATCCCTTCCAATCGGGTTTCTGCGTACTTTGCCCCTGGTCCCTCTTCTGTGGTTTGTTTGGACCTTGGCCATTATTCTGAGAATGGCCTTGATGCTGGGGTTCAGTCTGAGATGGCTTCCCAGACTTGGCAGTATCCTTCCTGTTCCAGGTGAGTTGCTTACGAGTTTGGTACCTGTATGCAGTGAAGAATGCATCAGCCTTTTCCACCATTTGGCTGGCATCCCTTACTTGGCAGATCTTAAGCTGAGCCATAAGCTCAGCAGGCCATGACTTCTCAAGCTGTGTGCGCAGCATGAGGTCAGTTATCCCCTCTCACGTGTGAGGGGTTTCATCTTTCTCCATCCACTCATCTAAGCAAACAGTAAGCCTATCGAGGAACTGAACAGCAGTCTCCTTTTCTTGGAGACGCGCCCTAATGAACTGACTCCTGGCGTCATCAGCTGTGAGACCGTACGCTTTGATGAGTGCAACCTTCATCATCTCATATGTGAGATTGTCTCCATGAATTCTGTGGAGAATATCGAGGGCAGGGCCCTCAAACAAGCTAAGAAACTGGAGCAGCTTAGCTGCCTCATCCAGTTGGTACAGCTGCACCATGTCCTCAAAACGAGCTATGAACAGCTCAATTCGCTCGCCTTCCTTGTATAAAGGAAGCTTGAGGTGTGGGGTTGCCCGGACATGTGGAGGGAGAGCACTCGTGGAGCTCGGGTCGGCTGCACCAGATGTGCCTGAAGCCAAGGAGTCTTGCTTGAATTTCAGCACCTCAAGCTCAAGCTTCTCACGTGCCTTGCACTCGGCACGCTCGTATTTGCGCTGTTCTCACTCGTATTCACGCTGAATTCTGTGCTCTTCACGGGCATCATTCTTACATTGCTGAAAATAACTATACCGTGAGTGCACATATTCTTTAATTTTCTGGGGATCGGTAAGCCCCATATCTTTGGCTTCCTGTACATATGGACTAGTAGCCATGGTGCTAACTGAACTAAGACTGAGTGGACTAAAGACTGGGTATTGATTGCTGTTTCGTAGAGAAATGCTAATAATCAAAAGCAGAGAATATAGGCACAGGCTGGTGGTGACCAGTCTTATCTCCTGTACAGGAGGATTCACTGTCGCAGGGGGACTAATGAACTGTTACTCGTTTTATCTCCCGTGGAGGAGGATTCGCTGTTGCAGGGGAACTGGTGAATTGTTACTTATTTTAACTCTCGTGGAGGAGGATTCACTGTTGCAGGGGGGACTAGTGAATTGTTACTCGTTTTATCTCCCGTGGAGGAGCATTCACTGTCGCAGAGGGACTAGTGAATTGCTACTCATTTTATCTCCCATGAAGGAGGATTCACTATCACAAGGGGACTAGTGAATTGTGACTCGTTTTATCTCCCGTGGAGGAGGATTCACTGTCGCAGGGGGACTAGTGAATTGTTACTCATTTTATCTCAAACTGGTAGGATTCACTGTTGCAGGGGGACTAGTGAATCATGACTCATCTACTTAAACAAATACCTAGGTGTGAGTGAGTATTATGTCGTTAATAACTTTAGAGCTAGTAGTTAATATCCTGGAATGATGTCGCCAGATGTCAAGGGGGGATGTAAATTTAAGAATTTAAATTGTTGGTATTAATCAAAAGTAAACACAAGAAATTGACTTGTGAAAATCAAGTAGCGAGTTTTACTTTATGCTCGCTTACTTTGCTGATTCTCTAAGGAGAAGAATGTTATAAACTTTCTCAACAGTACACAGCAGAGACTATCTACTCATGACTGCTGTATCATTAGTACTGATAGCCTCTGAGAAAGTGTGATCTTTACCCCCTGACAATCAAGAATTAATAATAATAATGTCACAAGCTCCTGCTGATGCTTAACTCCTGGCTGGCACAACGGATTTAAGTTTTGATACAAAAGAACTGGCCTAAATACCAGTTGTGATTAATATAAGAAGATTGTGCAAACTAGGAGCGGCAAACTAAAGTAAGTTCAATATGGAGAAATCAAACTCCATTAATGCATTACATTAAGCTCAAAGAAAAGAACTGTAAATTTATTGATTACAATAAATAAATTTACATTACACAAATCGCAAAAATGAATTCAAGAGGGGAATTCACTGTCACAAGGGGACTAGTGAATTCAAATGACAAAGGAAATACACTCACGCATTCATTCAAAAGCTAATCAGACTTAAAGCTAAGGAAACGAACAAAAATACTGGTCAGTGATGGGAACGGAGTTGAAGCTACAAAAGACTGAGCGTCTGTCTGTTGCACACCAGACACTGCTATTCGCTGCTCAACTCATTGCAACCGCTCACCAAACTCGGGAAGGGAAATATGGGGAATCGTTGAATTGGTGGACACTGTAGGCGTTAGAAGACCTCCTCTCTCAGCTCTGGCACAACGAACCTCCTCCCGTTGCTGCTCGACACCGACTGACTCATGTAAGCAAGCTGGGCACGACTCAACGGTTGAGAGGCAATGTGAGAACGACACCTACAGAAAAATTTTCTCTCAGTGAAACGCAGTCTATACAGAAAGACAGTCACTTATGAAAACAATGACAAGGATTATGAAAACACACTACGATCCGAGTGCAAAAGCGAGGCTGTTAACGGTCTGAGCGAAACTTTATGCATTTGAATGAAATTCAGACGTTCCCTTATATGATACTAAAACAATGTCGCGAATTAATTCGTGACAGAAGGAGAGGAAGGAAAAGGAGACGAGAACAAGGAAGAGCGGAGGAGAGTGGAGTAGAAGTATGGAGTGAGGAGGAGATAGGGGTAGAAGCATGGAGTGAGGAGTGGAGTAGGGCAGAAATGAGAAGCGAGAGAGGAGAAAGAAGTACAAGAAGGTATTGAACAAGAGTCGAGAAAGGAGGAGACGGGAGGGGGAAGGAAAGGAAATGGGCGGCAGGGGAGAAGAGACGAAGAAAATGTGAGGAGAAGAGATAAGGGCAACAGGATATGTTGAAAGGGGAAGCAAAGGGAGTAGTAGGTGAGAGGAGGAAGGAATACAAAGAAATACAAAAAAAAGCAGACAACAAAAGATCTTGTGGTCTACTCGATACTGAATGTTAGTGAGAATATTGTGACTATATCAAATTCTAGAGTAAAGAATAATGATAGAAAAGCACCTCCCCCCCCTCCGACCACCAAGTCCTCCAGTCGAAGCAGGCAGGAGAATGTGAGAAGGATAATCATGCAACAAAGAAAATCTCCATGGAATTTTCTTAGGAAACACTGAGAGACGAAGGTATATTCCACATTACGAGTATCTTAATCTATTTTAAAAACCTCACTGCTCCAGGTGAGGCTCGAACTCACAACCCCGGCATTGCTCAGATCACTGTCGTATAAGTACCGTGCGCTAACCGATTGCGCCACTGGAGCTTAACATAGTTATAAGATGGGGCGAAATGCAAGAAAAGGGAGAGTAGAGAATGGCGAAATAATGGGGGGGGGGGAGTTGAGAAGTGATAGAAGGAAAAGAAGAAAAAAAGGAAAGGATGAGACGGGAAAGGATGAGAAGACAATAGCAGTAGGAATGGGGAGGGAGAAGGGTGGAGACAGTAGAGAGGTACTGAAGACAGGGAAAGAGAATGGAGAGGAAGCAAGGGGTTAAGGGAAGGGAGGAGGGTAGAGGACGGGTGAGGAAGAGAGGGAAAGCGAAATCAGACGTCATTAAGGGAACTGGGGAAGCGATGTTTGGAGAGAAGGGTTGCGGGGAAGAGAAGGAAGTTGGGGTAGGGCCAATGGGGAGCTGTGGAGGAAGGAAATAGGGAAGGGAGAAATTAAGGGAGGGAAAGTGATCTGGAAGATATGGGGACTTGGGAAAAAGGGAAGGGAAGAAGGGAAGTGGATGAGAAGGAGCTGTGGGCAAGAAAGGGAGCTTGGGAAAGGGGAGGAACTGGGGCGAGGTGGAGGAACTGGGTGGAGAGGAAGGAACCATGGGAGGGGAGAGATAGGAGGAGGAGGAGAGGAAGGAACCACAGGAGGGGAGAGATAGGAGGAGGAGGAGAGGAAGGAACCACAGGAGGGGAGAGAGGGGAGGAGATTAAAGGTCACTGCACCCGCGTGGTGTTAAGAGTTATGGGAGGGAAAAGGGAAGAAAGAGAGGGGATTGGAAAGAAGAGGAAGATAATAGGAAGGATTGAAAATAGTGGAAAACGGGAGGAGTGGGGAGATAAGTCGGGAAGAAGGGGAGCTGGAGAGAGGGAGAAGTTTGGGAAAGGAGGGAATTGAGACGTAAGGGGTGGATGGGGATGAAGGGAGGGGAGGGATGAGGGGAGGGTTGGGAAGAGGGGAGGGTGGAGTGAAGGAAGGGTGAGGGTGAAAGGACGTTGGAAATGACGGGAGGATGGAGTGAGGGAAAGATGAGGTGAGGGGAGTGTAGAGGTGAGGGGTGGGTGAGGGTAAGGAAAGAGTAGTTGTGAGGTAAGGTTGGGGGTAAAAGGAAGGTGGGGTAAGGGGAGGTTAGGGGTAAGGGAAGGTTGAGGATAACGGGATGGTGGGGGATGAGAGGAGGATATTGAGCCAACCCGAGGAAATACTTTAGTCTCCCCCGCCTCCTGTCCTCTTGTTTTGCTTTCATTACGCTGTCGCTCCTTTTTCCCTTCTGCTCTCTCTCTCTCTCTCTCTCTCTCTCTCTCTCTCTCTCTCTCTCTCTCTCTCTCTTTTCGGCATCTATTCAATTATGGCCACGGTCTACTTACTTAATGTTGCTATCTTCAGGTCAGTCCACACTGATTAACAAATCAAATGGTTCCTTATACGACAAGAAACCATATACCGCACTAAATGGCAAACATATAACCTAATGGATGCTTGGTGGCTTAGTGGGTTGAGTCGCTCAAACGGAAGTGGCACATAAAGGTAGCCTATATTGTACATTCCAGGAGCTGGTGTTTATTTCCCGTATAATACGGCTCAGGGATTTGAGACTGGTCACTTTCATAGTAAATGTCGGGACTAGGCAAACAAGCCACGCCCCACAACGATCCTGACGAGGCAACAAAGAAGTAGACGATATACAGTATAATATATTATCACACACACACACACACACACACACACACACACACACACACACACACACACACGTATGATTAAAACCGTAGAAAAATCCCAAGAAAGAGAGGATAATCATAGCTGGGAACAAATCCTTTTTTTCTGTCTCTCTTTTCTCTTTTTTTTTATACTAATTCCTGAAAAACGCGGAGGTAGTCGGGATTAGGGGTATTTTTAGGTGTTTTTTGGAACCTCCGATACAGGGAGCATTTAATGAACTTAGCATGAATCTGTGTGTGTGTGTGTGTGTGTGTGTGTGTGTGTGTGTGTGTGTGTGTGTGTGTGCCTAGTGATCTCTTTGTGTAGCTGCGTCTTTCTACTTCTGTGTCTGTCTTTTTACATTTACGTTTATTTGTCTATATATCTACCTGTCTTTGTATCTTCTGTCTGTTTCTCTCTGTGTTTGTATCTTTGCCTGGCATTGTCTGACACACACACACACACACACACACACACACACACACACACACACACACACACACATGGACTTAGGCACATGGACTTATTTTTTTCCCTTTGTTTTTCCTTCCTTCATTCATTATGAAAAAAAAAAAAGTGTACCTGGGTATTAAGTGACGTACAGGGAAGCGCATATACGCGGGGATTATATACCCACATAATTACTCATATTATCGCACTTGGATGCACACACACACACACACACACACACACACACACACACACACACACACATATACACGCAAATCCATACTGGGACACGCACCTCACATACCTACAAATACACATAGTCACACACCTCCACATACATATGTACAACGTACACATATAAGGCATAAACAGTATGTCCAGACATGAATTCATACATGTACACACAAGAAGCATAATCTCTCTCTCTCTCTCTCTCTCTCTCTCTCTCTCTCACACACACACACACACACACACACACACACACACACACACACACACACACACACACACACACACACTAAACCCACTCTCTTCTCTTGCCTCACAGTTCTTTCTCAAATCCAGCACATAACACAATACCATTTTAAAAAGGGGGGCACAAGTATTATCTTTGCATTCTAATTAAAAGCATATTTACCTTGGCGAACTTGGAATCAGAAGAGCGAAAGTGTATGCAGACATCCACACATTTTGGTCCTTAACCACCATCTCCACAGGGGTCATATTTCACTGAAGGAGGCGGGGCGTAATGATGTGCTGTATTTTCAAGAGTATTTTGATCTGGTACGTTTTATTTTTCATATCTATCTTTTCCTTCTGCTTTCGAACGCAATATACTAAGGGTGTATTCCGCATGTGCATCGCTGGTAATCTTAATATTTTTTTTCTTGGTTAAGCTCGGCAGTAATGTATGAAAAATTTAACTGAAGTATCTTCTTATTAGGTGAACATTTTTTTTTTCTTTAATGCTGAGATCATTGTCATTATCATCACCATTATCATCATCGTCATGTTATGCCACACACATCATATGCACCTCATCCAAATCTCTGGCATCACGTTAAACTGTCCTTCTTGTTGTCATTATTATCAATATCATTATTTCATTATCGCCATCATCATCGTAATAATAATAATTAATATTATAATAATAATTATAATAATAATTATAAAAATAATAATAATAATAATAATAGTAATAATAATAATAATAATAATAATAATAATAGCGATCATAATAATAATGATAAAGATAATGATGGTAATAATTTTCTTCTTCGTCTTATTCTTTCACTGTCTCATTTTTATTTTCATATTATTAATATATATATATATATATATATATATATATATATTTATATATATATATATATATATATATATATATATATATATATATATATATGTCTGGCTATTATTTTTGAGCATATATTCCTCTGTTTTCATACCTGTATTCATTTCCATTGTTTTTCATGGTGTTGCTTTCAGTTCATTATTTCCAACGTTGTTATAATTTATTCTAATCACTATCACTTCTTCACCTCTGCCATTATTATAATAATAATATATCTCCCATAATTGTCATTATTTATTTTCATTGCATTGACGTGATAATAATAGCTTTTATCATCATCCTAATCATCATCATTATCATCATTATCATCTACGACCTGATTAGCATCAATCACATTCATTATCTTCATCGTTAATCGCCACCACCATCACCAAAATCATTTTAATGATCATCATCACCTTCATACCATCATCATGAACAACAAAAAATCAACATCAGACCCTTCTTATCGTCACTATCATCTCATCAACTGTTTTTCGCCATTCCACAGAAAAGCTGTGCGCGGTACCAGTAATTGGATCCACAACTTCTCCACAACCGCATTATTAAAACCGCACCCACATCACATCACTGGTTTTAGCTCTCCTGGACCCTCATGTACTTAAAAGATATGAACTGCGTTCACATCACAAACGTCAGACATGGACCCGCACCCACGCCATACCCAGAAAACAGAACCCCATAATTGCACTGCAGTCATATAGTTAACTGCCACACTCTTAGTCATTAATTAATCAAGCGTAAGTATATTAGCATAATGATATAGAGGCACCTCTTGCTTAATGGTATGTCATTCACTTTGGAACTGTCTCCCCCTGTCTGCATTTCCTGCTGCCTATGATCTCCAGTCTTTCAAACGCAGTGTGTCCAGGCATCTCGAAATGGACGGGTCATGAACTTGGCTCTCTGTTATCTTGTTTTTGCCTTTTCTTGAAAAGAACATTTTACAGTTTCCTGTCCTTTGGTTACTTCTTCCATGCATTAAAAAAAAAAGGAGAGAAAAAAAAAAAACTCACTCGGGGCAAACACCACAGGACAAATAACCTCACTCACCTTCCGACCCCGTGCAAGCCTTCTATGTATCTTTCGAAACTAATGATCAGCTTTTTCCATCCCGGGCTGACTCGTTCATACCGTACATCATCCTGTGACCAGGATCAACATCAGGGAAATGTACTATATGCCCATGTAACTAAAGTTGAGAATCACTCACTGTGCAGCTTTTCGGCCTCGATTCAGTCTCAGTGGAGTAGTAGCTCACTATGTTCCCGGTCATATCAACGATAATCAGATTACTGCAAAGCTCCTTATTATTAAACAAAAAGAGTCAATCTGCCACTCTACGACACTGTTTAGTGTTCATGTCTCACATCTATAAAGTAAGAAGGAGCACTAGTGCCTTAGGGATGTGAATTATCTTCCTTGCTGATTTTCGTCCTTCTATAAAAATATCGACAGGACAAAACACTCAAATAAATCCTTAATATCATAGGCCAGAACACAGCGACAGATCTCATCATCTGACTCACCATTGTTATGGATTACACAGCCAAGGTAGGTAAATCTCTCCAAGACTCGTATGTCTTCACTACCTGCCTTAACAGACTCTATCACTTCTTCCAAGACGTCATTGAATACCTGGACCTTTGTCTTGGTCCAGGCTACCTTTAGTTCTAGTAAAAGAGGGTTTCACTTACCGAAATACCACAAGAGCACACAGGAGTGTCTCCAGCGACACCACTTGGATATCTACATCATCAGCAAACTCAGTATAATTAACCTTAAATTTATTTTGCGGTACTCCACAATGATGCATTGCTCAATGTGCGGTTGTTTGCTTGTCTGACTGTTAACAGGATAACTGAAACATATTTTATCCGATTTTAACTAAACATGGTAGAAGGGTTAAGAGTAAGCCACAGGGCTGACTCTTTTTTAGAACTATTTGTCAAAAGTCAAGGTCACATGGTAATGTCAACGAAAACAACATTTATATGAGTTAGACCAATCTTTGTGGATGGATTCAAGGTAAAGTAAAAACAAAAGGATTCTATTTTGAAACATTCAGTCAAAGGTCAAGATCACAAGCCAAGACCAAATACCACCTCGTGTGTGTCTGCGCGTGAACTAAATAAACACTCCATTTCTGACCATATCCGGACCAACTTTGCTGAAAAGCTTGAAGGTTAGCAACGGAGGTGACCTATTAATTTATAACGATAAGTCGGAAGTCAAGGTCACGTTGCAAGGTCGTTTTTTCAATTTTACTTTTTTTAAATAGAGACAATACTTCGTGCAATGGTTCAAGGAAAGATAAGAATGAAGGGATTCGATTTTGGAAATGATCAGACTAAGGTCAAAGGCACAGGGCAAGGTGAAATGTCAAGGTAAATCACAAAGTCAGCTGAATCGTTTTTCATCCGTTTTATACAAACCTTTCCGGAATTGTTGAGGGCCTAACAATAATGAAGTAATCCTCTTTAGATAATAAGCAGCCGAAGGTCAAGGGCAAAGTCAAATGCTCAGCTCCCAGACCAAATGCTGGGCTCCGGTGTTGAGCTCTCTAAGTTCTCCTTGTTGTCCTAAATGTTTTTCTGTATAATCAGGTATTTGAAATTTCATTTCTTCTCTCATTATCATACTAAAAGGCGAAAGAAAACAATGGATTTTCTTTCCCCGTATGAGCATAGAATCTTGGGTTATATTATGATCCGAGATTGATACAACGCAACAAACTGAAGTCGTCCTCCGCTACTGTAACATATGGAATTCACTCCTTCGATGACATACATTCTACTTTATTCTTGCTATCTCCAAACGATTATATTTAATCTAAAGGAATCGGAAGTAATGAAGAGGTTAGGGGTTTATTATAGTGCGCCTTTCCTGGGGAGAAAGTACTGTTCATGTCATGCCGAATAAAATCGAGTGGAAACAACAAGTATGAGATGAAAAGCACTTTGCCAGACTGGGGAAGTTAAAGCATCAAGCTCTTTCCTACCCAAAATCAGTCTCTCCATACCACAGTCATTCCTCAGTAACGGAAGATTCTGAGTGAAATCGGTGGACTCTCTCTCTCCTACCTGAAATCATTCCTTGGTATCGAATTACTGCAGAATTTATCACTGATTTCTCCCCTGCTTACAGTCATCTATATTTACCGTATGATTAAGGAATAAGTCAAGCAGGCTCCCACCTGCTGCGGGTCATGTGTAGAGAAGGAATGGGCATAAACAACAGTGACATTTCGAGCCCCCTCAGCTGTCATCAATTCTCAGGCTAATACGGTCAGATCACCGGGAAAAGGTCACATAAAGTATAAGTGACTGCGGGACACTCTCTCTCTCTCTCTCTCGCCTAATGCATAACTCTTTCCCTACCATTAAGCCTTTTTTCTTCTCTCGTCAGAGCGAGAGACTGACGAGGAGAGTGTATGTGAGTGAGGTGGAAGGGGGGAGCGGGAGGGGGAGGCCAAGCATGAGATGGAGGGATGGAGTGGAGAGGTATACGAGAGAAGGGGGTGTGAGCTAGGAGTAGGGCAATGAAATGGCGGGGGACTGGGCGACAAGGAGGTGATTTGTCTGTGGCCACCTCTCACGGAATTAAGGCGTCTGGCAACAGGTAGATAGATTAACTGCCGTCGGATTATTTAATTCTAGTAAGGCCGCCGGATTATTTAATTCTAATATGTAGAGGTCCTTCGTAGCAAAGGGGTTTGGGGAGATTTTTGGTAACCTCATTCAACACGAGAGGTCTCCCTAATTAAAAAAAAAAAAAAGTTTGTTCGCTACCATACGTGTATTTTAAAAAACATAAAAGCTATGATAAGCCTAGGGTATAAGTATAACTTGCACTTATTCTCTCTGTTCTTATACATTGCTGTACCATTTCTATATAACAGTCTTTATTATCTCGCCCGGATGGAGTCCAGCGAGGTATTGTTTTTGGTTGAGTTTCTTTGTTCGTATGTTTGTTTATTTGTATTGTTTTGTTTGCTTGTGTCTTCCTTTCTTTGTTAGCAACATTACGGAGAAATGGGTGAATGAAATTACA
>NC_136991.1:25726492-25886492 GCF_032717465.1 Coenobita brevimanus | reverse complement strand
TGTCTTGTGTCCCTCGAACAAGTCCAAGCTTCACGTCCACACGTTAAAGTTGGTATCACAATACTGTCATGTAGTAACTTTTTTACTTCCATGCTCACTTCCTTGTTTCTTATCACTGCTATCAAGGGACCAGCAACCTTTCTTCACTGTTGTATCCTTTCATACACTTCACCCTCTAAACTTCCATCCTTACTCATCACACTACCCAAGTACTTAAACACACTCACATTTTCCATTTCCTCGTCATCCAGGCTCACTGTACATTCACTGACTTCACTTCTCCCGAAGACCATAACTGTACTCTTCCCTACATTCACCTTTAGATTCCGTTTCTTACACTCTCTCAAACTCATCCACCAAGCCTTGCAGCTCCCCTTCATCTTCACTGAACAACACAGTATCATCTGCAAACAACAGTACAGGGAGTTTCCAAACACTGCCCTCTCTCACTAGGGCCGCTCCAAAATCCACTGCCCTACCTTGTATCTCTTTTATAACCTCATCCATATAAAGATTGAACAACCACGGAGACATGACACATCCTTGCCTCAATCCAACCTTCAAATAAAAAAAATTCATTCAATTCACTATCCACAAGCCCTGCAGCCGTAGCACCCTCATACATACTCTTCACGGCATTCAGCAACTTCCCATCTACTCCATATATTCTTAATACTTTCCACAATCCTTGTCTATCCGCCCTGTCATATGCTCTCTCCAAATCCATGAAAGCCGCATACAACTTCTTTCCCTTCTCTAGAAACTTGTCCACCAAAGATCTAAGATTGAATATCTGATCTACACAACCTCTTCCCTTCCTAAAATCCTCCTTGTTGTTCTCCAACTAATTCCTTTGTTATTTCCCTAACTCTGTCAATAAGTATCCTACCATATAGTTTTCCTATTACACTTAGAAGACAAATGCCCCTATGATTACTACACACTTCTTTTTCTCCTTTTCCTTTGTACAGGGAATATATACCTGACTTCCAATCCTCCGGGACTCTACTTTCCTCCCAGGCCAATCTGCACATCTTCCCCATCCTTTCTAATACTATCTCTCCCCCATGCTTCAGCATTTCACCACACACTCCATCATATCCTGGGGCTTTCCCCATTTTAACTTTATTCATTGCTTCCACAACTTCTATCCTACTGATTTCCTCCTCTCTTCTCACATCCCCCCATCTCCCAGCCATTCCCCAATCACTTGTACTCTCATTACTTTCATTCTCTATGTTCAACAATTTCTTAAAGTGTCCTCTCCATCTGCTCACTTTTTCTCCCTTCTCCACTAGTAATCTATCATTTTTATCTTTCACTCCCCAACTAACTTCTTTGGCACCCAGTTTAACTCTCTTTACCTCTTTCCAGAACATTTTCTTTAATTCCCTCCACCTTACATTCAAATTCCCTTCAAATTCCTCATCCACTCTCTTCTAGGTCTATCTTACTAATGTTTTCACTTCTCTCTTCCTTTCTACATATAACTCACACACACATGTATATACTCGTATACCTGTGTGTCTTTGTGTGTTCATGTGTGTGTGTGTGTGTGTGTGTGTGTGTGTGTGTGTGTGTGTGTGTGTGTGTGTGTCGCACTGATATTCAGACAACACTGACATTATGTTTCTTTTCAGGTGCTCTGTTCTTAATACTGACTGAGCCACTTACCCTTTAAAAGCATAAGTTTAAAACAGTATAGCAAAGCAAAATGCCTCTCTAACCAGCCAAGCACTCCAGCAATATTATCGCACTTGGATGCACACACACACACACACACACACACACACACACACACACACACACACACACACACACACACACACACACACACACACACACGCAGGCTTCATTCTGTGGATATTGAAGGATGTGTGATGGATGGGGCGAGCCGGTGGTGAGGTCGCCCATTGTCAGGCAGGGGCCAGGCAGGGACAGGGACAGGGGCAACGGGTAGGCAAGAAGGAAGAGAGGCAGGGGAGCCGTGGGAGAGCGAAAGAGGTAGGTAGGGGGGCAAGCAGGGAGAGAGATCTGGAGGAAGAAGAGGATGGGAACAGGGAGAAAGGGAGGGAGGCAGGGAGAAGCAAAGAGGGGGGGAGGACAGGGATAGAGAGAGAGAGAGAGAGAGAGAGAGAGAGAGAGAGAAGCAGGTAGGAGGTAGGGAGAGAAGGGAGCAGGGAAAGAAGCAGGGAGGGAGACAGGAAACGGGATTTGAAGGAACATGGAGACAGGGAGGCAGAGAGAGAAGTTGGGAAGAGAGGCAGGGAGGCAGAGAGAGAAGTTGGGAAGAGAGGCAGGGAGGCAGAAAGAGAGGCAGAGTGTGAGATGGAGTGACAGGATGAAGATAGAGGAATAGCACGAAGGGGAAGTGTTAAGAAGAAAGGCAAGGAGGAAGAGGTGCCGAGGAGTAGGGCGGGGAGGGAGAGGCAGGAAGAGAGGAAAGAAGAGTTTGAAAGCATACAAAAGAAAGGTGCAGAGAGAGAGAGAGAGAGAGAGAGAGAGAGAATTTTTCATCCATAACGTTTTCCCTCTATCCACCCTCGTCGTTCTTTATTCTTTATTTGAACTATCTCCCTTTCTCTCCTTATTCTTTCTTTGGGTTGTATCTTTTTCTCTGCTCCTTCCTCCTCCTCCTCCTCCTCCTCCTCCTCCTCCTCTTTCACTTTCCTCTGATTCTCCTTCCTTGCCCTCTTTCATTGACCCTCTTTCTCCACATATCATCTATCTTCATTCCTTCCTACATCTCTATTTCCTTTAGGACTGTTCTCCCTTTTCTCTGTTTCTTCTAAACCTGCATCACTCTTCCTTTCACTCACTAGAAATATTCAGTATGTGTTTTCTCACACATTCTGACATCTTTTCTTGCTTTTCACATTCTCTCTCTCTCTCTCTCTCTCTCTCTCTCTCTCTCTCTCTCTCTCTCTCTCTCTCTCTCTCTCTCTCTCTCTCTCTCTCTCTCTCTCTCTCTCTCTCTCTCTCTCTCTCTCTCTCTCTCTCTCTCTATTTCTGTTTTCATTTCCTTCTTCCTCCTTGCTCTGTTTTTCTTCATTTTCCCTGTTCATTCTCCTTCCTCTCCTCCAGCTCTCTCAATTTTTTTTTCTCTCTCTCTTCTTTACATCGTCCCTGCCCTATTTCCGTTTGCCTTTCCCTGTATTCTTTCATCAGTCCAAACCTTTTCCTTTCTCTCTTTCCCTTCCCTTCTCCTCTCTTCCCTTTTTCCGTTCTTCTCTTTTTTTTTTTCCTTTCTCCCTCTTCCTCATATTTTTCACCTCTTTCTCCCTTCATTCCCCTTTTCCTGCCTCTATTTTCCACTCTCCATCCCCTCCTCTTCCCTTTTCTCTCCCTCCCTCCGCCTCTGTCCCTCTCCCCTCCGTCCCTTTGTTGGCAGATATATAAATGGGACGAGTTTTTCTGCAAATGACAAATGGTGGAAGGTTTTTGGAAATGAACGAAAGAAAAGAGAATATAAAAGGCGCTAATATTTGTTTCCAATTAGAGAGGGGCGGATGGTGCGTTTAATAGCTCGATGGTGGTAGTTGTGGTAGTTACACTATTAGTGGTAGAGATGGTTGTTATAGATGAGTAGGCTAAGTTAGGATAGATAAGGTTAGGTTAGATCAGGTTGTGGTGGTTTTGGTAACGATGATAGTGACAACTGCAGTAGATGAGTAACTGACGAAGAGATGGTAGTTGCTATGGTGGTGGTAACAATTACTGTGGTAGCCATACTGGTAGTGGACGCTATGGTAGTTGGGCTTACTCCATGAAGATTTTGGGAGCTTTGTTGGAAGAATGAGTGTTGTAAGTTTTCCGTTTTTAGTTATGGTTATGGTGGTGGTTGTAGTTTTAGTTGTGATAAGGGAGGTGTGAACTAGTGGTTATATTACTTAGGTGGTGATCCTGCCATCACAGGTTCAAAACCATGTGCATCATGGGATGGTAGTACCGTGATTTAATAAGTGCTGTGACTAACACACACACACACACACACACACAATATCTATATATATATATATATATATATATATATATATATATATATATATATATATATATATATATATATATATATATATATATATATATATATATATATATATATATATATATATATATATATATCATTAGCCATAACTAGTCCACTGCTGAATAAAGGCCTCTCCCAACCTTTTCCACGAATTCCTTGATTGAGCCAATCTTTGCCACGTTTTTCCCTGCAAATTTCTCTGTCTCATCTCTCCATCTCCTGTCTGGCCTTTTTCTGCTACGCTTACAATTTCTTGGTGTCCAGTCAGTCAGCCTCTTGCTCCATCGGTTATCCCTTATTCTTGCCGTATGGTCTGCCCACCTCCATTTCTGTTCTTTTATAACTTCTATAATATATATATATATATATATATATATATATACAGCAGATGTATCATGGCAATTATGAAAGCTACAGATGATTTCTGTAGATATGGCTGCGGTTGTGAGAGTTTTGGTACTGATATTTTATAAACGTGCTGATAGTAATGGTAAGTGTAGAAGTTATAAGGTACCTAGGTTCTTGTCGCAGTGAAGGGTCCTGAGGAGAAGTGATCCGCTTAGCTAACGCTTCACTGACACATTTAGATGGGGAAGGCTTTGGGAATGTCGGTGGAGAAGTCTGTCTATCTATCTATTGCCAGACGCCTTAATCCCATACGGTGTAGCCACATACAAATCGCCTCCATGTCGCCCTCTCCCCCGCCTTTTCACTGCCCCACTCCCAGCTCACACACCCCCTCTCTCATATACCTCCACTCCATCCCTCCATCTAATTCTTGACCTCTCCCTCCCTCTCTCCCCCTCCACCTCACTCACACTCTCCTCGTTAGTCTCTCACTTTCCATCCTCTCCACTTGGCCAAACCACCTCAATGTGTTTCTCCTAACGCTTCCTATCACATCCACATCCACACACGCACCTTCACATCTCATATGTCAGTCTGTCTCTCCATGTGACTCCACATGTTCCCCACAGATAACTCATTTCCATTGCTCTCACTCTAGACTTGTGTCCCTCCAACAAGGTCCAAGCTTCACTTCCATTCGTTAGAGATGGTATCACAATACTGTCATGTAGTAACTTTTTCACTTCCATGCTCACTTCCCTGTTTCTTATCACTGCTTTCAAGGAACCAGCAACCTTTCTTCCTTGTTGTACCCTTCCAAGCACTTCACCCTCCAAACTTCCATCCTTACTCATCACACTACCCTAGTACTTAAACGTACTCACATTTTCCATTTCCTCCTCATCCATCCTCACTGTACATTCAGTGACTTCGCTTTTCTCGAAGACCATAACTTTACTCTTCACTACGTTCACCTTTAGATTCCGTTTCTTACACACCCTCCCAGACTCATCCACCAAGCCTTGCCGCTCCCCTTCGTCTTCACTTAACAATATCAGTACAGGGAGTTTCCAAACACTGCCCTCTCTCATTAGGGCCACTCCAACATCCACTGCCCTATCTTGTATCTCTTTTATAAACCCATCCATGTACAGACTGAACAACCATGGAGACATGACACATCCCTGTTTCAGTTCAACCTTCGGACAGTAAAATTCACTCAATTCATATCCACACGCACTGCAGCCTTAGCACCCTCATACATACTCTTTACAGCATTCAACAATTTCCCATCTACTCCATATATGCTTAATACTTTCCACAGTCCTTGGCTATCCACCCTGTCATATGCTTTCTCCAAATCCATGAAGACCACATACAACTTCTTTCCGTTCTCTAGAAACTTTTCAAATAAAGATCTAGGAATGCATATCTGATCTGCACAATCTCTTCCCTTCATAAAACCTCCCTGTTCTTCTCCAACTAATTCCTCTGTTATTTTCCTGACTCTGTCAATAAGTATCCTACCATATACTTTTCCTATTACACTAAGAAGACAAATGCCCCTGTGAGAAGTGCGACTGGAAATTTACGAACATGTTCAAACACATGAAAGAATATACTACTGCACACTCTTAAGTACCGGTATCCCCCACAGGTGAAACTGAATAAAGGTCAGGAGAACTTTTAGACTGACGCCACTAACCCGACTTCCCGAGGCCCAAATTAATCACTGAAGGTGATTAAACATTCGCTAATTCACTCTGGCTAATGTGAGCAATGCGGCAATCAACAAGAACTGCAACCAAGCAATCATAAGCTTATCAATCTCGGCATGCAATAAATAAAAGACGGACGCACGCAATAAATTTAAGACTCACACACGCAATGCAAATTAGGTGCAGCTGACACTACTCTTGATTATTTTGCCTCTGGAGCTGTGCGTTTCGAGGGCTTGATTGATGAGTGGATGGGGATGAGGCGCCTTTGTTGTTGTTGTTGTTGTTGTTGTTGTTGTTGTTGGGCAGGTCACTGGTATTACTCTAAATATTTGTAGCTTTTTTCTTTCCAGTTCCTAGATCTTACTCACCTGTTTTATAATAATGGGAATAAAGCAACAATGATGATGATGACGGAAAACGTGACAAGGATAAAAATTACAATATCCTACAGATAATGACGATGATGTTGATGATAACTGTAGTGGTTGTGGGCAGAAGACATTATATATATATATATATATATATATATATATATATATATATATATATATATATATATATATATATTACTGAGCAAGCTAGGTAAGATGAGTCTAGAGAAAAACGTATTCCTCTTACGCCAGTTCTTTCTAAAGATATCTGGTTCATACCAGTCACGATACGATAAATCATGATGTGCTTAAAGAAAGTGCTGTAGTGATGAAAGTCAGGTTACTGCAAGCTTTATCAACAATGAAATTTTTGGCGATGCTGGTAGCAGTGCTGAAGTTTGTTGTAGTAGTGATGGTGGTTGTAGTGGTGATGTTAGTAGCCGGGATAATGGTTGCAATGTCGTTCTGTTGTAGTAGTTATGATAGTCATAGTGATCATGGCGGTTGCACTGATGTTGGTAACAGTGGCTATGTTGGTGGCAGTGGTGATGATGGTAGCAATGGTGATGTTTGCAATGGTGATGGTCGTAGTGGTGATGTTGATGGCAGTGTTCATTTATAGTAGTTATGTTTATGGAAGTGTTCGTTTATAGTAGTGGTGATGGTGGTCGATGTGATGTTGGTGGCAGTGGCTATATCTGTGGAAGTGGTGATGCTGGTTGTAGAGATGATGATGATGGTTATGGTGATGGTGATGATGGTAGTGGTGATGGTGGTAGCAGAGGTTATGGTGGTAGCGGTGATGTTGACTGTATCCGTGGTGCTGGTAGCTGTTACACGGGCAAAAGTATTGTTCGTGTTCTTTCAGAAGCTATAGCGTTTTCACTTGTCCAATTATGTGGTGAGCATAAAATACGCGATCTACACAAAGCTATTGTTTGTTGAAGCAACGGACAGGTCAAATATACCAGAACTTTAGAATGACCAGTACAAATGTACTTTTACTGGAAGGGATGACAGAAGTGAAATGCTGGTGAGTAAGGGTGCAAAAGACAGGGGAAGGACCTATAACTTCTTCAGTCCGATGGCGAGTTCTTTATTACATTCTGGCACCAGGCAGGCTAGGGTATTAAGCAATTAAAAAGTATCTCCAGTAACTAGTTAAGTCCTCCGTTAAACTGAAGAAAATAGCCAGGTAGTAGCAGAAATAGAATGCAAAATACATCATCGGAGTGAAGTTATTAACTCATTCAATCCAATGAAGCATTTTTCCTTTTTTTCCTGCTACTTACATATAAGTATATTTAGCCAAAGGAAGGCTTTTCGAACTAGATGGGTTAAAATTAGATATTCACGTGACTATAAGAATTCTTTAAGTTAAATGAGAAAAGTAGAAAATAAAATCTATACAATAAATGGCTCTGGATGAAATAGGTTAACCCAGTCACTTCAATGACGTCTTTCATTTTTATCACACCAGCACCAGACAATTGCATTCAGTTAAGGAAGGACCTGTAGTAGTAAAGGGATAACTGAAAAATAAACCTGACCCCTCTAGTTCGAAAAGTCTCCACTTAGCTGACAAATGACGTCTGGGGATAACACGCATACAACAGACATCCTTGTAGCTGTTAGTGGTTTACCCTAGACAATCGGGCCAGGCAAGTGGCCCTAGCAGGACCGTCCAATGCAGTGAACCAATGTTCCTTGCGGTTGACAGCGTCTCATGATAGCGAGGCATTTACGTCTCTTCATCCAGTTAATTATGGAATCATAGTAGGCTCCACTTCACCCAGTTATTTGGTTGCATAATTACCACTCAGCGTTCTAAAATGCTTTTCTAGGTTACATATAATCATTAGGCTTGTCACTCTATGTAGGGCCACTGAAATGGAGAGAAATGTAACAATAATGACAGGAAGGAAAAGGAGGAGCAGGAAGTGAGGAGGGCAATCGCGGAGACAGAATGATAAAGGTGATGGGAGAAACAGGCAGCATTACATCAAGTAAACGCCACCACCTAGTTTAGGTGTTGTGAAGATTTGATACCTTGACAAGGGAAAAGAGGCGTCAAATTTGCAAGGACCTTCATCTCATCTGGGACTGTGCAAACAAAAAGCAAAGTAAACGAAGGCGGGGAAGACGCCACGAGACGCCATGAGGCCTTTAGCAACAGTGTTCATCTCCATAACTTACTGTAAGTGTCTGTGCCTATGGCTGGCAATTCCTTCAGTGTTCTGGGATACAAGTCTATGCATCATCATGTTATCACACTTACCTCCCCAAAGTGTTACCCAAGATATCCATATTACCTACCACCTCGCAAAGGGTAGATGAACACTTGAGTCGAGTGACGCCTTCCAAACATTTCGCTGCTTCTGCCTTTCACTTTCCTCTGCGGGTTAATATTCCTAGGTTGAGGGATTATCGATATATTTCTCTGCACGATGATAATTGTCCTTGATATGATGATCAGACTGGTGCTCCAGATGGACGCCTTCACGTAGTGACACCGAACAGATCGGGCAGGTCAATTGCTGAGTAATTCAAATGCCCTTCAACTGTTTCCCTGTTCCCCGGAAAAGGATGATGGGATGATGGATGGCAGGAAAAGAGCAAGTCCAACCCGCAGTCCACCTGGTTAACGTTCAGAAGGGTCTCCGACAACAACAACTGCAACCAGTAAAGTGCACTTTGTGAGCGCCTGACGAGCGAGCGAGCGCTCTGTTTTTACAAGTTCCCTCTGATATAATATGTCTTCATGATGGTAGCTGAACAATGAAAAATATACTGGAACGAAAACTCTCTCTCTCTCTCTCTCTCTCTCTCTCTCTCTCTCTCTCTCTCTCTCTCTCTCACACACACACACACATACACACACACACACACACACACACACACACACACACACACACACACACACACACACACACACACACACACACACACACACACACACACACACACACACACACACACACACACACACACACACACACACACACACACACACACACACACACACACACACACACACACTCCTTTGGAAAACTCGAGTTTCCAAGGGGTTCCTGCTCTTTGTGGGTGAGTTTTTAGTTGATGACAATATTTATTGAATGAATGTATCATATGCAGAACGAATTTCAACTCTATTTCACATGGGAGTAAAGGTATTAGCTTCTGCTTAGCGTGGCGGTGGGTCAGGCCGGGCCGGGTCGGGCCTCTCATTTCTAAATTTAACTGAGAGTAAACATCACTCTCTCGCTCGTAACAACATCATCAACAACATCAACAACGACAGGGAAAAAAACTGACAGAAGTACCCGAAGTGCAAAGCAGATGCAGTGGAACAAACATTATGCGAACATTTCTATGTGATTATACAATAGGTCATCTTGATGATGAACGTAACAGAGGCTGGGTGGTTGTGGTTGAGAGGGAGCCAGTGACCATGAAGAAGCCGGGCAACCACGGTAACTTGCTGTGTTGTGTTGTGTGGGCACCATCCTCCTGATGAGAGCATCAGAGGGGATGAGCCGTGATGGCCAGGAGAGACCCATTGTTAAGAAAGTCATTCAGTGCTGCCAGGGGCTTCTCCTTCCTGGATTATATTTGCCCCTATTTCTGGCCTGCCCTGCCTCTCTTGAAGGATAATGAAGCTTTTAAGTTCTTTGTCGTTAGCCCCTTCATTTAGAGATCGCGTAGATTAATAAATTTGTCGGTATGTATCTACATATCATCTAGTTCTTTATTGGCTCAACAAGAGAATACAGAATGGGGGCTAGGCTGTTTAGCTGAAGTAAATGTGGCTGGTGTGGTCACTCGCTTATTGTTGAGTGACATTATGTAAGCAATAAACCCCAAACAAGTGTCTCCGATGTAAACCCTTATGAAACATATCGAAGTGGATTCTTTGACCTAAACCACCGCACATCCATTTAGTTATATAGTTAGCAGGCAATATAGTATATGGTTAGCTGGGCTACATGCGAAAACTTTTGGCTCTTCACTGAGTGAACAGTCACCTAAGGGGATATACTGCACGAAGTGAGCGGATGGTGAACTCCCCCATGACAGTGTTGTAATCCAAACATAGACGAAAAACCACTGTACAACCTGATGAAGTGGGGGAAAATTGGGACAAAGTTTGAAGAACGGGGGTTAGGTGTGTGGTAGTTACTTTAACACCTTGACGCCTATTACATCATTTACCTTCCATTGTTCCTGCTGCCTGATAATCTTATTCACATTAGAAGAGCGCCCTAGTATTGAAGTAATTTGTGCTACATAAATTTGATATAACCCATCCTATTTGAAAAGTGTCTCCCATGTACAACAAAACAGTCAGAAAATACGAAGACAGAAAATTGTAAAATGCGTCACCGAGTTGAATGGTTTTAATGCAGTCTCACAAAATTCCAGCAAAACAATGACTTCAGGACGAGAACATTTTTAGCTACATCATTCTTGCTTCCGCCAGATGATTTTATTTGGCTTAGGACTAACTTCCCAGCCTCAAGTGATGCACTGTGTAATTATATTTGTAAGGATAATTAATAATCCTATACCGCTTGCTTTAAATTGGCCTAGATTTTAGTCCTTTTCCAGCATATTTCACGTAGCTCAGTGGAGAAAAACAACAATACATACGTAATTTCCACAACACTTCTTCGTGACTAGCACCAAATTCTACTGTTAATCTACTGTTACAGCTCAGCATTCAGGATGGCGAGAGAAAATCAAGGTCAAGCTAAAATTGCAGCTGTTGTTGTTGTTGTTGCTGTTGTTGTACTACCCCAGTCGGTCTGATCAAGCAGACCCATCAACTGCAGGCAATTAGCCACCCATGCAGGGCCATCCCGTGCAATGAATCGATGGTATCATATGGTTGACAAAGTCTGGCCACAGCGAGGTGCAGGTATTAGAGTGGAGGTTTGGTTCTTGGGTGTGCGCCATATTTGCGTCATTCCACCCATTGAACAGGGGCATCATAGTGGGTACTACGTCACCCCGTTGTTTAGTAATATGCTTATCATCAAGTGCTATAAATGATTCCTTAAGTAACATGAAGCTATTTGGCTTGTCGTTCAGTGTAGAGAGATCAGATGAGGAAAAAAAAAATAGTGGCAGGAAGAATGGGAGAAATAGGAAAAGAGGAGAACAGACATAAGAAAAGAATGATAGACATGAAGGAAGAAGTAGGTAGCACTACCTCAAGTGAGAGGATGATGGACGCCCCCACCTACCACTATGCCAAGTTAGAGTAACAAAAGTCTAGCACTGATCACAACAGTGACAGTAGTGGTTGCCGTGGAAAATGAACATGATGAAGGTATTGATGATAGCGCTGATGATGATCCAGATGGTAGATGTGATGGTGGTAGTTTCACTGATGATAGTATCGTAGCCGTAGATTATGATGGGAGCTGTGGTGGTGGTGGTGGTGGTGGTAGCAGTGATGGTGGTAGGTGCAGTGATGGTGGTACCGTAGCTGTAGATATGACGGGAGCTGTGGCGGTGGTGGTAGCAGTGATAGTGGTAGTTGCAGTGATGGTAATAGTTCGCAATAGTGATGGTGGTAATTGTATGATGATGATGGTAACAAGAGTGATGGTGGTAGTTATAGCAACGATAGCATAATAACTGTAGCAACGGTACTTGTCGCAGTGATGGTGGTAGTTGTAAGGGTGGTAGTGGAATTTGCAGTGATGGTGGCAGAGAGTTGTAGTGATCATGATAATGGCAGCGATGGTGGCAGCATTAGCGATGATGGTAATTACTATGGCGTTGGATACGACAGTAATGGCTGCGAGAGCGATAATGTTGGTAGTAAGGGGGATTGTGGTAGATACGAGAATGCAGGTAATAGAGGAGGTACTGGAGGTGGGGCTGGGCGGAACTGCCATTTGCTATTGACATTCTTGATTAAACCTGGGTCTTGAAGTTTACGAGAGAGAGAGAGAGAGAGAGAGAGAGAGAGAGAGAGAGAAGCATGATTATTTGAATACGATAACACACAAACACACAAACATACAAGTGCGCGCATTCGTCTACGAGTATATACATGTGCATACAGTACATACATACTTAGAGAGTAAAGCAGACAAGCACGCGACAATATAACGATAAACATAAAAAGTAAGGTCCCGCAACACAGCATGTAAAAAACAAAACAGCTGAAAGTAAACACACCTGTACAAGCCAGGAAAGCGCACAGAGATACACACACACCCTCATTCGAACACACATGCACATACTATCAAACTAGGAAAATTATCAAATTAACACACATGCAGGTAAACAAACCCATACGCACCTGCACACACACACACACACACACACACACACACACACACACACACACACACACACACACACACACACACACACACACACACACACACACACACACACACACACACACACACACACAATCCCCCCGCAAATACAAACATACAACCAAACGCACATATACAATACGTTCACTAACAGTAAGGACACACACAAACACACACACACACACACACACACACACACACACACACACACACACACACACACACACACACACACACACACACACACACACACACACACACACACACACACACAGCAAAGCTTGATAAATAACTAAAAAAATCGCCAATTATTCAATTAATGTGAGCCCGAACTTCCATCACGGTCATAATTGGTACGTTCATTAGCCTCCCTCCGTACCCCTCACCCTGCCTTACCCTGACTCATCCCTGCCTCATTCCTGCCTCACCTCACCCTGCTTCAATTCTCACCCTGCCTCATCCCTCACCCTGCCTCACCTCACCCTGCCTCACCTCACCCTGCTTCAGTTCTCACCCTGCCTCATCCCTCACCCTGCCTCATCCCTCACTCTTCCTCCTGTCTTCCCCCTCCATTTGCCTGACCTTTAACATTTCTCACCTTTACTCACCCAAAATGATCCTTCTCCACTGCTCACCTTGCCTTACCTCACTCTGACTCTTTGCTTCACCTCTCGCCCTACCTCATCCCTCATACGTCATTTTGCTCCCCCCTCCCATTACAACTATCCTTTGAACTCGCTTTACCCTCATCCTTTCTAATCCTTTCTCACCCTGCTTGATTCTGCCCTACCCCTCACCCTGCCTCACGTTACTTCATCCTACTTCATCACTCTTTCACCCTGTCTCATCGTTACTATCAACCTAACAGTATGCTTTTTCTATTACCTCACCATCCCTCACCCTGCCTTACCATCACCCCTTCCCTCACCAATACTCAACCTCACCCACACACCATCACCCTCATCAACCCTCACCTTCGATCACTTCCATCCTCACTCTGCCTCACCCTTTCATTTCCTTACCCCTCACCATGCATCTCCCCTCACACTGCTTCATCATGCCTCCCATATCGCCCTGCCTCCCCCCCTAACCCAATTTCTCCCCTACCCTAGCCTGCCTTACCTTCATTCTCAACTTGCCTTCCCTTTCACCTTGATTTATCTTCACCCTGTCTCATTCTGTGTCTCCTCTTACCTTGCCTAACCACCACCCGGCCAATATCCTCATCCTGCCTTAACCCCTCACCCTGTCTTGCTTATATCCTGTCTCACCCTGCTCATCTTGTCCTGTCCAGTCTCGTTCCTCACCTTCATCCTGCCTCCCCATTACCTTGCCTCACTCTTGTCCGGTCTCAACCAAACCCTGTCTCACCTTACCCTGCCTCATTCTCACGCTGCTCACTCTACTTTACCTCACCTTCATCCTGCCTTACCCTCAACATGTCCCACCCTCTTTCTCACCCCCACTTTTATCTTCAGCCTTTTCCTTATTCGCAGCCTTCCTCATTCACTCTCACCCTTTTCCACCCACTTCCTCTGAAGTATCCCATCTCAGTCGCCCTGGATGCCTTTCCATTGACAGCAAATCTCACACCTACATAAATGACAGGATAAGTTTAGAAAAAGTAGCACCGGTTACTCACAGTTTGTTGAATTATTTGTTGACCTTCTCCTTTGGCATGCAAAAACACACCTGAAAATAAAGAATAAATAAGTGGGAGAGTTTGTATATGGATTGCGAGAGCTAAAATGAACACAATTTTGAGTGGATAACTAGAATCCATCTACTTATAACCAGAGGACTACCTGCCGGAGGGGGTGGCCACTAACATATCGCCTTTGTCAACCAATCCTCAGCTATTAGGTTTCCTTCCGCCAAACTCGCATCACTCTCATTCAAGTGCTTCTGCACCCCATCCCTTCACCTCGCCTTCAGTCTCCCTCTCTTCCATCATTTCACTCATATAAACTCTAAATTTCTTAGTCTTCTTTCTTCATATAGTCAGACTGTAATACCCTGGGAGGGTCAGGCCAATACCAGTCGGCAAGACCAGTTTTTTACGTACGAAAAAAAAATTCGGATAGTGTTAGACCTTCACCAAGAGCAAGTTTAAGCAAGGTGGGACCCCCGAGGGTCGTCTCCCACTAGGGAGGAGGGGTCACCCATGGGGTTCCCAGTCAATGCCGGTATGCCCGTTAGATATTTACCTAGATAAGCGAAACTTTGTATGGTTGTAGGCCCCCAGTAAAGGGAGCTTTTAGTCAAGATGTGGCTTCTCTAACACCAGAGGAGGGGAGACCAATTTTCTGCCTGGGAACAAAAAAAAATTACACAGTGACTGACCACTAAGGCCAGGGGTCCTCCAAGGGTCTCAGGCAATGCTGGTTTACGTTATTTTTTTTATTAACCTAGGAAAAAAACTGCAGAGTGGTAGGCCTGAACCCAGACCAGGCTTTAGGAAGGTTGGGTTTCCTCCTTTCTTCTAAGTGGGATCAGCACTAGTTTTTACCTAGGAACTCGAAATTTTATCAGTGGTAGACCTCTACCTAGACCCACGATCGAGCATGATGAGACCCGGGGAAGTGGACCGAAAGGTTTATGGCAAATGCAGGCATGGAGTTTTAGTGTGTTTGTCTCTGTATCCCCCACTCCTTTTTCTTCAACTCTCTCTCTATTTCTGTCTCCTTCATTTTCTCACTTCATCCTCCCTGTTTGCACATTTACCCCTCTTACTGACACTTCCACAGAGGCAACCAAACACAGTGCTTGTCCCTAATTGTCATTTCATTTCTCACTTAATAACTCACTCACTCATTCACTGAGTTAAGATATTTTCTTGAACAATGAAGTCAGAGCCTTATGGAAGGAGTTTTAGAAAAACGAAATATTGCACAATGATAGACCTCCCCATGGGCCAGGTTTCAGGCAATTGGGGCCTCATGGGCCTCCTCCAGGTAGGCATGATTAGTTTTGAACCTAATAACACTAATTTTGGCAAATAGAGTTTTACTCCAGCCAGGTTATTTGCATGGTGGGACCGACGAAGGAGAGCCATCCCCCTGTGTGCCCTTGGACAATGTCGACATGAACGGCAAAAGTTTTTGAATAAAGTACCATGAACATTGCATAATGATAGATGTTCACCTTGGCCACAATTTGGAGGGGTGAAACCACCAAGGGTCACCCCTCACAGTGGAGGAGGCATACCCCTAGGGTCCAAGCAAAGTCATTATGCCTGGCCATAGTTTTGAACCTAGGAAACATGATAATTATTGACCACCTAGCAAGGCAATAATGTAGTTGCCTACATCTGTGTGTGTGTGTGTGTGTGTGTGTGTGTGTGTGTGTGTGTGTGTGTGTGTGTGTGTGTGTTTCTCTGTGTTTGTGCATGTCTGTGTGTGTGTCTGTTGCCAAAATACCTCAAAAATAAATGGGCATATTGTATCCAAATTTTGTGGGCAGTATCCCAGTTTATCTGGTTTGTTAGTTATTAATTTAGACAAAGCTGTGACGGTATACATCCGATTACCAGAAGAATACTGATTTTTTTTTTTTTTACACAGGAACTCAGAGACACTGAAAAGCGTCGACCGAATGCTATTTTTTTTTTTTTTTTCAGTTTTGGCGAACTTGCGATGATATGCCTCTGAAGGCCAAAGAATTGCAAATCTAGGTTTTTAGTAATGGTGGGCGATAAGCATTTGTGGGCGAATGGTCTGACTTATTTGCATATGGGTACGTGTTTATCCCAGCCACGTTTTAAAAAGGCTAAGAGCCGTTATGACCACTCTCACAGGAGGAGGGGAGGGAGACCCACAGGGGTTACAATGTCACAGTGTTTTGCATAAGGATATGAAATTTTACATAGTTGTACATCTTTACTGGGGTCACGTTTTAGGCAGGGCGAGACGCCAAAGGCCTTCCTCTACGAGGAAGACAGCCGAAGTCATAAAGCAAGATTATGTTTTTTAACATAAAAAGCATATGACAGGGTGGATAGACAAGGATTGTGGAAAGTGTTAAGAATATATGGAGTAGATGGGAAGTTGTTGAATGCTGTGAAGAGTATGTACGATGGTGCGAAGGCTGCAGTGCGTGTGGATGGTGAACTAAGTGAATTTTTCTCTTTGAAAGTTGGTTTGAAACAGAGATGTGTCATGTCTCCATGGTTGTTCAATCTGTACATGGATGGGGTAATAAAAGAGGTACAAGGTAGGGTAGTGGATGTTGGAGTGGCCCTGGTGAGAGAGGATAGTGTTTGGAAACTCCCTGTACTGTTGTTTGCAGATGATACTGTGTTGTTGAGTGAAGACGAAGGGGAGCTGCAAGGCTTGGTGGATGAGTTTGAGAGAGTGTGTAAGAAACGGAACCTAAAGGTGAATGTAGGGAAGAGTAAAGTGATGGTCTTTGAGAGAGGTGAAGTCAGTGAATGTACAGCGAGGTCGGATGGTGAGGAATTGGAAAATGTGAGTACGTTTAAGTATTTGGGTAGTGTGATGAGTAAGGATGGAGGTTTGGAGGGTGAAGTGCTTGAAAGGGTACAGCAGGGAAGAAAGGTTGCTGGTTCCTTGAAAGCAGTGATAAGAAACAGGGAAGTGAGCATGGAAGTAAAAAAGTTACTACATGACAGTATTGTGGTACCAACTCTAACGTATGGAAGTGAAGCTTGGACATTGTTGGAAGGACACAAGTCAAGAGTGAGAGCAGTGGAAATGAGTTATTTAAGAGGAGCCTGTGGAGTCACGTGGAGAGACAGGCTGACGAATGAGGATATAAAGGAGCGTTGTGGTGTGGATGTGGATGTGATAGGAAGCGTTGTGAGGAACACACTGAGGTGGTTTGGCCATGTGGAGAGGATGGAGGGTGAAAGACTGACGAAGAGAGTGTATGTGAGTGAGGTGGAGGGTGGAAGAGGGAGGGGGAGACCGAGGATGAGATGGAGGGATGGGGTGGAGAGGTATATGAGAGAGGGGGGTGTGAGTTGGGAGCAGGGCAGTGAAATGGCGGGGGACAGGGCGACTTGGAGGCGATTTGTTTGTGGCCACCCCAAACGGGATTGAGGCGTCTGGCAATAGATAGATAGATAGATAGATGTTTTTTAACTTAGGAGTAAGGAATTTTTCATGCTAGGAGACGTTCACCCTAACCACGTTTTGGTCAGGGTGGGACCCACGATGTCCATCCCTTGTGGGAGGGAAATGATTGGCTCTAGGTGGAAAACGCCGTAGTTTTTAAGCAAGTACACACAATCCTGTGCAGCATTAGGCCTTCATCTGGGTCACACTTTACAGAGAGTGGGAATCCCAGGCGCACCCCTCCATCTCTTTGGCAAATAATTATCTCTCTCACTTCTACAATATTTCAGGGACGGGTGCGACTACCAAATGTGCTTATTGTCTTGTTCTCCACCTCTCATTTTTTTATCAACCCCTCCTACTCTTCGTCTCTTTCTTTCCACCTTACTCATTGCCCCTTTTCCAAGTTCCCTTCTCTTTCCCTCCGTTTCAATCTTCTTTTGTATATTTTCCAACTCCTTAATCCTTCCCCCTTTATTTCCAACACTCTCTCACCTGCGTCCTCTTGCTTACTGATTTTTTTTTTCTCCACATCTCTCTCTTTTCTTTTTTCTCTTTCCCTCCTTTTTCTCTTACTTTTCTCCCCTTGTCCTCTGTTTCAGTTCTTTGTTTCCATCTCCCATTGTCTTTTCCTCTCTCTTACCCCCTCATGTTCTCTCACTGGCAATCGGTCCAAGTCATTCTCTCCACCTCCCTCCCTTTCCCTACTCTCACCTCGTCTTTTCCTCTCGCTGTCCCCTGGTTCGACTCTCACCGAACAAATGCACAACACCTGTACAACACCTAAGTCACCCCCGGAACTCACTCGCTGCTCTAAGATGAATGAGGCAGGTGGCAACGACGCTGGGTAGGAGGGAGAGATCGGAAGGAGAGGGAAAGGGCGGGAGGAGGGAGAGGGATGGGAGAAGAGAGGAAAGGTGACAGGATAGAATGGAGAGGAGGGAAGGGAGGTATAAGATAGGGGAGAAAAGAGTGTGGGGAAGGAAGCGAGAAAGGACGAGGGGATGAAGCAAAAGGAAAAGGGGGAGCAAAAGGAAGAGAGATGGGGAAGAACGAGGGGAGGTCCAGGAGTAATCAGGAATAATGAGAGGAGAAAAAAAGGAGGAAAGGATGGAAAGGAATTGAAAGGAAGCAAGATACGGAGAAAAGAAGACATATAGTCCAGTATAAAGAAGGAGAGGAAGGGGATAAGGAGGGAATAGTACAAATAAGAGCAAAGGGCCAAGAAGCATGGTAAGAATGAGAGGGGGGAGTAAGGTGAGAAAGGTGATGAAGAAGATAGGAAACGTGTAAATTTGAAAGAGGAAAGCAAGAGCAGAGGAGGGATGAAGGATGAGTGAAGACAGACAACGAGCCAACTCTCCTTGGTAACATTACACGATGAAGAAATCTCTAGTGACCTACTAGCGATCAAATTTATGAGCATCGTTATGTCGTCACCCTGAATGGGACTTTCTCATCGCTAGACCACCAAATGTCTCTTTGCAGAAGTGTAGCTGGGTATATGAGGCCCTTGGCGCAAGAAGGGGCGAATCAAACAAAATTAAAATAGGTCTGAAAATGGCTTCATACTGTACTGGAGTTTGAGAACTTCTTTAAACCACAAAGTTTTTGTTTTTTACCTACACAATTGTTATTTACACCATTATTCGTATCAAACAGTTGTCTTCGGTGTTAAATTTCTATAAAGGTGTTTCAATTGGTACCATAAATTTTCACAGATTAATAAATTTTTGGCAAATAAAAAAATATATAAACCATAACTTTTGTTTTTTACTTACACAGTTCTTATATACACAAACTGCATGCATCAAACAATTGTCTTCTGTTAAATTTTTACAAAGATATTTCATTAATACCATAGATTTTCATGGGTTATAAAAATTTTTTGGAAATGAAAGAAAAAAAAAACTCGTAAGTAAGCCAGTTTTTCTTTTTTAATGCTAGGAAGAAGGAACCAAAGGCCACGGGCCAGCAATAATTGTTCCTTCCGAGAGAAAAACAAAATAAAAGAGAGAGCCAAATTCAAGATCCGATCATTTCGAGATGCCTGGACACACTGCGTTTGAAAGACTGGAGATCATAGGAAGCAGGGAATACAGACAGAGGGAGACAGTTCCAGCGTTGACCTGTTGCACAAATGAAGGACTGGGAGTAACGGTTAACTCTTGCATAAGAGAATTGGACAGAAAAGGGATGAGAATTTGCTGCTAGACGGGTGCTACGCGCCCGTTGTAGAGGTGGAGGAATGCATGCAGACAGTTCAGAGGAGCAGTGACCATTAAAGTAGCGATAGAAAAGAGATAAAGATGCAACAGTACGGCGAAGAGACAGAGGTTGAAGGGAGTCAGTAAGAGGAGGAGAGTTAATGAGACGAAAAGCCTTTGTTCCACCCTATTGAGAAGAGCTGTATGTGGGGAGTCCCCCACACACATGAGAGTTGTACTCCACACATGGACGGATAAAACCCCTGTATAGAGTCAGCAATTATGCAGGGGTAAAGAAGGAACGGAGTCGGCTTAGCACACCTAATCTCTTGGAAGCAAAGTTTACAAGAAATGTAATATGATCTTTCCAAGATAAGTCCCGAGTAAATGAAACCCCATGCATGTTCAAGGATGATGCAGGATTAAGCTGAATATTATTAAACGTTAGTGGTAGATTTTGTCGGGTTGATAGGTGTGAAAACTGAGTCTTTGATGCATTAAAAACAACCAGATTTTTTTACCCCAGTCAGAGATACGAGCCAAGTCAGACATTAGGTGTGCCATAGCCTCATCCCTTGTTTGCTGAAGTAGCTGCTGTGATGGACGTTGCGGAAACGAATGGAAATGTGAACGGTGGTCATCAGGTATGAGTGGATATGGTTAGATGTACAGCTGCCTTAGAAGGTCATTGAGTTGGTGATAGGACAGAGCCCTGAGGAACACCACTGTTGATAGATCTGGGAGAAAAACGATGGCCGTCTACAACTGAGGCTATAGAACGACAGAAAGGAAGCTAGAGATGAAGGCACAGATAGAAGAATAGAAATCGCAAGAGGACAGTTTGGAAATTAAAGATTTATGCCAGACTCGATCGATAGCCTTTGAGATGTCAAGTAGAATGGCAAATCTTTCGCCAAAGTCCCAAAAGGAGGATGACCAGGAATCTGAAATATAAGTGAGAAGATCGCCAGCGGAGAGTCCCTGACGGAACCCATCCTGACAATCAGAAAGAAGGTTGTGATAGGAAAGATGCTTTAAAATTTTTCTTTTAAGAATTGACTTGAAAACTTTTGAGATACAGGATGTTAAAGCAATTGGACGATAGTTAGAGGGTTGGGAATGGTCACCTTTCTTTGGGACTAGCTGAATGAGAGGAAACTTCCAGCAAGAAGAAAAGGTAAAATTTGATAGACAAAGGTGAAAGAGTTTGCCTAAGCAGGGTGTAAGCACAGAAGCACAGTTCTTGGGAACAACAGATGGGACTCCATCAGGCCAATATGCCTTATTAGTACTGAGGCCTGTGATGGCAGAAAATACATCAACTGAAGAAATTTTAATGTCAGCCATGAGGAAGTCAGAGGGGGGAAGTGATGGAGGAACAGCACCGGAATCATCTAAGGTGGAATTGGAGGAGAAAGTCTGAGCGAAGAGATCTGCTTTATCAGTAGAAGAAATAGCTACAGAGCCATCAGAGTACCAAAGAGGAGGAAAGGTTTTTGGCAAGGTTCCAGGAGGAGCAGGAAGAATTCGAGTTGGAAAGTTGAGAGCATTTAGTACGGATGAACTTATTTTTAGCTGTGCGAAGAACAGACTTTGCACGATTCTGGCAGAAGCATATACAAGACGTGATTCAGGAGTGGGTTGGCTCCGGTACCTTTTATAGGCCCTCTCCTTGTTGTGGACAGCATTAGAGGAAGCGTAATTATACCAAGGCATTTTTGCATTAGTCAAAGGAAATGAGAAAGGACTGTATGCTTCCATGACCGAGAGAATAACATCCTAATGCGCAAGGCACAGTCAGATGGCTCCCGGCCATGGAAGCAATAATCATTCCAGGAACAATCAAAGAAGTACTGCCTGAAGGCCTCCCAATCCACAGCTCCAAAGTGCCACAGACAACATGTCTTTGGAGGGTCCACAGACCGTACCAGGGCGATAGGACAGGTTTATGTGATAAGGTTGTGATCGGAGGAGCCCAATGGAGAGAAAAGATTAACAGCGTAAGCAGAAGGATTAGTTGTAAGGAAGAGGTCAAGTATGTTGGAGCTCTCTCCAAGGCAGTTAGGGATACGGGTAGGGTGCTGACCAAGCTGCTCTAGGTCATTAAGGATAGAAAAGGTGTAGGCTTGTTGACCAGGTGGATCAGTGAAAGGAGAGGAGAGCCAAAGGTGGTGGTGAACATTGGAAACTCCTAGGATGGAGATTTCAGAGAAAGGAGAAATCAATAGAATGTGTTCCATTGTAGAAGTAAGATAGTCAAAGAATTTTCGATAGTCAGTAGAATTAGGAGATAAGTAAACAGCGCAGATATATATAGTCAGAGAATGGCAGGAAAGCCGAAGCCAGAGTGTAGAGATTTTGGAAGAATCGAGTTCAGGAACACGAGAGCACGATAAGTCGTTGCGTATATATACACAACAGCCACCTTTGGCTTTGAAATGAGTATAGAGAAAGTAAGAGGATACAGAAAAGGGTCTGCTGTCAGTTGCCTCAGACAGCTGAGTCTCAGAAAAAGAAAGTGAGGTTTAGAGAAGGAGAGGTGGTGCTCAACAGAACAAAAGTCAGAGAAAAGGCCGCAAATGTTACAGAAATGAAAAAGGAGAGAGTCAGACAGTGGTTCCAGGCAGCTCGAGTCGTCACCGGGAGAGGGGCTGAAGGTGGAGGCATTTATGGTCCCCTCCCCCCCCCGGGGGACTCCGAGGCCACGTGTTGCGCTGCCATGATTTTTTTTTTTTTTTTGGAAAGGGAAGTGTAGTGTGTACTGTGCATGTAGTTTGGTGATGATAGTTAGAGAAACTTGTACTGGAGAGCATGCTGGTCTACTCTCTGTGTTATTGAGACACTGAAAAAGTTCAGCAAAGGGGGATGGTCAGGACCTAGTCCCAAGGGCTGATGAAACGGGAGTTCCAGCTCTCCCTGTCATCAGCTTTCCATCGACCTTGGGAGTACTGCCCTGCTCCACTGGTGTTACAAGATACAGTGTTGTTTTTGTGTCATATGAAACTAAGAAACATGTAGATTCTAAGAAAATTATGAATGTTTTGTATGTTATGGTCTTTCATAGAAGTCTGCAAACCTGGATGCCATTTTCTGACAGTAGGCCTATGTTAGTTTCATCCATAGGTACTTACCAAAATTAAGAATGTGAAGGCTGTAAATATTGATTTTTTATATGGCGTGCATTCCAACAGTTATATTTTAGCTGTGGAGGTTTCGGGAGTCTAGACACCTGCTCTGCATTGATCACCAACACACCTGTGTTGTTGATATTCATCCCATCCCTCACCAAAATCGCCTCCGAAATCGACACTGTCAAAGCCAAGGCAAAATACACCTTGTTACTTTCGACCCTACTGACCAAAATCCAATGGCAGGTTTGGCGAATATCCTTTTACATTCGAAAGTAGATACACTGAGGTACCTGTTGCAGCAGGAATCTCGGTTTCAGTCCGGTTGACGGATTCGCTCCTTCTCGCACCGAGGGCTTCATTTAGGCCTCGCTTTTTTTTTTTTTTCTTTTTGCATTCCATGAAGCACTCCAGTGACGTGACATAATTTATAGTTTATTTCTGCCGCCCTCAGGGAATATCCACGCATTTCTGTAAAGACTACTAGAAGTGAAAAAGTTAATGAAGGCTACTATATCAAAAGCCCTCGATTTCGAGAAGTTTCTCCTAAACTCAAAGGAAATCTCCTCAGAGGATCCCCCTCCCCCTCCTCCCCCCCAAAAAAATAAGAACACGGAGGGCTACACCCGCGCCTGCCAGCCGATGTATGGGCTGAATATTTTATTGGGTCCCATCTTGACCTTCGACCAACTGCACTTAAAATCAAATTACTTTCTTTTTCCCTAATCCTCTCCCCTTCCAACAAACCTTGTTTAAATTAAATCGAAACAATGTGAGTTGACGTTGTCTTGTGGCCTATAGTTTTCCTTTTTCCTCTGACCCTGACCTTTGATTATATTCTCTAAATCGAATCTCTTTATCCTTGTCTTGACCTGATCCCTATAGAAGGTTTTGTGTAAAGTGAATAAAAATTAATTAATTGACTTTCCCATGTGACCGTGACCTTAGACCCTGTGGTCTCAAAAACAGTAAGTCATGTCTCTGGGTGGTCCTCAACATTACTACTAAATTTTAGTTCAAATCAGATTAAAACTACTGTAGTTACTTTGTTCACACACAAACATATGGGTGGATATTTTTTATTTTGTCGTGATATTCACCTGTTACAGATCATTCTCAAACTTGAACCCCATCGTTCTTTCAGTACCGTTAGCCTTTCAACCAAGTTTGTTGCAAATTGAACAAATTGAATAAAAACTATTTTAGCTGACCTTGCTAGGTGAAAAATATATTTAGCCCTGTGACTCTGACCTCTGACCTATTATTCTAAAGAACAGTAAACCCCCTGGTTGTCCCTCTACTCTTGCACCAAATTTGGTTATTATAAAATAGTTTTGAGATATCTTTATCACACACACACACACACACACACACACACACACACACACACACACACACACACACACACACACACACACACACACACACACACACACACACACACACACACACACGCACACACGACGAGCCAAACATGAAACATTCTCTTGCTACGTGAGCACAACTGCTACAAGTAAAGCACACACAGAGATCGCATACCTCCTCCAGCATCTATACCATGCAACTTAGATCACCACTAAAATTTAATCAACTCTTCCTTGGGCTATGACCCTCATATTTACAAAATATCTCTGAAATCCATTAATAACTTTTTGAGATATATTGTAGACAAACAGACACAAAATAGTTCAGCACAGTGACTCGAACTCAGATAACCACCAAAATATTGTAAATTCTTCTTTGGCACGTGGTCCAAATATTCCAAAACTTTCGTTGGAATCCACCGATAACTTTTTCAGATACCCTGTAGACAATCAAACAGACAAACAGGAGTGAATACATAACCCCCTCCAACTTCACTGGCAGAGGTAGCCAGATGGAGCTTTTGAGCTCACACACAGCGACACCCGCACCTTTAATGGTCTAAAGGCTGAACATCTAACTTTGCACTGACACCTTTACCTTCCATCCTATTGTTACGAAAATCTATTTACTCTATCCTTCTCTGACTTTCAACACTTTCACTACTGTTCGAGTAAATTTTGGCATGTCATCTTGACCCCTGACTTATTTTCACGAAATCTGAAAATCTATATCAATAGCTGACCCTCAATCATCACACCAAGTATGGTCGAAATCGATTATATTTTGTCTGAGTTATTGGATCATACAGTACATCTGAACTTACCCTTTGACAATAACCTCTGGCTGTTCTCAAAATCGAGTCACTTCATCCTTGCCATACCATCTTTCCATCAAGCTTGATGAAAATCTAATAAATATTATTGAAATCAACTTTGCCGTGTGACTTGACCTTGAAGCTGTTTCTCAAATCAATAGGTCAATACATTACCTTACCTTTCAGCCTTCCACCAAGTTTGGTCAAAATCAGATCAAAACTGCTATGGTAATTATATTCATGTAAAGACACAAATGGGTCAGATTTTGACTTTGTCCAGTGACCTAGGTCAGTAAATGCTTGCAAGCTCAAATTCCTGCATTTTGCCCTCCTTTCAACCACTTCATCAAGTCAGGTTAAAACTGGATCAGATTGTTCAAGCTGTCCTTGCCCTATGACCTTGACTGATTGTTCTCATAATCAAATCCCTTTATCTGTGCCTTATACTGAACCTTTCCACCAAATATGATCTCAGTTGGATAAAAGATATTTTGAATTACCTTTTTATGTGACCCTGGTCTATGGTCTATTGTTCTAAAAAAAAAAACAATTGGTCAACCCCAAGGCTAACCCCCAATGCTTCTAACAATTTTAGTCCAAATTAAATAAAAACTGTTTTAATTATTTTTTTTTTCACACACAGACACACATGGGTTAAATCTGACCTTGAACTGTGACTTCAACATTTAACTGATTGTTCTCAGAATTGACTCCCGTCGTTCTAACCTTGCCCTCAACTCTTCTATCAGTTTTCTCTTAGGTCAATGTAAAATTTTTTCAGCTGACAATGCTATGTCACCTGGACCTTTGACGTATTTTTTTTTTCCAAAAACAATACATTAGCCCATTTCCTGACCCTCAACATTTCCACCACGTTTGCTTAAAATCAGATAACTCCCCCCCCCCTGGGTTATAATGTTAGTTTCAGACAGAAATACAGGCACACATCTAGCATCGATTTCAGCGAGCTCGAAAATTAACGTACGTCACCGGGTTAAAGCCGATAATTCATTTCCACTAGAAATAGCCTCTCAGCTGAAACTAAACGTATGTAGGTAGCAAGATTAAAATTCAAATGACGTTATCGTGTCCACTGCTGATTCTGAGTTTTGTTGTTGCAAAGACTAAAAATAGACATCAACCGTAATGCTGAAGAAATGCCGTATGCTATTTCGCAATATGAGTTTCCTTTTTTCTTCTATTTTACGGAATTTGAGTGATTTATTATTAATACAGTTTAAACAGCAACCAGCTTTACAGATTTGGCTCTCTAATGGTTCCGTTTTATCTAATTTAGCCCAGTAATTGTTCTGTTTTTGAAGCACAGACTGCTGTATAAATTTCTAAGCCTTACTTTCAACAGAGCTATTTGATATGCTGTGATTTGCTACACATTTTTTTTACTTTATTCGATTATATATATATATATATATATATATATATATATATATATTACATACACAATATATGCAAGACATCTATCTATAGCCCGACGCCCTAATCCCGCAAAGGGTAGCCGCAGACATAACGTGCCCAAGTCGCTGTCACCCACCATTTGACTGCCTTCCCCCCAGCTCACTCACCCCTCGCTCATATACCTCTCAACTCCATCCCTCCACCTCATCCTCGGTCTCCCCCTCCCTCTCCCTCCCTCCACCTCATCCTCGGTCTCCCCCTCCCTCTCCCTCCCTCCACTTCACCTACATACATCCCTTTAGTCAGTCTTCCATTCTCCATCCTCTCCACATGTCCAAACCACCTCAGTGTATTTCGCCCAATTCTCTCAATCACATCCACATCCACCCCACAATGTTCTTTCACTTCTTCATTCGTCAACCTGTCCCTCCATGTCACTCTACATGCTCCTTTCAGGTAACTCATTTCTACTGCATTCATTATTGACTTGTTCCCTTCTAGCAAGGTCCACGCCCCGCTTCCATACGTCGTGGTAGGGATCACAATATTATCATGCAGTGACTTCTTAACTTCCATTCTCATCTCCCTATTTCTCATCACCGCTTTCAGCGAACCAACAACCTTCCTTCCATGCTGTACCCTTTCAAGTACTTCATCCCCCAAAGTACCATCCTTACTCATCTCACTGCCCAAGTACTTGAATACACTCACATTATCCATATTCCCACAATCCAAGCTCACTCTGCATTCTGTGACTTTATTCCTCTTAAACACAATAACTTTACTCTTTTTTACGTTAACTTTCAGATTCTTCTTCTTACACAGTCCCATATTCATTCACCAAACCTTGCAACTCCCATTCATCGTCAATCAACAATACTGTATCATCAGCAAACAGCAACACCGGAAGCTTCCACACTTCACCCTCATTCATTAGAGCCACCCCCACATATATGCCCTACCTTACACTTCCTTTACAACCCCATCCATAAATATATTAAACAGCCATGGAGACATCACACATCCCTATTTCAGTCCCACATTTAGATCAAAGAACTCACTCAGCTCACAATCCACCCGCACTGTAGCCCTGACTCCCTCGTACATACTCTTCACAGCAAAACCTTCCACATACCTTGCCTATCTACTCAGTCATATGCTTTCTCCAAGTCCATGAAGGCAGCATACACTTTCTTTCCTTTCTCTAGATACTTCACCACTAAATAGCTTAGAACAAATATCTGATCTACACACCCTTATCCATTCCTAAATCCCCCTTGTTCTTCTCCAACTTCCTTCTCATATATATATATATATATATATATATATATATATATATATATATATATATATATATATATATATATATATATGGGGGGGGTAATATGTATAGGCTACATATTATACTAGAAAACAAAAATATTCATCTAAGATGGTTGTTTAGAAGTAGGAATGGCAAAAGTGCACAGATAAAAGATGAAAAAAGCAAAGAAACAAGAGAGCATTCAGGATGGGAGAAGATTATGAAACTTATACCCATTACTACTTTCCACCAGCTACAAGTCTGTGTCTAAAGTGTGGAGTGTAGTAATGGGTATGGGTCTTCAAATCTCTTCCCATCCCGAATGCCTTTTTTTTTTTTTCATCACCAATTATCTGGCCACTTTTGCCAGTCCTACTTCTTAACAATTATTTAGGAAGAATTTTATTTTTTTTCTAGTTTATGAGCTTGTTTGTGGAAGTACAATTCACCATAAAGCATGAGTGAGATTTGAATTGTTACATGCATTGCATACTGAAAAACTTAAACGAGGGTGCCTTCCCGTTAAAAGAAATGTTCTGGAACGTCCTTTAATTGCAGGCGAGCTGTAGCTAACCAATATTGCGCATGCGGTTTTCAGGTCGTAACTCGCGAGCCGTAGCCTGAATAGTGTTTTAAACATGAAAAGAAACATCAACACTTGACAAGCAGCGTTTTGGTGTATGGTACGCATTTTTGTTTGGGAGTTATGACTAATGAAAAAAAAGAAAGAACAATAAAACTGATATTTTTGCGACTCCTACGATGGTTAGCAAGACTTTGCGAGTTGTTTTGCACCTGAATAGTGAAAGTCTTTCAGTTTATAAGCTCAGAACTGAGCTATGTGACCGTTTTCGAGCGTATGTTCCAATTGACATGAATGGCAAAGTTGGGAATGTACGAGTGGATGGAGTGGTTGGTCAGTGGGGTGTGCCAGCTGAAGTAGATGGGAATGGTAGTGCTTTGGTGGACATCTGTGCTTGTAAGGGGTTGGCAATAGCCAACACCTACTTTCGTCATAAGATGATCCACCTGTATACATGGAGAGTAATGAGGAGGATGGATGGTGAACTTGTTGAACGAAAGGCAATGATAGACTACGTTTTTTTTTTTTTTTATGCGAGGAAGAAGGAACCAAAGGCCATGAGCCCGCAGTAACAGTTCCCTCCAAGAGAAAAACAAAATAAAAGAGAGAGCCAAATTCAAGATCCATTCATTCTGAGATGCCTGGACACACTACGTTTGAAAGACTGGAGATCACAGGCAGCAGGAAATACAGACAGAGGGAGACAGTTCCAGAGCTGACCTGTTGCATAAATGAAAGACTGGGAGTAACGGTCAACTCTTGCATCAGAGAGTTGGACAGAAAAGGGGTGAGAGCCTGCTGCCAGACGGGTGCTACGCGCCCGTCGTAGAGGTGGAGGAATGCAAGCAGACAGTTCAGAGGAGCAGTGACCACTAAAGTAGCAATAGAAAAGAGATAAAGATGCAACAGTGCGGTGAAGAGACAGAGGTTGAAGGGAGTCAGTAAGAGGAGGAGAGTTAATGAGACGAAAAGCCTTTGACTCCACCCTATTGAGAAGAGCTGTATGTGGGGAGCCTCCCCACACATGAGAGTTGTCTCCCACACAGGGGCGGATAAAACCCCTGTATAGAGTCAACAATTGTGCAGGGGTAAAGAAAGAGCGGAGTCGGCTTAGCACACCCAATCTCTTGGAAGCAGATTTTACAAGAGATGTAATATGATCTTTCCAAGATAAGTCCCGAGTAAATGAAACCCCAAGCATGTTCAAGGATGATGCAGGATTAAGCTGAATATTATTAAACATTAGTGGGTATACCTGTGGAAGATTTTGATGGGTTGAAAGGTTTAAGAACTGAGTCTTAGATGCATTAAAGACAACCATATTATTTTTACCCCAGTCAGAGATATGAGCCAAGTCAGACATTAGGTGTGCCATAGCCTCATCCCTTGTTTCTTGAAGTAACTGTTGAGATGGGCGTTGCGGGAACCGAATGGAAAGGTGAAGGGTGGAGTCATCAGCGTATGGGTGGATAGGGTTAGATGTACAGCTTAGAAGATCATTGATGAATAAAAGGAAGAGAGTTGGTGATAGGACAGAGCCCTGAGGAACACCACTGTTGATAGGTCTAGGAGAAGAACGATGGCCGTCTACAACAGCGGCTATAGAACGACCAGAAAGGAAGCTAGCGATGAAGGCACAGATAGAAGGATAGAAACCGTAGGAGGGCAGTTTGGAAATTAAAGATTTATGCCAGACTCGATCGAAAGCCTTTGAGATGTCAAGTGCAATGGCAAAGCTTTCGCCAAAGTCCCGAAAGGAGGATGACCAGGAGTCTGAAAGGTAGGTGAGAAGATCGCCAGTGGAGCGTCCCTGACGGAACCCGTACTGACGATCGGAAAGAAGGTTGTGATAGGAAAGATGCCTTAAAATTTTTCTATTAAGAATTGACTCGAAAACTTTTGAAATACAGGACGTTAAAGCAATTGGACGATAGTTAGAGGGTTGGGAGTGGTCACCCTTCTTTGGGACTGGCTGAATGAGAGCAAACTTCCAGCAAGAAGGAAAGGTACAAGTTGACAGACAAAGGCGAAATAGTTTGCTTAGGCAGGGTGTAAGCACAGAAGCACAGTTCTTGAGAACAACAGGAGGGACCCCATCAGGCCCATATGCCTTGTTAGTACTGAGGCCAGTGATGGCAGAAAATACATCAACTGAAGAAATTTTAATGTCAGCCATGAGGAAGTCAGAGGTGGAATTGGAGGAGAAAGTCTGTGCGAAGAGATCTGCTTTATCAGTAGAAGAAATAGCTACAGAACCATCAGAGTAGAAAAGAGGAGGGAAGGATGATGAGGTAAAGTTGTTAGAAAGATTTTTGGCAAGGTGCCAGAAGGAGCGGGAAGAATTCGAGTTGGAGAGTTGAGAGCATTTAATATGGATGAAATTATTTTTAGCAGAGCGAAGAACAGACTTAGCACGATTCCGGGCAGAAACGTAAAGATTATGTGATTCAGGGGTGGGTTGGCTCCGGTACCTTTTGTAGGCCTTCTCCTTGTTGCGGACAGCATTAGAACAAGCGTGATTAAACCAAGGCTTTCTTGCGTTAGTCAAAGGATATGAGAAAGGAATGTATGCTTCCATGCCCGAGAGAATAACCTCCGTAATGCGCAAGGCACACTCAGATGGCTCACGGCCATGGAAGCAATAATCATTCCAGGGAAAATCAAAGAAGTACTGCCTGAGGGCCTCCCAGTCCGCGGCTCCAAAATGCCACAGACGATGTTTCCCTGGAGGGTCCACAGGCCGTACCGGAGCGATAGGACAGGTTAAGGTAATAAGGTTGTGATCGGAGGAGCCCAACGGAGAGAAAAGATTAACAGAGTAAGCAGAAGGATTAGTTGTGAGGAAGAGGTCAAGTATGTTGGAGCTCTCTCCAAGGCGGTCAGGGATACGGGTAGGGTGCTGTACAAGCTGCTCTAGGTCATTAAGGATAGAAAAGATGTAGGCTTGTTCACCAGGTGGATCCGTGAAATGAGAGGAGAGCCAAAGGTGGTGGTGAACATTGAAATCTCCAAGAATGGAGATTTCAGAGAAAGGAGAAATGGACAGAATGTGTTCCATCGTAGAAGTAAGATAGTCGAAGAATTTTTGATAGTCAGTAGAATTAGGGGATAAGTAAACAGCACAGATATATTTAGTCAGAGAATGACAGGAAAGCCGAAGCCAGATTGTGGAGAATTCAGAAGAATCAAGTTCAGGAACACGAGAGCAAGATAAGTCGTTACGTATGTATACACAACAGTCACCTTTGGCTTTGAAATGAGTATAGAGAAAGTAGGAGGATACAGAAAAGGGTTTGCTGTCAGTTGCCTCAGACAGCTGAGTCTCCGTCAGAAAAAGAAGGTGAGGTTTAGAGGAGGAGAGGTGGTGCTCAACAGAGCGAAAGTTAGATGAAAGGCCGCGAATGTTGCAGAAATGAAGAAGAAGAGAGTCAGACAGTGGTTCCAGGCACCTCGAGTCGTCACCGGGAGAGGGGCAGATGGCGGGGGCATTTATGGTCCCCCCCCCCCTGGGGACTCTGAGGCTGGGTGAATTGATGCCATTTTTGGTGAGTTTTGAATAGGAAGTGTAGTGTGTACTGTGCATGTAGTTTGGTGAAGATAGTTAGAGAAATTTGTACTGGAGAGCATGCTGGCCTACTCTCTGTGTAACTGAGACACTGAAAAAGTTCAGCAAAGGGGGATGGTCAGGAACTAGTCCTGAGGGCTGATGAAACGGGAGCTCCAGCCCTCCCTGTCATCAGCTTTCCATCCACCTCGGGAGTACTGCCCTGCTCGACTGGTGCTACAGTCTACTCCACGTGTGTGTGGATGAGCGAATGAGAAGACAAGTGTTGGATGCAAGAGTGTGGAGAGGGTGGGGGAATGGAGTCTCGGACCATCACTTAGTGTTGGCCAAGGTAGAGATGCAAAGAAAGTGGTTGAGGAGACGAAGGGGAAGACAGGAGGAAGCAGCTCCTGTGAGAAGAGTGGAGAAATTGCAAGAGAGTGAGAAAATGACAGTGTATAAGAGCATAGTGGAAGAAAGATTGGGAAGGTATGAGCTAGAGCAGATGGAAGGGGTGGAAGACATATGTAAGATATTCACGGAAGAGATAGGCGCAGCGTGTGAGTCGGTTTGTGGAGTGAGGAGGAGATTCAAGGGTGTGCAAGGGACAGCATGGTGGAATGATGAGGTGAAACGAGCTGTGGAACAAAAGAAGAAGGAATATAGTGAATGGTTGGCGAGTAGAGGTAGGGGAGAATATGAGAGAGAGAAGAGAGAGGTATATGTGAGCAGGAGAATGGAGGTTAAGAGACTGGTGAAGGAGAGTAAGAAGAAAGTGGATGAAGAGTTTGGGAGGAATCTGAGTGTGAAATGGAGGGAGAGTAAGAAATTGTTTTGGAAGGAGGTAAAGAAAGTAAGGCAGTGTGAAAGGGGAAATAGTAGGGGAGTGAAAGATAGGAATAATAGATTGTTGGTGGAGAAGAGAGAGAAATTGAGGAGATGGAAGGAGCATTTTGAGGATTTGTTGAATGTAGAGAGTGAGAGCAGTGTGAGTATAAGTGGTTGGGGAATGGCTGGGAGAAGAAGAGATGAGAGGAGGGAGGAAGAGATCAGTAGGGCGGAAGTAGTGGAAGCGATGAAGAAGATTAAGCTGGGAAAGGCCCCAGGAATTGATGGAGTGTGTGGTGAAATGCTTAGGTATGGGGGTGAGATTGTTGTGGAGTGGATATGGAAGTTGTGTAGATTGGCTTGGGAAGAGGGAAGGGTTCCAGAAGACTGGAAATCAGGTATAATTGTTCCTCTGTACAAAGGAAAAGGGGAGAGAGAAGTATGTGGTAACCATAGGGGTATTTGCCTTCTTAGTGTGACTGGTAAAATATATGGTAGATTACTCATTGATAGGGTTAGGCATATGACAGAGGAGCTAGTTGGAGAAGAACAAGGGGGATTTAGGAAGGGAAAAGGGTGTGTAGATCAGATATTTGTTCTAAGATGTTTAGTGGAGAAGTATCTAGAGAAGGGAAGGAAAGTGTATGCTGCCTTCATGGACTTGGAGAAAGCTTATGACAGAATAGATAGGCAAGGTATGTGGAAGGTATTAAGAATATATGGAGTGGAGGGGAAATTGTTGAGTGCTGTGAAGAGTATGTACGAGGGAGCTAGGGCTACGGTGAGAGTGGATGGTGAGCTGAGTGAGTTCTTTGATCTCAATGTGGGACTGAAACAGGGGTGTGTGATGTCTCCATGGCTGTTTAATATACATATGGATGGGGTTGTAAAGGAGGTGCAGGGTAGGGCAGTGGATGTGGGGCTGGCCCTAATGAATGAGGGTGAGATTTGGAAGCTTCCGGTGTTGCTGTTGGCTGATGATACAGTATTGTTGAGTGAAGATGAATGGGAGTTGCAAGGTTTGGTGAACGAATTTGGGACAGTGTGTAGGAGGAGGAAGCTGAAAGTTAATGTAAACAAAAGTAAAGTTATGGTGTTTGAGAGGAATGAAGTCACAGAGTGGGCAGTGAGGTTGGATGGTGAGGATATGGAGAATGTGAGTGCATTCAAGTACTTGGGTAGTGTGATGAGTAAGGATGGAACTTTGGGGGATGAAGTACGTGAAAGGGTACAGCAGGGAAGGAAGGTTGTTGGTACACTGAAAGCAGTGATGAGAAATAGGGAGGTGAGTATGGAAGTTAAGAAGTCACTGCATGATGGTATCATGATCCTTACCCTGACGTATGGAAGCGAGGCGTGGACCTTGCAAGAGGGGAACAAGTCAAGAGTGAGAGCAGTGGAAATGAGTTACTTGAGAGGAGCATGTGGAGTGACGTGGAGGGACAGGTTGACGAATGAAGAAGTGAAGGAACGTTGTAGGGTAGATGTGGATGTGGTTGAGAAGATTAGGAGACATACACTGAGGTGGTTTGGACATGTGGAGAGAATGGAGAATGAAAGACTGACTAAGAGGGTGTATGTAGGTGAGGTGGAGGGAGGGAGAGGGAGGGGTAGACCGAGGATGAGGTGGAGGGATGGAGTTGAGAGGTACTGTATATGAGGGAGGGGGGAGTGAGTTGGGGGGAGGGTAGTCAAATGGTGGGTGACAGAGTGACTTGGAGGCGTTTTGTCTGCGGCCACCCTTTGCAGGATTAGGGCGTCGGGCTATAGATAGATAGATAGATGTTCCTATACCCTATAGGACAGGACATCATTTTGAACCTGTCATTCCTACTTACCGCGCTCCTTGATAATTATATACTGTATATATATACCAGTATATATATATATATATATATATATATATATATATATATATATATATATATATATATATATATATATATATATGAGAGAGAGAGAGTATATCGAAGATTTTGTGTAGTTTAACTTTGCCAGAAAAAAGTGGGGAGAAGGTGCACAAGGAACGTGAGTCATATTTTCCACTGCATAACTGGAAAAAGGAAACTTAAATCTTTTAATGTTTAGCTTCGAAAATATATGAAGCTAGTTATAGCTATGTCCGCTCGCGCGCGCCCGTGTGTGTGTGTGTGTGTGTGTGTGTGTGTGTGTGTGTGTGTGTGTGTGTGTGTGTGTGTGTGTGTGTGTGTGTGTGTGTGTGTGTGTGTGTGTGTGTAAAAAGATAACTCAATCTTGATAAGGTTAATCAAACTTGGTGGAAAATTTAAAGGCCAGCGAAGGAGTAAACGTAGCCTATTAACCTGTAGAACTATAAGTTGAAAGATCGAGGGCACATGGCATGGTCAATTTACAATTTTAATCCAATTTAGACCAAATTTTGTGAAGGAACGAAGAATATGGGAAAGATAAGAGGATAAAAATTTAAGAACAATCATTTGAAGGTCATGCTCACAGGGAATGGTCAAAGGCCAAGGTCACACAACAAGCTTTACTCAAACGATTTTTATTTGATTTGACATAACCTTGGAGGAAGAGTTCTGGATCAGGCAAGAACGAAGGAATTCAATTTTCAGAGCAATCAGTCAAGGGTCAAAGTTACATGGCAATGTTAAAATTCTTCAACCGTGTGTGTGTGTGTGTGTGTGTATGTGTGTGTGTGTGTGTGTGTGTGTGTGTGTATGTGTGTGTGTGTGTATGTGTGTGTGTGTGTGTGTGTGTGTGTGTGTGTGTGTGTGTGTGTGTGTGTGTGTGTGAAGCTTGGGGGGGAGAGAATAAAATAACTGTTACAGTTTTGATCTTATTTTTATTAGCTTTGGCGGATATGTTGGGGATCATCTAAGAAGCTGACTTACTGTTTTGGGGAATCATCAACGTCATATGGAACAATCAAGAATCAAAGTCAAAAGAAACGGTCACTGGCCAAACTCAGTGGGCCAAATCAGTTCAAACAGATCCGAAATTGTGGTGGGGGGGGGAGGATTAAAAGTAGGTCAGACTGAAGCAATTCGATTTTGAGAGTGTCTAAGGTTAAGGGCACAGTTCAGTGTCATATATTCGGCCTTTCGACGTACTGTTGGGCGCTGGTGTTGCAATCTGAGTTCCCCTTTTTTTGCTGTATATTGGTTCTGAACATTCACTGCATCATCATCACCATCATCATAGTCATTACCATCACCATCGTTATTTTCAACATAAACTCACTAATATTTAAGATGTAAGAGTTTAGAATAGTTTGATCCACGATATCCACATCAAAGCTGATCAGAGCCACATCATCAATGGGTCAGTCTGGTCGAGAATCACAAGTTAAATATAAATCGATTCTATTGTCACTTTGGCTTGGGCTTGTGTCCCCTGGTGGTTATACGAGAGAGAGAGAGAGAGAGAGAGAGAGAGAGTAATAAGAGACGGGGAGAACGAATGCAACATAAAAAGTGATATATAGGTATAATGTAGAGACAGAAGTATAAAGCTAGTTAAGTGATATACCCAGTAAAAGGAGAAAAAGGTAAGAACGAGGGAATGTGCAAGGGCTAAAGTGAGGGAAAGATTAAGGGAAAAAAAGTATAAGAGGTGGAAACGCAATAGACCCACAATAAAGAAAGGGATATGAACAGAACACGGAAGAGAGAGAGAGAGAGAGAAAGAGAGAGAGAGAGAGAGAGAGAGAGAGAGACTGCGTCTGTGTGTGTATCCTTTTGTGTGTGTGTCATTGTGTGTGAGGGCATGTGTGTGTATGTGGTGTGCTGTTACCATGGCAGCTGGACGCGTGTGGGTGCGTGCGTGCGTCCGTGTGCGCGTGCGTGTGTGGTGTGTATGTGTACGAGAGAGAGAGAGAGAGAGAGAGGCGTGTGTGTGTGTGTGTGTGTGTGTGTGTGTGTGTGTGTGTGTGAGCGCATAATACCCAGCAGGTTTGGTTAAACAGCAGCATTAGTAAAAACAGCCCACCCGTAAAAAGAAAAAGCATCAATTGCAATTACCGTATTTAATGTATATCCGGCACACCAAGCACCAGTACCACCACCACAAACAACAGTGACAACAATGGAAACTCGAGATACTACTACTACTATTATTCCTATTACTACTACTCTTACTACTACTCTTACTACTACTACTACTACTACTACCACTACTACTACCACTACTACTACTACTACTACTACTGCTATTACTTCTACTGCAACTAATAATAATACTGCTGCTGCTGCTGCTGCTGCTGTTACTACTACTACTACTACTACTACTGCTACTACTACTACTACTACTACTACTAATAATAATAATAATAATAATAACAGTAATAATAATAATAATAATAATAATAATAATTTCATTCATTCATCTTCCAATCCTACATTGCCCCATGAGGAGCATAGGAGCCCGGGGCTAGGCAAGTTGGTCCTGACATTTAAAATGAGAGTGACCAACCTCACTCATCCCTGGGTGGCAATATGTGAGCAATAAACCCCAACCACCCCTTGGATATAAACCTTCACCGGCTCAATCCGATTGGAGCCCCGTAATTACCCACTAAACCACCGGGCGCCAAATAATAATAATAATAATAATAATAATAATAATAATAATAATAATAATAATAATAATAATAATTTATAGAAAAAAAGAACCAAATTCTTGAGGCCTATTTTTACTATTACTAATGCTACTCCTACTCCTACTACTACTACTACTACTATCACTACTTCAGCTACTGCTGCCACCGCCACCACGTCTACTACAACAGCAACTTTAACAACAACTGCTACTGCTGTTAATACTACTCCTACTACTAAAGTAAAAACAATTGCAGCAAGGATGAGGTAACAACATCTACGTCACCACAACAAACAGCATCATCACAACCACTGTAACGACCACCACCATTAATAACATAACCGACAACAACAAGTCACTTCATTACTAACTTCACCGCTTCCTTGGTAGCAGCCGTTATTATTTTTATCGCCGTTGCCAGGATCATGAACGATTATATATTCTCCAGTCATTATTAGCTCATTACTAATTCTAGTCAACATTTTCATCACAATAACATTCATTGTCGGTAACATCACCACCACAACACCACCATAATCACAATATTTTTTTTTATTTTCGTTGTCACTGTTCTCATTAGTTTCGTTATCATTATTGCTATCATCATGATCATGATCATTATCGTTTGTTTTCATTTCCTTGTCATAATCACAACTATTTTAATTATCATTACGCCACCATCATCGTCACCATCATCCTTATATAGTATTTTTTGTCGTGACCATCGTCATCATTATCAAATCATCATCATCATCATCATCATCATCATCATCTGAGTTGTCACAATCATCATCACCAGTAGCAGCAGCACCAGTATCGTTCGTACAAATCCTCATTTTACAAACTGGTGATATCGCGTTTCCGACCACCACTCACTGCCACGCTCTAGCAACTTAGGTTCTGGATCGATGGACTGAAACGTTCTATGCATGCACACCTGGGCCTAGTATCTGGAGACACCCCTCTCTCTCTCTCTCTCTCTCTCTCTCTTTTATCAAATGTAATGACACTGAGAGGCAGTGCAAAGCGAGGAGTGCGAAAGCCACAAAACGCGAAAACATTCATCTCAGTAAGGGCACGTATGGCACTTATCCTAGTCGGTTTCGCTCGCAGACATGGTAAGGGACAATCTCAGTTCGAATATGCTCTCTAGCCTGTTATATATGTGCTTAGCCTATAATGGGATATAATCTGGAAACAACTGTGGGAACTGTACTGCGCTTGATCGTGAATGTTGGCTGTCTAGTTATCATTATCACTGTCGCTGCCAAAATGACCAACTGTACTGTTAATTATCGTTTCCATTATTATTTATAGTATCACCATTATTATTTATCACTACCATCAGCGGCAGCATCACCTCACTGAATCATTCATCAGTTTCATTATTACCACTATCAAACTTATGCCATTCATCAGCAACATCAGCATCCTGATCATCATTATCACACTATGTTCTTCTTTTTCTTCTTCCTCATGAACATTAGAATCATCATTGTTAACAGCCTGCGAAGGTGTGTAGAGGAATATCCTGGAAGATGTTGGACTGCTGATCTTCAGGAAAAGGATCTACTCTCATCACCATTATCATCATCATCATCAACGCTATCAGTAACTTCATCAAAATCATTAACATCATTAATGGTGTTACATTATCATCACCGTCATCATCGTTTGAGTCAACATCATCACAGTCTTAAAACTCAACACATTCATTTTCACTTTCATTATTAATAATAACAACAACAACAACAACAACAACAAAGGTTAGACCTCAAGGAAAAAACAAAAGCATAAATTTTATTTCAACAGCACAGAGCAAATTAATTGTACAAGACGAAGTGAAAATTAAAGTGTAACGTTTTTCTCCCCCCCCCCTCTCTCTCTCTCTCTCTCTCTCATCAGGAAAAATGTGGAATATTTTGTTTCAGAGAGAGAGAGAGAGAGAGAGAGAGAGAGAGAGAGATGAGGTGAAGTGACAGGAGGAAATGAAAAGATGGTTGGGGTTGGGGAGAGAGAGAGAGAGAGAGATGGGGGGGGGCAAGCGATACATAAGGCAGGCAAAGAATATGAGAGAAGAAGAAAAGCTACTCATAAAGAAAGTTATGTAACTGAGAAAAAAAAATGAGGTTGAAAAGTCATAGCTGGCAATAATGGAAGGAGAATGGAAATAAAGACAAACAGAGCGAGACGTAAATAGATAAGTACATAAAATAATTATAAATACACGACTAAAAAGAAAAACATACCGAAAGACAGGAAAAAGGTTAAAAAGAATTAGAACAAACAATTCTTGGTAAAGCGAAATGAAAAACTAACAGGAAAGGATTTAGTACCACTCGGGAAAAAAAGAAATGTAAAAGTCTGGATAAAAGTAAGGCGGAAAGAATTATATTTTGATAAATGAGTTATTTGAACAAACAAAAACTAAGAAATAATATATACAAAACATAAATAAGGACATGGATGCGAAAACTACAGTATGAAAGCTAGAAACAGTATTACTGAATTTCAATGACACACACACACTAGCAGAGAGAGAGAGAGAGAGAGAGAGAGAGAGAGAGAGAGAGAGAGAGACTGGGGGCCACGGCGTCACTTTGGAGAAAATTATGTAGTGGAGAAGCAATTAGAAGTGATGTATGATAACTGGGGTAATTAATGATGACCTCTCTCTCTCTCTCTCTCTCTCTCTCTCTCTCTCTCTCTCTCTCTCTCTTCCCTTCTTTTGGCTTCTTCTCACTTCTTGACATTCCCTTTCTATCGTTTTCATCTCTCCCTGTTTACTTTCCATCTGTGTTTACACATTTCTCTCTTCTTTCTCTTCCCTTCCCACTCATTATTTCTTCCTCCTCATTTCCTCTTGTCCTCCTATTTTTCTTATCTGCTCTCCCCTCCCCATTTAGTTTTTTTTCTTAACCCTGCCTTGCTATCACCCTTATTTTCCTCTCCCCATCTCATTTCTCTGACTTTCCCTCCTTTACTCCCCTTTCCCTCGCCATTCACTTCCCTCCCCCCTCTCTCTCTCTCTCACTCTCTCTCTCTCCTTTCTCATTTTTTCTCTATCATTTTTTACCTATCCTTTATTTTTCATATCACCCTGCCTTTCTTCCTCCTCCTCCTCCTCTTCCTCTTCCCCCTCCTCCTCCTCCTCTTCCTCCTCCTCCTCCCCTTCTTCCTCCTGCTTCTCCTCCTCTTCATCATTTTTATGCTCCCAGTCGCATTTTTTTCCTCCTCTCTTTCCTCTCATCAATTTATTATTCCCCTCATTTCCACTTATTTCTCCCCATCCTTCCCTGCCACACTGTTTTCTTTCCTTCCCATTCCTCTAAAATTCTTTCTCATTTCCCTCTCATTAATATTTTCTTCCTCACCCTTTTCCTTCCTTCCTTGTCTTCTCTAACATTATTTCTTCTTCCCTATTCTTTTCTTCCTGTTACTCTGACCTTTCTGTCTCCATAATGCTTTTATCCTTATTTTAATTTCTTTCCTTCCCACTTCGCATTATTCTTCCCTTCCTCCAATTCCTCAGTTCTTTCTCACTTTCCTCTCCATATCGCATCATTCTTTTTTTCATTGTTCTTAAAGTTCTTCTCCTTCTCTTCCACTCTTTCTTCTCCCACGCACATTTTCTTCCTTCACCCTTCCTCATTTCCTCCCATCCATCTCTTCTTTAATCTCACTTCCTCCCCCTCCCCCCCCTCTCTCTCTCTCATATCATTATTTCTCCTCCTTCCTACCTTCATTCTTCTCATTCTTCTTGCTTCATTTTCATCCTTTTAATTCCTAGCGTCACAATTTTACTTACAGTTTATTTTTCACTATAAACTTTTCTGATTTAGCATTCTTTTTCTTGGTATGAAAAAGGACAGTTTTATGTACATTAACTGAATATAGATTAGCAGTAGATCACCAGTCTCTCTCTCTCTCTCTCTCTCTCTCTCTCTCTCTCTGCATATATATATATATATATATATATATATATATATATATATATATATATATATATATGAGGGAGGGTGAGGGCAGTTGTTTCTGAATAGGTACACAAATACCTATAGGTCATTCTGCCCAGGCAGCCACTCACAGGATTGTATTCTCAAATTTACCTCTGTGTGCGTCGCTTCGTGTGTTTGATTGCTTGAGGGGTTGTTTCCTTAGTTGTTTGATTGCTTACTTTGTTTCATTGGCTATTTGATTCTTTGATTTGTTGTTTCCTTAGTCGCTTGATTAGATGAGTATTTTGTCATTGGTTGTTTGATTGCAGGAGGGGTTGTTTCATTGGTTGTTTCATTGCATGAGGGGTTGTTTCAGTGGTTGTTTGACTGCTTGAGGGGTTGTTTCAGTGGTTATTTGATTGCTAGAGTGGTTGCTTTATTGGTGGTTTGATTGCTGGAATGTTTGTTTCACTGCCTGAATGGTTCCTTCACTGGTTTTGGTTGCTTGAGTATCGTTGGACTGATCGATTGGTTACTAAACTGGCTGATTGATGATTGGCTGTTTGCTCGATTTTTTCACTAACTCTTTTGCTTGTCTGTTGTCCCAGTAATTGCTTTTTTTCTGATTCATTGTTTCTTTGCTTGACTGATGACTTGTCTGAGAGTTTAGTTTCTGACTTACTGACTGACCGTTTTAATGACAATGACTGCTTGCATGCCTGATTACATGATTTTGCATACTTGACTTGTTGCTGATTTACATGACTGACTTTTGACATCATTCTTGGCTGAAAATTAAACTGTGTATTTATCAGCTGATTTTTAAATAGCTGTAATTTACTGATTGATTTACTGATTATATTCCTCTTTAAATGTAGGCTATAATGTTTCCTTGTTGGTTTGGCTGACTGATTTACTAATTACCTTCTTCCTAACTTACTTCTCCTTCATTTGGACATATCATTACTTGCTTGCCTGTTTGTGTTTTTTTGTTTTTACCACAGTTATTGTTTGTTTCATTAGTTGTTTACCCGATCTACTCTTCTACGCATTGCCTATCTGCCTGCTCATATGCATGCTTGCCGGTACATTTGCTTGCATGACAGATACAGGGTTGTGATGCTGAGATATGAAATTCTTTGGGCATCAAAAGCATTCGCGAAGTCTTTTTTTTTTTTTTTTCTTTTTTTTTGCTAGGATTTATATGTTTGCTTAAAATTGTAGTGTTGCTTAAACTGTATCCCAGCAACAATAAAGTAAAATAATTATCTTTCTCTTTTTCATTAATGTGCTAGTTCTTGCGGAGAGATTTCTGGTATTGAGGCAAATTGGTTTAGAGAGAGAGAGAGAGAGAGAGAGAATTTCAGTCATGTATTGCAAAATGAAGCCTAAAGGTCAAGGCCAGATGCTGTGTTGAAATATAAGCTTCCTTTTTTAAGGCCCAGCTGTGTACACTCACGAATATACGTCTATCTATCTATCTATATACCTAGGCTGCTTCCCCCAAGGAAAGGGAGGTAGCCGAGACAGGACGACACTCTCCCCATTTACTCATCCATGCAAACACATTCATTCATATCTTAGCCCCAAAGGGGAGAACGGACAGATCCTCACCGCACCACACCGCAAAAGGGTCAACTGCGCAATGCAATCATTGACATCCACAGCAGGGCCTGACAGCAGAACTGGTTTACCCCTGCCACATCATAACAGACCCATCCCATTACCCGCACCTGACCTGACTAGCTGATCAGACCAAATGCGGGAGAATATCCCCTCAGGGCTGTGTCATCACTTATTCATTCACAATTTCTCTCCATTTATTTCTGTCACGCACAGCCACTCTTCCTTGCTCAACAGACATCCCTCTCGCATCCAGCGCTCTCTTCACACTGTCCATCCATCCTATTCGTGGTCTTCCTCTCAGCCTTACACCTCTCACATCAGATCTAGTTATCTTTTTCACCAATCGCTCATTATCCATTCTCTCCATATGCCCAAACCATTGCAACACCCTCTGCTCAACTCTACCAGCCATCTCCCGAACAACTCCAGTTCTCCTTCGCACTTCATCATTTTGCACTCGATCCATATGCGTCACTCCACACATACTCCTCAGACACCTCATCTCCATTACATTCAAACTTTTCCTCTCTGCTACTCCCATATTCCATGTTTCAGCCCCATATAATGCAGTCGGTACCACAAAACCCTCATACAGCCTTCTCTTTACATCCATTCTAAGCGAACAACACCTAAACACTTTCTTCATTCCTCCCAGCACCTTTCCTACTTCATTTTTTTCTAAACTTCACTTCTGCATCTGTTCTTCCATCCACAGCAACATGTGACCCTAGATATTTAAAACACTCTACCTCCTCAAGCAACTCACCATTCAAACCTATATTCATCCCCCTACCATCTATCAACCTCGTGCACTTCATCACTTTACTCTCATTCTCATTTACTTTCAATTTCCTCCTTTCACACACCCTTCCAAACTCCTCTACCAACTGTCTCAATCTCTCCTCTGAATCAGCCACCAGTGCAGTATCATCTGCAAATAGCAGCTGCTTCAAATTCCACTCTCCACCATCAACATTCACCAAACTCAGACCTCCACCTAAAACTCTTGCATTCACCTCCCTTATGACACCATCCATGTAAATATTAAACAACCAAGGCGACATCACACATCCCTGTCGCAGCCCCACTCTCACGGGAAACCAATCACTCACAGCATTTCCCACTTTTACACACGCTCTACTATTTACATAAAAACTTTTCACTCCTTTTAGTAACCTACCATCAAGTCCATACAATCTTAAAACAGTCCACAAAGTCTCTCTATCTATTCTATCATACACTTTCTCTAAATCCATGAATGCCCAAAACACATCCTTGCCTTTCGCTAAATACTTTTCACACACTTGTCTCACAGTAAACACCTGATCCATGCATCCCCTCCCTCTCCTAAAGCCACACTGTTCATCACCAGTCACTCCCTCTGTACCCTCTCTACCTCTCATAATTAACACTCTACCATAAACCTTACCTACAACACTCAACAGACTTATATTCCTAAAGCTAGTACATTCATACTTATCACCCTTGCCTTTATACAACGGGACCACACAAGCACTTGCCCAGTCAATTGGCACCATACCTTTCACAAAGCACCCATTCAACAATCTTACTAACCAGTCAACAATAGTCACTTCACCACCCTTCAGGCATTCCACAGCACACCCATCCATACCTGCAGCTTTCCCTGTTTTCATCTCCTTTACTGCCTTCTCCACTTCTTCCTTCGTGATCAAAGAATCATTCAACTCTCCCGACACATTTATTCCTTGCACCCTTCCATCCACCACAATCTCAGCCACCCTTTCCTCCTCTACATTTAACAATCTTTCAGAATACTCTGCCCATCTCTTCCTTACTGCATCCATCTCAGTTAACATCCTTCCATCCTCTGCTTTTACTCGTTCTTCCTTCCCACACTCTCCCTTTCGCACCCTTTTCACCTCCTTCCAAAACATTTTCTTATTCTGTTGAAAATTCTCTGTCAGCCGCCTACCCTACCTGTCATCTGCTGCCACTTTAGCATCACGCACAGCCCTTCTCGCCCTATTCCTCTTTTCCTTATACCTTTCATATGACATCTCATCCTTCCTCTGCAGCCACACTTCATATGCACGTCTCTTCTCAGCCACAGCCATACTTACTTCCTCGCACCACCATTCACTTCCTTTTCTTACACCACCACCCACACCTCTCACACCACACACCTCTTCTGCATGCCCCACCACAGCACTCTTAAATAACTGTCACGAATCAAATTCGCGACATTTCCCTTTTGTGAGAAGCCACGAACTATTAGTGGAAAACTCACTGTTTATCGTTCAGTTAACCGCTCATTCGGTCGGAAGCTTTGTCAAATCAATTTTTCAGTGTCATACGTGATCGTCTCTGTGTGAGACATTAGCGCTTCCGCTGAGCGATTTGTTTTGGGCGTGTTTCGCTCACTTGACCATTAGAAAAATGTGGCCTACTGCTCCCCCTTTTTTCCCACGACTTACTCAGTCGAGTGTTTGCTTTGACGGAGAGAGGTCCTGTGCTCCAGAAGTGTGAGAGGAGAGGTCAGCTAGCACCCAAGCTCCACAAGATCACAGTCTCCAGTGCTCCCACCCTTGGTGATACAAAGCATTCATCGATCAATATTTCCTTTTTGTATTATCCTAGTTTTAAGAGCTTAGTTAAGGTGTTATTTCCTGGGCATAAGGATTTAGCTTTTGTGTGAGTGAGTGAGTGCGATCTCATTAATTTGATTTGAAATGTAACGTTAAATTTATTTTTGTAATCAATAAATTTAACAGTTCTTTTTCTTGAGCTTAATGTAATGTAAACTCTTGTTTCATTTTCTCCAATTAAGCTTATTTTCCATATAGCTCCTAGTTTGCATAAACGTTTGCCTTTCATAACTGGTACTTAGGCCAGTTTTGTGTATTAAGCTTAAAATCCGTTGTGCCACCTAGGAGTTAAGCATCAGCAAGAACCTGATATTATTATTAGTATTAGTTATTTATTGTCAGGGGTGAAGTAACTTTCTCCAGAGGCTAACAGTACTAATTCAGCATTTGTGAGTAATTAGTCTCTGCTGTGTACTGTTGAGAAAGTTTATAAATTCTCGTTCTTAGAGAATCGTTGCTTGATTTAGCAAGACAATCATTGTCCCTGCTCTTCAATATCATTATCATTATTTTTAATAACTGCATTTATTTTTAAAAACCCCGTGACAATAACTGTCATTCCTCCTCCACACTGCCATTTTCCTGATCTTTCACTGCGTTCCACTCATCTTTCAATTTCTCCTGATACTCTATCTTTTTCTCTCTTTTATCCAACTGACTCACTTTCAAAACCTCCCTCCCACACCTAACCCTCCTAGCTCTCACGAATATACGTACCATATCGTGACATTAGATATAATCACTTCTGTCAAAAGACATCATTATCCGTGTTACCATCTGACGATGTAATTCAGCTTAGGAGAGACCTGTGGTTATTACGTAGCAAATGACGCCTGTATTAAATCCTTCAGGTGTAAAAGAGTCTCTCCCAAGCTGAATAAATTCGTCCGAAGATAGCAAAGTTTACTCCTTTGGTAAGATGACTCGCTTTGAATTTTATTTCTGCTACTTCAGGGCGATTTTATACAGGTTACGGGAAGCTGTCTTAACTAAAAGGCGTAGCTATGGCCATTATAACTCCTTCACACACTAGGACTGTCCTAAGCTGAATAATGTGTTTGGCAACAGAAAGAATGATACAGTATCTTAATGATGTCCTCTAGCTGAAAGGCCAACATCGGAGTGATTTACAAACATTATTTTCCTAAGTATTTCGATCTGTCTGACAGTGGTAAAAGATATGCAAATACATGGTTCATTTTTACTTTATATTACAAAATCTAACTAACGCTCTGCTCATGATCGGGATAATTCTAGTTTTCGATTCCAGTTATCATCAGATGAATCCAATCAGCCTACAGTGATTCACAAGAATCTAAGAAAGTACTGTTGTCATGAACCCTTTCATGTTCATTACAACAGAAACAATCAATTCCAGCAATCTCTAAACGAATATACAGTACTTAGCTGATTGAGTCAAAGAACCACAACAGAATAAAAATTTTTAGAATAATACATGGGATTTAGAGCAGTAATTCAAGTCTTCATCTTTTGTGTTAGAGTGAAAAACAGAGAGAAGAAAAAGAAATCGACTATTGCGTAAACGCTGAATATACAGTATATATATATATATATATATATATATATATATATATATATATATATATATATATATATATATAATAGATCTTCCTCTTGCGAACCTTAGTCTTGCCAGCCAGGAAAAGTAGTACCAACGTTGTGATGTACAGCATTTTTATTAATTCAAACGTTTCGGAAACACAATCTCCATCATCAGTGGATCTAAAGGTTTAAAAGACAACAATCATCAATCAGTGTCAGGAGAAATAAGAAACCTGTGTTTTTTTCAAAGGTACATTACATAAGCTTAAAAAAAAAAAAGGATAAATAATAAGAGGGAAGCGATATAAAAGGGATAAGGTATTAAAATAGTATGCTAACTCCTTGCAATATCAGAAAACGAGACAAAGGACAATTATGCTAAATATAAAAAAGAAAAAAAAAAACAAGGAATAGGAATGGACCTGTTAAAGTCGTTACTGCGCTAATAGTGAGGTAGCGCTAATCGAACTACTGAGACTGGGTCGTATTTTATGAATCAGAATAGATTCGGCAGTGATCAGACCAGAGTAGGACTGATATGAAGTTAGTATACGAAAATTGGCGGAAGAGAAAGGGTAATCAGAAAGGTGAGAGTGTTCTCTGATAGAAGAATAAGAGGCTTTAGAGAGGAACTTTCTATCTTCCATCAGAGAACATTCAAACCTTTCTGATTACCCTTTCACTTCCTCCAATTTTCATATACTAACCTCATGTCAATCCTACTCTGGCCTGATCACTGTCGAATCTATCCTGATTCATAAAATACGACCCAGTCTCAATAGTTCGACTAGCGCTACTCCACTACTCGCGCAGTAACGACTTTAACAAATCAACTCCAATTCTTTTTTCTTCATTTTTCTTTGTTATATTCAGCATAATTGTCCTTCGTCTGGTTTTCTGATTTTGCAAGGAGTAAGCATACTATTCTTATACCTTATTCCTTTTATATCGCTTCCCTCTTTTTATTTTTCTTTCATTTTTTATGTAAGCTTATGTAGGCTAATGTACAGTTGCGAGCAGATGACTCGAGGCCACCTAGTCCACCAAGATGTTGGTGTTTTATCTGTCAACAGTGGTAGCTGTGATCTTGACCGAGATTCAGTCGGCTGTTTGAGCGAAACAAACCCAGTGACAAATATTGTCAATGTGCAGTTCTAACTTGTCTCCAATCAATATCATGTAAGTAAACGTATTATACTGATAATGATTAACGTGTCGTATACATGGTAGATATATTTATACCATAGTATTACAACAATGGCATCCAAACAGTGCTGCGTTCATTCATGTGAGACACACGGGTATCCCGAGTGTGCTGCTCCATCACCACCTCGGTTTGTGACGTAGGCACCACGTGACGTCACGTATGGGGAGAGGCATGAAGGTGGAACTAGTTGACCCGTTCATGATGATAAACATTTATTGAGAGTAATCGTTCGACTTTATCACTCGAATATTAAAGAAACATTGGTTTTCTCTGTCAAAACAAGCCTATTACAACGTCTAATCTCATAAATTAAATGCCGCAGCCTACCACTTGCCCCCTCACCCCCTTCCCATCACACGTCCCACCTCGTCCCGCCCTTCCTCACCCATCACCCTCCATATAACTCCCACACCCCACTCCCCTTGTTCCGCCTACTGTGGTGTGAACCATTAACTGTCCCACCTGTTTTAGAGTCAGAGGTCGACGAAAGTGAGGTTAATTGTGAGGGACGACTGGCATGACGGTGTTTTTTGTGATAATAATGCTAGGTTGTGGGGAAGCCGATAACCCTACGGCATATCTCTTGAAAACTGGTAAAGGTCGTTTGGTTTACGATGATAGTCGAACAAAATAAATCACTACCGATACCCGTGTTTCCCACATGAATGAACGCACCACTATTTGGATGCCAGTGTTGTAATACTATGGTTATAAATATATCTACCATGTGTATGACACGTTAATCATTATCAGTATAATACATTTACCTGCATGATATTGATTGGAGACCAGTTAGAACTGCACATTGACAATTTGTCAATGGGTTTGTTTCGCCCGAACAGCTGACTGAATCTCGGTCAAGATCACAGCTACCACTGTTGCCAGATAAAACATCAACATATTGGTGGACTAGATGGCCTTGAGTCATCTGCTCGCAACTGTACAGTTGCGAACAAATGACTCAAGGCCATCTAGTCCACCAATATGTTGGTGTTTTATCTGGCAACAGTGGCAGCTGTGAACTTGAACGAGATTCAGTCAGCTGTTCGGGGGAAACAAACCCAGTGATAATTTGTCAATGTGCAGTTGTAACTGGTCTCCAATCAATATCATGCAGGTAAACGTATTATACTGATAATGATTAACGTGTCATACACATGGTAGATATATTTATAACCATAGTATTACAACACAGGCATCCAAATAGTGGTGCGTTCATTCATGTGAGACACACGGGTATCGGTAGCGATTTATTTTGTTCGACTATCGTCGCGAACCAAACAACCTTTACCAGTTTTCAAGAGGTATGCCGTAGGGTTATCAGTTTCCCCGCAACCTAGCATTATTATCACAAAAAATACCGTCATGCCAATCCTCCCTCACCGTGAACCTACCTTTCGTCGACCTCTGACTCCAAAGCAGGTGGGACAGTTAAAGGTTCACACCACAGTAGGCAGAACAAGGGAAGGGGGATGTGGGAGTTATATAGAGGGTGGTGGGTGAGGAAGGGCGGGACGAGGTGTGACGTGTGATGGGAGGGGGGTGAGGGGGCAAGTGGTTGGCTGCGGTATTTAACGTGTGTGAGATTAGAGGTTGTAATAGGTTTGTTTTGACATAGAAAACCAATGTTTCTTTAATATTCTAGTGATAAAGTCGAACGATTATTCTATATAAATGTTTATCATCATGAACGAGCCAACTAGTTTCACCCCCATACGTGACGTCACGTGGTGCCTACGTCACAAACCAAGGTGGTGATGGAGCTGCACGCTCGGGATACCCGTGTGTCCCACATGAATGAACGCACCACTATTTGGAAGCCTGTGTTGTAATACTATGGTTATAAATATATTTACCACGTGTATGACACGTTAATCATTATCAGTATAATACGTTTACTTGCATGATATTGATTGGAGACCAGTTAGAACTGCACATTGACAAATTATCTCTGGGTTTGTTTCGCCCGAACAGATGACTGAATCTCGGTCAAGTTCACAGCTGCCATTGTTGCCAGATAAAACACAACATGTTGGTGGACTAGATGGCCTCGAGTCGTCTGCTCGCAACTGTACCTATGAAAAAACACAGGTTTTATCATTCTTCTGACACTGATTGATGATTTTTGTCTTTTAAACCTTTAGATCCACTGATGATGGAGACTGTGTTTCCGAAACTTTTGAATTAATAAAAATGCTGTACATCACAACGTTGGTACCAGTGATGTATCGGATATACACCTCCGCCTCCGCCTCCACAGAGCCTCCACAGTGAAAATAATGTCCGCATTACTATCCGCGTCCGCGTCTTCAGACAACAAAAGCTCCGCATCATTATCTGCCACCGCGATTTCAGATAATAAAAGCTCCACGTCAAAGAATTGCAGATTGCTGATCTCCACCCATCCAATATTTCTCCTTTCTCTTTTTGTCATACTTCTTTTTCTCTCTCCTTTTCATCCACAATTCTCCTCTCCGTTCCTCTCACCTACCAGTCCCTCTTCCTATTTCTGTTTTCTTCTCTGTTAGCTCTCTTCCTCCCTCCATCTCTCATTGTTCCTCTTCTCTCTCTCTCTCTCTCTCTCTCTCTGTCGCAATAGTTACACGTGCTATGTTAATATATAGGCACATCTGGACTAAAGCCAATATTTTTTTGCACACTTAAGTGTGGCTGAAACTTGTCACTTGATACTACATAAATGCACTGTAATATGTGTAAAAAAAAATCCGCGTCAGTATCCGCAACTGAGGACTTGGAGGTAAAAATCATCCGCAGTTGTGTCCGTGTCCGCAAAAATTTACCTCTGCAGTTTTATCCGCAACCGCATTTTATGAGAAATAGATATCTGGCTTCGCCTCCGCCTCCGCGAAGCTCTAACATTTCGTATCCGATACATCACTAGTTTGGTACTACTTTTCCTGGAAAGACGATATACTTGTGGGTATATATATATCACTCCGGTACGGCCTGTGGACCCTACAGGGAAACGTCGTCTGTGGCATTTTGAAGCCGCGGATTGGGAGGCCCTCAGACAGTACTTCTTTGATTTTCCCTAGAATGATTATTGCTTCCATGGCCGGGAGCCATCTGAGTGTGCCTTGCTGATTACGGAGGTTATTCTCTCGGGCATGGAAGCATAAATTCCTTTCTCATATCCTTTGACTAACGCAAGAAAGCTTTGGTTTAATCACGCTTGTTCTAATGCTGTCTGCAACAAGGAGAGGGCCCACAAAAGGTACCAGAGCCAACCCACTCTTGAATCACATCATCTATACGTTTCTGCCCAGAATCGTGCTAAGTCTGTTCTTCGCTCTGCTAAAAATAATTTCATCTGTACTAAATGCTCTCAACTCTCCAACTCGAATTCTTCCCGCTCCTTCTATCACCTTGCCAAAAACCTTTCTAACAACTTTACCTCATCATCCTTCTCATCTCTATTCTGCTCTGATGGTTCTGTAGCTATTTCTTCTACTGATAAAACAGATTTCTTTGCACAGAGTTTCTCCTCCAATTCCACCTTAGATGATTCCGATGCTGTTCCTCCATCACTTCCTGCCTCTGACTTCCTCATGGGTGACATTAAAATATCTTCAGCTGATGTATTTTCTGCTGTCACTGGCCTCAATACTAACAAAGCATATGGTCCTGATGGAGTCCCTCCTGTTGTTCTCAAGAAGGCAAACTCTTTTGCCTTTGTCTGTCAACTTGTACCTTTCCTTCTTGCTGGAAATTTGCTCTCATTCAGCCAGTCCCAAAGAAGGGTGACCACTCCCAACCTTCCAACTATCGTCCAATTGCTTTAACGTCCTGTATTTCAAAAGTTTTCGAGTCAATTCTCAATAGAAAAGTTTTAAGGCATCTTTCCTGTCACAACCTTTTTTCTGATTGTCAGTACGGGTTCTGTCAGGAACGCTCCACCGGTGATCTTCTCACCTACCTTTCAGACTCTTGGTCACCCTCCTCTCGGGACTTTGGCGAAAGCTTTGCCATTGCACTTGACATGTCAAAGGCTTTCGATCGAGTCTGGCATAAATCTTTAGTTTCCAAACTCCCCTCTTGCGGTTTCTATCCTTCTATCTGTGCCTTCATCGCTGGCTTCCTTTCTGATCGTTCTATAGCCGCTGTTGTAGACGGCCATTGTTCTTCTCCTAGATCTATCAACAGTGGTGTTCCTCAGGGCTCTGTCCTTTCTCCAACTCACTTCCTTTTATTCATCAATGACCTTCTAAGTTGTACATCTAACCCTATCCACTCATACGCTGATGACTCCACCCTTCACCTTTCCATTCAATTCCTGCAACGCCCATCTCAGCAGTTACTTCAACAAACAAGGGATGAGGCTATGGCACACCTAATGTCTGACTTGGCTCGTATCTCTGACTGGGGTAAAAATAATCTTGTTTTTAATTCATCTAAGACTCAGTTCTTAAACCTTTCAACCCGTCAAAATCTTCCACAGGTATACCCACAAATGTTTAATAATATTCAGCTTAATCCTGCATCATCCTTGAACATGCTTGGAGTTTCATTTACTCAGTACTTATCTTGGAAAGATCTTATTGCATCTCTTGTAAAATCTGCTTCTAAAAGATTGGGTGTGCTAAGCCGACTCCATTCTTTCTTTACCCCTGCACAATTGTTGACTCTATACAGGGGTTTTATCTGCCCCTGTGTGGAGGACAACTTTCATGTGTGGGGAGGCTCCCCACATACAGGTTTCCTCAATAGGGTGGAGTCCAAGGCTTTTCGTCTCATTAACTCTCCTCCTCTTACTGACTCCCTTCAACCTCTGTCTCTTTGCTGCACTGTTGCATCTTATCTCTTTTCTATCACTACTTTAATGGTCACTGCTCCTCCGAACTGCCTGCATGCATTTTTCCACCTCTTCGATGGGCGCGTAGCACCCGTCTAGCAGCAAACTCTCATCCCTTTTCTGTCCAACTCTCTAATGCAAGAGTTAACCGTTACTCCCATTCCTTCATTTATGCAACAGATCAACTCTGGAACTGTCTCCCTCTGTCTGTATTTCCTGCTGCCTATGATCTCCAGTCTTTCAAACGCAGTGTGTCCAGACATCTCGAAATGAATGGATCTTGAATTTGGCTCTCTCTTGTATTTTGTTTTTCTCATGGAGAGAATTGTTATTGGTGGGTCATGGCCTTTGGCTCCTTCTTCCTCGCATAAAAAAAGATATATATATATATATATATATATATATATATATATATATATATATATATATATATATATGTGTGTGTGTGTGTACCTAAATCTATCATCATCATCAGCCGTTTGAGTATCCACTGCAGGACCGGCCTATTCCGACCGAAGTCGGGACGATACAGCCAATGTATCTCTACCAAGTGGCTTAAGCTGTCTGGTAGAGATTGTATGTAGGGTGAGAAGCGTTTGTAAGTGTAATTGTAGTGTTGGAGTGGCTTTGGATGTGTGTGTAATCTGTGAACCAAGTGTAATCGGCCAGCGGAAGCCGACTGGGTGCAAGCATACTTTATAGTAAGCGACACTGGTTCAACGACAGCACCCCTTGTGTCCGCCATGGCAGTAAGTGGCCAGGTGAACACTCCCAAAGTTTATTACCCTGGCGGGGCGCGAACCCTGGTTCACCCGTGTATGAAACGCACACTTTACCACTGTACCACAGAGTCTCTACCTATATCTAAATCTATATTTTTATCTATATCTATCTATCTATCTATCTCTCTATAGACATATATACATGGCGGGGGACAAGGCGACGTGAAGGCGATTTGTTTGTGGCCACCCCGTATGGGAAGAAGGTGTATGGCAATAGATAGATAGACAAACAGACAGGAAAAAAATATAAAGACAGATGGCTAGCCCGACGTAAAAAGGACTGAATGAAACAGACAGACGGAAGGACAGGAATATTGGAAGATAAATAAATAGAGTTAAGGTTACTGATAGGTCACTTGAGAAATTAAATAAAAAATTTGTTTGCTTTCAGTTGGCTGAAGAGCTGTGACACAGCAGTAAACAGACGGAGAGAGAGATAAATAGGTAGATAAACAGACAGGTAAGTAGGCAGGTAGGAAGGCAGGTAGGTAGGAAGGTAGGTAGATGCAAACGGAGGTGAATGAATGAATGAATAGATAGAAAGGCAGAGGTTAATAAATAGGCTAATAGAGACAACAAACAGATATAGATAGATGGAAAGGTAGATTGACAGAGACTGATTGACTGACTGCTGATAGAAAGGTGGACAGGTAGAAAGACAAACAGATGGGAAGGTTTATTGGAAGATAAGCAAATAAGCAAGGCGGCCAGTCAGACAGATAAATTTAAGGATAGTTGCCCTGACAATTAAATAGATCGACAGATGGTGAGTGAGTGAATAATGAAAGGAGTGACTAACTCATACCATATACATAACCGTGTGTGTGATATTTACAGAGTATAATAGGATATTTACATATATTCAACAGTTGGTATCATATATATAAAAAGTGGCAGAGAGAGAGAGAGAGAGAGAGAGAGAGAGAGAGAGAGAGAGAGAGAGAGAGATAGGGACAGTGAAGGACAGATAGATAAAAACACACAGACAGATAGACAGTTCCTCGCTTCTATTTAATTGGCATCCTGACACAAATTAAACAGAGACAAAAGTTCGTTCTCAGGCGACTAGAGAAATTGAATTAGAGCACGAGAGAGAGAGAGAGAGAGAGAGAGAGAGAGAGAGAGAGAGAGAGAGAGAGAGAGAGAGAGAGAGAGTTACAAAGACACCCACATCTTAAGTTCGTTGCCCAGTGCTATAGCCTGAGAAAGCCTCGCGACCCAATCGGGCCGTTCAGCACTTGCCGAAATTAGAGCCGCCTCTGAATCATGTTTCGCTTTGGAGTTAGTGTTTTACGGCCTTATCAGACCGCAAAGCACTTGCCCAAATGAGAGCCGTTTCTGAAGAGCTACCACCACCACCACAGCTACAATCACCACCATCATCACAGGTACCTTCAACATCACCACCAACACCACCACAGGAAACACCATCACCACAGCAACCACCATTTCCACCACAGCTACCACCACCACCATCACAGCAATCACCATCACCATCACAACCACCACCATTACCATAACAGCTACCACCACCACTATCATCACCATAGCTACCACTACTTCCACCATCACCACCACCATCATCATCACAGTTACTAGGACCACCAACACCACTGCTACAATCACCATCACCACCACCAACATCAAAGTTTCCACCGTCACCACCAACAACATCACAGTTTCCACCAAAACCACCACAAACATCACAATTTCCATTATAACCACCACCACCATCAAAGTTTCCACCATCACCATCATCAACATCACAGTTTCCACCAATACCACCACAACCACCACTACCACCATCATCACCATAGCTACCACCACCGCCACCAACACCATCATCATCACAGCTACCTCCACCACCACTAGCATCACCACCATCATCATCACAGCTACCACCATTACCAAAAACACCACGGCTACTACTATCACTATTATCATCACAGTTACCACCACCAGCACAACCATGACCATGACTACCACAATTTTCTGCTGAATATAATCATCTGTCCGAAGCATCAATGAAGTAATAGACATCAGATTGTATATGGTTTGATTGCAATTGTGCCAGAGCTAGAACCCAAAAGTCATTAGCATATAACTCTTACTTAAAAAAAAAAAACTGGAATCAGTCAATTTAAAATTGTTATAAACCATGGAAAAGCAGTGATAAATGTTGCTAAATATAACTTTCTTCACAACCAAGCATCCAGATTATTAAACAATCCTAATGACAGTAGAATATTCTTGTCAACTCTCAGTTCTTTCAATAATAACTTCAATAAGTCATCACTCATTCTCCCACTAAAATCTTCTGATGGTAACATTACAAATGACCCACGTGGAAAAGCAAACATCCTTGTCAAGACAGTTGTCAGTAATTCTACTTTAGAGGAAGTCAGCCAGAATCTCCCTGCACTAGAACTTTTACTCTCCAGAAATTTGTCACACTTAAGATACACACTAGATATATAAAATCCATCCAATACAATTTATCAACTAACAAGGCTACATGTCCAGACGGGATTGCTCTAATTGTTTTGAAAAACTGTTCCTCTCAACTTGCTGCTGTTCTAGCTAAATTATGCAGACTATGTCTACGTACTTCTTCATTCACTGATTCTTGGAAAGTAGTCAATATCAGCCCAATTCCGAAAGGTAATTCCTCTGACCCCTCTGATTACAGACCAGTAGCTATCATCTCTTCTCTTGCTAATGTATTTGAGATTGGAATTAAGCACATAGTTAAACATCTTGAATTGAACAACTTAATTAGTGATACACAGTATGGTTTTCGCCACGAAAGCTCCACTATTCGTATACTCAATTTCCTGACTCATATCATCCATCAGTCAATTGACCAACATGGAAAAGCTCATGCAGTAACCCTTGATATTTCTAAAGCTTTAGACAGTGTGGCACCATTCCCTGCTAACCAAACACCCTTGTACTCATATGGCCTAACGTCTTTTATTCCTCTGATTTCCTCATCTCAGTGACAGAAAGATTAAAGTAGATGGTGTATATTTCAATTTCCACTCAAATAATGCCGGCATGCCACAAGGATCAGTTCTGGCTCCAACCCTATTCCTAATTCGTAAATGATCTCTTATCTGTCACCCATAATCTCATCCATTCACATGCAGATGACTCAGTACTTCACAGTTCATTCACACTTAAATACCCATTAACAAAGTTCAGTATCTCCTCATAACTCAGTACAGCAGTCTCCATAAATCAAGATTTATCAAAGATCACCCAATGGGGACAAAATAAACATTGTCTCATTAATCCTAGTAAAACCAAATACATACAACTTACTAGTAGATAGATTTTGCCTGATTCTGATATTACCTTTAATGCTACTAATACTCCATTCTCTAAAACTATTGAAATTCTTGGTGTTTCACACGACAGTACCCTCAGCTGGACCTCTCATGTTAGATCACATGCTAAACCGCTTCAAAGAACTTGGATTACTGTACTGAGTCTGTAACTGTAACTTCTTCACCAACGAGCTGATAGCTTTAATTTATAAGTCATGTGTGCTCTCAGCTGAAATATATATATATATATATATATATATATATATATATATATATATATATATATATATATATATATATATATATATATATATATATATATGCGAAGAAGAAGGAACCAAAGGCTAGAAGCCCACAAGACAGTCCCCTCCAAGAAAAACAAAACAATACAAAGGACAGCCAAATTCAAAATCCGATAATTTCGAGATGCCTGGACACACTGGGTTTGAAAGACTGCAGATCATTGGAAGTAGAAAATACAGACAGTGGGAGACAGTTCCAGAGTTGACCCGTTGCATAAATGGAGGACTGGGAGTAATGGTTAACTCTTGCATTAGAGAGTTGGACAGAAAAGGGATGAGAGTTTATTGCTAGACGGGTGCTATGCACCCGTCGTAGAGGTGGAGGGATGCAAGCAGACAGTTCAGAGAAGTAATGACCATGGAAGCTGAGAGAGAAAAGAGATAAAGAGGCAACAGTGCAGCAAAGAGACAGAAGTTGAAGGAAGCCAGTAAGAGAAGCAGAGTTAATGAGACGAAATGCCTTTGACTCCACGCTATTAAGAAGATCTGTATGTGGGGAGCCTCCCCACACATTAGAGTTGTACTCCATACAGGGGCGAATAAATCCCTTGTATAAAGTCAACAACTGTGAAGGGATAAAGAAGGTACGGAGTCGGTTTAGCACACCTAATCTCTTTGAAGCAGATTTTACAAGGGATGTAATAATCTTTCTAGGATAAATCTCGAGTGAATGAAACCCCAAGCATGTTCAAGGATGATGTTGGATTGACCTGGATTTTTTATTAAACTTTTATTGGGTACTCCTGTGGAAGATTCTGTCGGGTTGATAGGTGTAAAAACTGAGTCTTTGATGCATTAAAAACAACAAGATTAATTTTACCCCAGTGAGAGATACAAGCCAAGTCAGACATTAGGTGTGCCATAGCCTCATCCTTTGTTTGCTGAAGTAACTGCTGGGATGGACGTTGCAGAAACTGAATGGAAAGGTGATGGTTGAAATCGTCAGTGTGAATGGATAGGTTTAGATATACAGCTTAGATCATTGATGAATAAAAGGAAGAGAGTTGGTGATAGGACAGAGCCCTGAGGAACACCACTGTTGATAGATCTAGGAAAAGAACGATGGCCGTATACAACAGCGGCTATAGAACGACCAGAAAGGAAGTTGTAGATGAAGGCACAGATAGAAGGATGGAAACCGTAAGAGGGCAGTTTGGAAATTAAAGATTTATGCCAGATTCGATCGAAGGCCTTCGAGATGTCAAGTGCAATGGCAAAGCCTTCGCCAACGTCCCGAAAGGAGGATGACCAAGAGTCTGAAAGGTAGGTGAGAAGATCGCCAGCGGAGCGTCCCTGACGGAACCCATACTGACGATCAGAAAGAATGTTGTAACAGGAAAGATGCATTAAAATTTTTTGTTAAGAATAAACTCAAAAACTTTTGAGACAGGATGTTAAAGCAATTGGACGATAGTTAGAGGGTTGGGAACGGTCACCCTTCTTTGGGACTGGCTGAATGAGAGCAAACTTCCAGCAAGAAGGAAAGGTACAAGTTGAAAGACAAGGCAAAAGCGTTTACCTAGGCAGGGTGTAAGCCCAGAAGCACAGTTCTTGAGGACAACAGGAGGGACTCCATCAGGCCCATGTTCCTAGCTAGTATTGAGGCCAGTGATGGTAGAAAATACATCAGCTGAAGAAATTTTAATGTCAGCCATGAGGAAGTCAGAGGGAGGAAGTGATGGAGGAACAGTACAAGCATCATCTAAGGTGGAATTGGAGGAGAAAGTCTGAGCGAAGAGATCCGCTTTATCAGCAGAAGTAATAGCTACAGAGCCATCAGAGTAGAAAAGAGAAGGGAAGGATGATGAGGTAAAGTTGTTAGAAAGGTTTTTGGCACGGTGGCCGAAGGAGCGGGAAGAATTCGAGTTGGAGAGTTGAGAGCATTTAGTACGGATGAAATTATTTTTCACAGAGCGAAGAACAGACTTAGCATGATTGCGGGCAGAAACATAAAAAAGATGTGATTCAAGGATGGGTTGGCTCCGGTACCTTTTATAGGCCCTCTCCTTGTTGCAGACAGCATTAGAACAAGCGTGATTAAACCAAGGCTTTCCTGCATTAGACAAAGGATATGAGAAAGGAATGTATGCTTCCATGCCCGAGAGAATAACCTCCGTAATGTGCAAGACACAGTCAGACTGCTCCCGGCCATGCAAGCAATAATCATTCCAGGAAAATCAAGGAAGTACTGCCTGAGGGCCTCTCAATCTGCAGCTCCAAAGTGCCACAGTCACTGTTTCTTTGGAGGGTCCACAGGCCGTACTGGAGCGATAGGACAGATTAAGGTAATAAGGTTGTGATCGGAGGAGCCCAACGGAGAGAAACATTAAGAATGAAAGCAGAAGGATTAGTTGTAAGGAAGAGGTCGAGTATGTTGGAGCTCTCTCTAAGGCGGTCAGGGATACGGGTAGGGTGCTGTACAAGCTGGTGTAGGTCATTAAGAATAGAAAAGATGTAGGCTTGTTCACCAGGTGGATCAGTGAAAGGAGAGGAGAGCCAAAGGTGGAGGTGAACATTGAAATCTCCTAGAATGGAGATTTCAGAGAAAGGAGAAATGAAAAGAATGTGTTCCATCGTAGAAGTAAGATAGTCGAAGAATTTTTGATGGTCAGTAAAATTAGGGGATAAGCAAACAGCGCAGATATATTTAGTCAGAGAATGACATTAAAGCCGAAATCAGAGTGTAGAGAATTCAGAAGAATCAAGTTCAGGAACACGAGAGCAAGATAAGTCGTTGAATACATATAAACAACAGCCACCTTTGGCTTTGAAATCAGTATAGAAAAAGTAGGAGGATACAGAAAAGGGTTTGCTGTCAGTTGCCTCAGACAGCTGAGTCTCAGTTAAAAAGAGAAGGTGAGGTTTAGAAGAGGAGAGGTGATGTTCAACAAAGAGAAAGTTAGAGGAAAGGGCACGAATGTTGCAGAAATGAAGAAGTGAGTCAGACAGTGGTTCCAGGCAACTCATAGAGGCGGCACCGGGAGAGTGGCGGATGGTGGCTGCATTTGTGGTCCCCTTCCCCCCGGGGACTCTGAAGAAGGTCTTATGTTCACCATTTTTCTTTTTTAATTTTGAAAAGGAAGTGTAGTGTGTAGTGTGTAGTGTGTTACTGAATATATATATATATATATATATATATATATATATATATATATATATATATATATATATATATATATATATATAGATCTATAGATTGTGGTAGGTGGTGGCGCTCACCATCCACGCACTCGATGTAGTGCTGCTGTCGGGTGTCTCCCTTTTCCTCTCCTCCATCCTTCTTTCCTTCCATCCTCTCCAGTCTTTCTTTCCTTCTTTCTTTCCCTGTCTTTCTGCCTACGGGTAACTTTACATTCCCTCTTCTGTCTTTCTTTCCTTCATTCTTTCCTCTTCCTTCTGCCTGTGGGTGACTCTACACTGAGTGACAAGCCCAATGGTTTCCTGTACACCAGGAAAGCATTTACTACGCCGGGTGGTAACCATATAACCACTTTTTGGCGCCTGGTGGTTTATTGGGTAATTATTGTGCTCCAGTCGGATTGAGCCGATGAAGGTTCATATCCAAGGGATGGTTGGGGTTGATTGCTCATGTAATGTCACTCACGGATGAGTGAGGCTGGTCACTCTCATCTTAAATGTCGGGACCAAGTGCCTAGCCCCGGGCTCCTACGCTCCTCATGGAGCAATGTAGGAATATATATATATATATATATATATATATATATATATACTTTATGGGAAAACACTTCTGTCTAAGTTTAACTGAAATTGGGGTATATATATGGGTCATTCAAAACTGGAACTGTTTTTAATATCTTGAATAATTCAGTATTTTTCAAATGTGGCGTCTGTGCATTCTAACAGAAAGGTATTTTGTGTTTTTTAGTATAAAATCTTCTGAAACTAACTTATAGCAATTTATTTTCCCCCGTTTATTACCGTCTCTTTACTTATTTTGTTTTCACAGAGAAAGCATGGTAACCAGAAGTGCATCATCGTTCTGGTTGATCGGAAAGCCACAGCCGGATCTAACAGGGAGCCGGTTGCCCTCTGTGGAACATGTACTAGAAAAGTCAGATGCTCCATCATATGGAAGTGAAGAATATAATTTCCAAAGTTGCTAAAGAAACCATCTTGAAGGTGAGGGAAATCTGGAAAAGAGCCAGCCTTCCACAATTTGATGAAGCTTGGCAGATCAAGAAACTCATGAAACTGTATGAGAAGTACATGAAGTTGAAGAAGAATAAGGATAGAGACAATGAGAAGATGAAGGGGGATCTCGTCAAAGCGGATCTGGAAGAGATATTCGACGTGGCACACTCGAAGGCATTGAGCATGAACATTCCAAATGAAGATAAACGATTTTTGATTAGTCAGCACGAGGACAGAGCCTAGTCCTCAGTGGCTGGTATCAACGTTGTAATGCCCAAGGTCAAGGAAAAAAAGAAGAAACTCGATTCAGACGTCTTGCAGAGAAAACAGAAAGATTTAAAGGAAAGGAAGAGGTTGGAGGAGACAGTCATTTTGGAGGAATCTATCCCTAAGTCAGCGACTTCCACACACGATGATGAATTTATCGGTCCAACTCCAGCCAAATTTCCTTGCTGTCGTCATGCAGCAACAAACAAGAATCGGAAAGCTGTCTCGGACAAGAACTGACTGCTGCCTGGGACCGGAACAATCTTTCGGTGAGCCAAGCAACAAGTTCATATGCTGCTGCTGCCCAGTGCTTTGGTCATAATCTCAAGGAGTTTGTGATTTCGTCAGCTTCAATCTATAGAGCTCGATGCAAGAACAGAGAAGAGATAGCAGCTGGAATCTCTGCATCAGTCAGGGCAAAGGATATCCCATTGACATTTCACTGGGATGAAAAGCTACTTCCACATATCTGTCAAGGTAAGAGTTTGCAAAACCTGATTGCTGTACTGGTTTCAGGGGAAGAGACTGAAAGCTTTCTAGATGTTCCAGTAGCATCGAATGGAACTGGAGAAGAACTCGTTCGTGTTGTGCACAAAGGGGTTCAGCAGGCCAATCTTGAAGACAAGATTGCTTCGTTGAGCTTCGATACTACTGCATCAAATACTGGAACACACTGGGATGCTGGCACACTAATTGAGCAAGAACTCAGAAGATAAATTGTGTGGCTGGCTTGCAGACATCATGTTCAAGAAGACATCTTGAAAATCTTCGAAGCTTCCCTTAGATCTTCATCTGGACCAGATATAGCATTATTTAAGGGGTTCTAGTCACACTGGCTCCTTATCAATCAGTCCTTGTACAAGACTGTGGATACCGATGAAGATTTTGTGGAACTGTTCGCCATCAACATCGCACTTCAGGAACGGAAGAAGTACATGTTGGTAGGCTTGGAATCAACCCTTCAGAGAGGAAGTCATCCTCGTGAAGACTACAAGGAACTACTCATGCTGGCCTACATCTTCTTGGGGGTCAACTTCACCAGCCAACTTTCCGCCCACCAGTATCAGGCGTGATGGATAACAAAAGGGATTTATGTGAGTAAGACTGTGATGTTCGGTAGCAATTCGCAACAGTGATGCAGAGAGGCACGAGGCATGCGCCAGATTGCACTTTTCGTCTCCTTGATTTATGTTGAAGCATGGAATGAAGGATTGATACTTCAATGGGCACCTCAAAATGATCTTTTTTTTTTTTTTGTTTTATTTTGTTTTGGAGAGCTACTTGGATTGGAGAGCTGATGTGGCTGAAAAGGCAGCAAGACATCACTTGTGGTATCTGACGGAGGAGCTTATGTGCCCTGCCTCCTCTGATGAGCGTCTGGAGTTTCAGTGAAGTGGGACATAGCAAGGCAGTCTTGATTTGAACAGGCCCGGGTCTTCCGTCAATATCTGACTGTGACTTCACAATCGGTGGCCATTGCAGCCATTGAATTATTCCGCCAGCCCACCCCCCACGTTATAAACAGTGAGGCACGCCTGCAATTCACCAACTTATTTCAAATTTTTCCTCTCTCCCATCTGGATTTCGTTCACGGTAAGCCTTACACGTATTATTAAATATGTATAGCAATACTAGAATGCATGAAAAGCATCATTGCTATTACTGAAAGCATTTTAAATGAGAAATTAGAGGTATCAGACTGTCAACAGTGGATATCTTCTAGTAAAGTAGTAATACGTTCGGCAGCGAAATTACAACACAGTCTAAGTTTCTCAGTGTTCTTTATTAACTGTGCATAATATATTTTGGTGGATCACGGTCGTACTGAGATGTTTATTTGGTTACTGATGCCTTCATTCCACGCAAAATAACCTAAGCTACTCACTGGTAGCTTGATTTGTTCTTTTAATTCTATGTATTCAGTGAAATATCTAGGTAACAAGGATAACAACCGAAAAGTATAGGCCTGGCATAGGATAAGAAGCAACATTTATAACCCCAGCCCAGGCTAAGCAAAAACATTTATGGGCCTTGTCTAGGCAGGAAGAAACGTATAGGTTAGCCCATGCCAAGAAAAATGTGCATAGGCCAAGCCTAGGCCAGGAAAAAAGTGCATAGGCCTAGCCTAGGCCAAGAAGAAATGTGTATGGGTCTGCCCAAAGCCAAATGTAATGCCTTTGCCTAAATCTTATGCTTAAATGATGACAAGAATTGTTAGCTAAATATGAATTTTAGCAAGGCTGGGGTCTATTTTACTGATTCTCATGTTTCCTATACTTTGATGAGAGGGACTTAAAAAGAAATTTACGCCAGTTAGAGCATAAATAGAAATGAAAATATGATACAGTTCAAGAAAACTTATTTAAAGGACAAATATCAGTTCGGTAAAATTGCTGTTGGGCAAGTCTTTAATACCCATTATTTTGTATAAAATTAATTTAGTCCCCATTACAGTTAGGTAAAGTTGTTGCACTGTTTTATGGTAGAAGCTGTTACATGGATGATAAACTAATCTGACCTTACCTCACAAGGAGAGGAGAAAAAAAAAATACCGATGATTGGAATATAGTGTTACATAGCCTATGATTTCATCATCCTTTGTGTAATTCTAACGTACAGTATGCTGCATGTTTGATCACGAGCGTGTTCTACCTCACTCCCCCCTTCTACCCTTATAGTAGAGTAAGTCGTTCTTTCTGTTGTTCAGAGCAGGATTGTCAACTCTTTGTCCCCTATGGCTTCATTTGCGCGTCCTTCTTACAAGTTGTATCAAGCTCTGCCGGCCCCTATATAATGAGCTCAGTCTCTGCATTAATTGCCACTTAGATCTACTCCTCATTTTGCTCACATCTCTGTCCTCCCCTGTACAGTTGTTATTATTGTGAGTGCTCAGTAAGTCTCCAGCCATCTAGCAGCTGTGTAATTTGAGTATAAGTGTTATTACATTTTTTCCTTGTAATGTATATCATAAGGTGTTGATTCGTAGGCCTAGTGAGGTTTTTGTGATTCATGTGTTTTTATGTCAGTCATTCTTGATAATATTTTGTATCTGTAATAATATATCTTGCATTAACTGAGCATTATCTGGTTTTCTCATTTTATCAGGGCTGACTTAGATAAATTTACTCTTTCTAATTTCGTGTTAATAGAGGCTATTGCAGTTAACCATATATTTAACCTGTTTTTTGCCATTACATTATCATTATGAGTCCTGAATGTTTAGTTGTTAGTTTGAGCATTAAACTTTAACTTATAATTTTACCTAACTCTTTTGTTTTGAACCTGGAACTTTGCGGGACAGTTTTCTCTGTTCCGTAACATAAATTTGGCGACCTCTTATCAGGATATTCAGGATATTATCATAAGGATATTGCTTGATATTTTGTGACTGTGATTTATTCATGATGTCTACTATTACTACTCTTGATGAAGCCAAAGATTTTTTGTCAAATGTGCAAACAGTGTGTGATGTAGAAAATAGAACAAAGAATGAACTTAAGCTTGTTGCTCAACAATTGGGAATTGTTGTTTGCTCTCATCATTCTAAAGATCAAATTGTCGACATGATTAATGAAAGCTTGTTTAATGTAACTCCTCCGAATGAGCAAACGCAGATTGAATTAGCTAAGTTACAGCTAGCCCTGAAGGAGGCTCGTGCTAAGGAGGCTGAGTTTCAGGCACGTTCTCAGGAGGCACAAATTGAACTTTCTAGGATTCAGGCAGACCATGAGTATCGCATGAAACAAGGTGGGGCTGGATCATCTAGCTCTGATGATTTTGATGTGGCTAAAAATGTTAAACTTGTCCCTCCTTTTAATGAATCTGATTTAACAAAGTATTTTCAGTTGTTTGAGAGGGTAGCTACAGGTTTTAATTGGCCCAAAGAGTATTGGCCAGTACTCCTTCAAACTGTTCTCACCAGTAAAGCTCAAGTAACTTATGCATCTTTGCCTCAGGATCAGTCTGATAATTATGATGTAGTTAAGAGCTTGATTCTTAAGGCCTATGAGCTTGTTCCTGAAGCTTATAGAGTAAAATTTAGGACAACTTATAAGCAAGATAAGCAATCCCATGTTGAGTATGCAAAAATCAAAGAAGATCTGTTAGAGCAGTGGTTAAATTCTAAGAATGTGGATTCTGATTTTGGTAAATTTAAGCAGATGATTTTGTTGGAGAACTTCAAAAGGTGTATTAATAATGATGTAAGCCTATATCTTGATGAGAGAAGAATAGATAATTTGTCTGATGCTGCAGTTTTAGCTGATGAATATGTTCTCACTCACAAGAGATATTCTAGAGAAAAAAGGAAAGCTGAGAGTAAGTACGTTGGCTCTACTCAGAGTACAGGTAACAGGAAAGAGAATAAAGATGATGTTTCTCAGGAAGTAAATACCAGCTCCACCTCTAGGTTTCAGAAAAGTAAATGTACTTATTGTAGTAAGCTTGGTCATACTACAGAGAAATGTTTCAGGAGACAGCGTGATGTGAACAAAAAGGAGTCTTTAAATATTCAGTCAATTGGTCTAGTGTCCACCCTTGAGAGTTCCCAGAATTCTTTAACTGAGTTAACTGAACCTGCTTTGAGGGGTAAATTAAATTCTCATGATGAAGCTCCTCTTTTGAGCAGTAACGTGGGTGACACTCTCAAGAGTTCATGTGCTAATTTCCTGTCTGATGGTTTTGTCAATCCTCTGGACAGTAATGACAGGAAATCAGTTAAAATATATCGTGATACAAGTGCTTGCCAATCCCTTATGCTGACCAGTGTTCTAGGCTCTAATGTTAATTCCTCTGATGAAACTGTAATCTTACAAGGTGTAGGGAATAATTACTTCTCTGTCCCTCTGTGCAGAGTGAATTTAGAGTCTGGTTTTGTTAATGGTTCCGTTATGGTTGGGTTGGTTGAGACACTCCCAATGTCAGGTGTAACTTTCTTACTTGGAAATGATATTGGTGGAAGTCAAGTGTGTCCAGCTCCTCAGTTGTCTAGTGAGCCAGTGGCTGCGACCCAGGATTGTGATGTCCCTGATGTGTTCTCTGCATGTGCTGTCACTAGGGCTAAGTCTAAAGTTACTGGTGACTTAGAGGATAATGATGATGATGATGTTATCCTAGCTGACACTTTTCTTGCTAATTTGGACCACTCACCAGATGAGGCAGTACCCCGTAGTGTTGATAATTTGTCTCGTCAAGAGTTGGTTGAGTTGCAGGTTGCTGACCCTGAGTTGAAAGGTCTAGCTAACTCTGCTTGCAGTGAGGAAGAGTCAGCTGGTGCTTCTACTTGTTATTATATAAAGTCAGGAGTACTTATGAGAAAGTGGAGACCCCCAACAGCATCAGCCGACTGTGAATGGGAGGTTGTACATCAAGTTGTCATCCCTCGTGTTTGTAGGCAGGATATCATTAGAGTGGCTCATGATTCCAGTTTGGCAGGACACCTTGGAGTGAGGAAGACTGTGGCACGCATTTTGAAACACTTCTACTGGCCAGGTATCTTCAGAGATGTTTCCTGGTATTGTAAGTCTTGTCACACCTGTCAAGTTGTGGGGAAGTGTAATCAGACCGAAAAGGTTGCACCTCTATTTCCCATTCCTCCTTTTGAGGCGCCATTCACCCGTGTGTTGGTGGATATTGTGGGCCCTCTTCCTAAGACTTCTTCAGGATTTTCTTATGTGTTGACCCTGATTGATATGGCTACTCGTTATCCTGAAGCCATTCTACTTAGAAATATCTCAGCAAAGAACGTGGTTAAGGAAATGCTAGGGTTCTTCACAAAGTTTGGTCTGCCCAAGGAGGTACAGTCAGACCGGGGAAGTAATTTCATGTCAAATGTTTTCAAGCAGTCTCTGAAAGAGTTGGGCATCACCCAGATCACGTCTTCAACTTACCATCCCCAGACCCAAGAAGCGCTGGAGAGATATCATCAAACACTCAAATCGATGCTCAAGAAATACTGTTTGGAACATCAGAAAGACTGGGATAAAGGCCTTCCATTCGTTGTATTTGCCGCAAGAGAATCTCCAAATGAATCACTGGGCTTCTCACCTTTTGAACTACTGTTTGGCGATGAAGTAAGAGGACCCCTTAAGCTACACAAGGAATGCTGGCTGTCGGAGGAAGATGACGTCAACCTGCTGGAGTATGTGATGAAGTTCAAAGAACGGCTGTCCACTGCTTTACAGCTGGCGAGAGAGAATTTAGGAGCTGCTCAGGAGAAGATGAAGACTTGGTATGAGAAGAAGTCCAGGTTATGCCACTTTCAGCCAGGAGATCAGGTTTTGATTATGCTACCGGTGCATGGGCAATCTCTTCAAGCCAAGTTTAGTGGTCCTATTTTCGTGGAGAAGAAACTCAGTGATGTCAACTATGTCATCGCCACACCAGATCGTAGAAAGACCTAGCAACTTTGTCACATCAACATGCTAAAGTTATATCACAGGCGGGACGAAAATAACCCAGTCTGCACTGTAGCTGTTCCACCCGAGTCTGCAAGTGAAGTTCTCCCATGCAGCATGAGCCTGAGTGATAGTTTGGGGAAGAATCCTGATATCATGAATGATCTCCAGACTAAGCTTTCTCATCTACCTCCCAAGGAAAGGCAGGAGTTTTCGGCATTACTGCAGGAGTACCGCCAAGTGTTCCGTGCCACTCCAGGAAGAACCACTGTGTTGATGCATGATGTCGATGCTGGAGACGCAAAGCCAATTAAACTGCCTCCTTACCGTGTGAAGCCAGTGAAAGTTCCTCTCATCCAAAAGAAGCTTGGCTACCTGTTGGACCACAAGATGATTGAGCCCTGTCAGAGCGAGTGGAGTTCTCCTGTCACTCTAGTCCCTAAGCCAGGTGGGTCACAGCGGCTTTGCATCGACTACAGACGTGTTAATCAGATAACCAAAACAGACACTTACCCTCTCCCTCGCGTGGAAGATTGCATAGACAAGATCGGAAAGGCCAGGTACATAAGTAAGTTTGATTTGTTAAAGGGATACTGGCAAGTACCTATGACTGAACGTGCTAGGGAGATCTCATGTTTTGTAACACTAGGAAAGACTTTTGCATGTTCTGTAATGCCATATGGTATGAAGAATGCACCAGCCACATTTCAGAAGCTCATGAATGTTGTAACAGAGGATTTGGCAGGGTGTGTTGTTTATATTGATGATGTATTAATCTTCAGTGACAACTGGAAAGATCACCTATGCCATGTCAGTAAATTTCTTGAGCGTTTGGTTCAGGCTAATCTTGTAGCTAATATATCAAAGTGTGAGTTTGGTCAAGCTAAAGTTCAGTACCTTGGGTACGTAATTGGTGATGGACATGTTGCACCACCAGGAGCTAAGGTTCAGGTTATGAGTGATCTTCCCAGACCTAAAAGTAGGAAAGAGCTACAAAGATTTTTGGGAATGGTAGGTTATTACAGGATATTTGTTCTTAACTTTTCAATTCTTGTATCACCACTTACAGACCTACTGAAAAAGGGAGTTAAATTTGTCTGGACCGATGACTGTGAATCCTCTTTCAGCAGACTTAAAGCTATCCTATTAAGTCAGCCAGTGCTCGCTACTCCAAATTTTGCTAAGCCTTTTAAGATGGCTGTTGACGCAAGTGATACGGGAGCTGGGGCTGTTTTGCTGCAAGAGGATGATCAGGGTATTGAACACCCTGTATCTTATTACAGTAAGAAGTTCACTCCACCTCAAAAGAACTACTTAACTATTGAGAAAGAGCTTTTGGCCTTGATTTTGGGTTTACAGCATTTTTCATTTTATCTGTGTTCTGGTTTTGACCCCATAGTCATTTATACCGATCATAACCCACTGAAATTCCTTAGTAAGTTTAAAGATAAAAATCAGGGATTGACAAGATGGAGTCTACTTCTTCAGGAGTATTCATTAGACATACAACATATCAAGGGAAAAGAAAATGTTATTGCAGATTGCTTATCTAGACTTTAGACAGATTGTTTTAGAATAATAAGAAATTTCCTTTGTAAATTTCTTTTTTCTTTGTGGGGAGGTGTTACATAGCCTATGATTTCATCATCCTTTTTGTAATTCTAACGTACAGTATGCTGCATGTTTGATCACGAGCGTGTTCTACCTCACTCCCCCCTTCTACCCTTATAGTAGAGTAAGTCGTTCTTTCTGTTGTTCAGAGCAGGATTGTCAACTCTTTGTCCCCTATGGCTTCATTTGCGCGTCCTTCTTACAAGTTGTATCAAGCTCTGCCGGCCCCTATATAATGAGCTCAGTCTCTGCATTAATTGCCACTTAGATCTACTCCTCATTTTGCTCACATCTCTGTCCTCCCCTGTACAGTTGTTATTATTGTGAGTGCTCAGTAAGTCTCCAGCCATCTAGCAGCTGTGTAATTTGAGTTTAAGTGTTATTACATTTTTTCCTTGTACTGTATATCATAAGGTGTTGATTCGTAGGCCTAGTGAGGTTTTTGTGATTCATGTGTTTTTATGTCAGTCATTTTTGATAATATTTTGTATCTGTAATAATATATCTTGCATTAACTGAGCATTATCTGGTTTTCTCATTTTATCAGGGCTGACTTAGATAAATTTACTCTTGCTAATTTCGTGTTAATAGAGGCTATTGCAGTTAACCATATATTTAACCTGTTTTTTGCCATTACATTATCCTTATGAGTCCTGAATGTTTAGTTGTTAGTTTGAGCATTAAACTTTAACTTATAATTTTACCTAACTCTTTTGTTTTGAACCTGGAACTTTGCGGGACAGTTTTCTCTGTTCCGTAACAATAGTTATATAGCAATATCCTTATATAATTATATAACTGTATTTACCAATACCTACCCCAAGAAAAAAAAAAAAAAAGGCTCATTATATATGCGATGCAATTCAATGGTAGATAGAAGCTTAACCTATACAATACTGGTTGATTACGTATATACGTATAGTGTCTATAATTTCTTCCTTTGATGTACTGTTTCTGCTTTGTTCAACAATTCAGTTTTTTACCTGTGTGTAGGTTATTTATACCTTATTTTCCAAATTCCCCGGGAATTCATACAGATTTACTGTTAATAGATGCATTAGAAACAGTAAAGTGGACATAATATTTGGTTTATTCAAGTGGGCTTATTCAGAATCCAGGTGCACAAAAGGTGGGCCACCGACGTTGTTGCCAACCTTGATTTGTGTGTATTATTTTACCGTGCAAGTAAAACAATTATTTTCAGTTTGTACGGTGATAAATAATCTTTACACAGACAGGTATTCTAATATCTTATAAAATTTGCATCTGAAAACATCTATTCATTACAATGTTTTAGGTCTTAAATTCGGGAACAGTGTAATTTTTAATGTTTATCATAATAATAAATAATAATAACTAATATTTGTATTAACACCAATAATCATCAATAAATATAAATGGCCATACATAAGTAAGCAAATATTAAATGTGTACGCATGAGAGAGAGGCAAAGGTAGGAGGAATTTGTGGCCACCGCCTGTGACGTCATCAGTCTCTCCTCCGGCCCTGTATATCAAGACGGCCTTAGACATGGTGAAGAACTTGACAAGGGAGAGTTGCAGCAAAGGCTTGAAAAGGCTCGAGGGCAAGAGGATCTGGCTGAATAAGCCCTTTGTGGACTTCGTTTCCGAAAAATTGGCCAATCTGATCAAGTGTCTGATGGATTCTGGCTTGGAGAGAACGTTCATGAACAAGGATCCAGAAGAATGGGAGGATGATGGAAACTACCAGTTGGCACTGAAGCGAGTGAAGTCCTTGAAGGCGGTCAATGACACTGCTGAGCGTGGCATTGCCTTAATAAAGCGTTTCAATTCATCGATCACAACGAAAGAGGACAAGAAACAGTTCCTGCTCAAGGTGGCTTGCGAGCATGCACAAGTGGTTCCAATGAAAAGGAAGAAGGAGCAGGCGGAAGTGGCTTTTAGTTAGTGTATTAGTTTCTGTATGGTACTTTGAATAAAATATATATATATATATATATATATATATATATATATATATATATATATATATATATATATATATATATATATCAAACATCTCTTTTCCACTACATTCAGAAAAGTCATCATTTTGAGCGACCTCTAAATATATTTCTGTTTTCTCCAGAATTGGCTTGAATGAATATTAATGTGATCTGTAACAAGGGCATGATGTACTTGAATGAAATAGTAAGGTTGAAAATTTTACCCTATTTTTGAAACACCCTAATATATATTGTTACGGAGCAGAGAAAGATAACGTACACTTTAAGTGAGAATGCTAAGAGTCACTACTGTCCCGTAAAGTTCCAGGTTCAAAACAAAAGAGTTAGGTAAAATTACAAGTTAAAGTTTAATGCACAAACTAACAACAAAACATTCAGAACTCATAAGGATAATGTAATGGCAAATAAACAGGTTAAATATATGGTTAACTGCAATAGCCTCTATTAACACGAAATTAGCAAGAATAAATTTATCTAAGTCAGCCCTGATAAAATGAGATACCAGATAATACTCAGTGAATGCCATATAAATTATTACAGATCCAAACTAGTATCAAAAATGACTGACATAAAACCCAACATTAATCAAAAAAGACCTCACTAGGCCTAAGAATTAACCTTATGCTACACAGTACAAGAAAAAATACAACAACAGTTATACTCAAATTACACACAGCTGCTAGATGTTTGGAGATTTCTTGAGCACTCACAATAATAATATCTGTACAGGGGAGGACAGAGATGTGAACAAAATGGGGAGCAGATCTAAGTGGCAAATATGCAGAGACTGAGCTCATTATATAGGGGCCAGCAGAGCTTGATACAACTTGTAAGAAGGACGCGCAAATGAAGCCATGGGGACAGAGAGCTGAAAATCCCGCTCTGAATAACAGAGAGAACGACTTACTCTACTATAACGGTAGAAGGGGGGACTGAGGCAGAACACGCTCGTGATCAAACATGCAGCATACTGTGCGTTAAAATTACACAAAGGATGATGAAATCATAGGCTATGTAACACCTCCCCACAAAGAAAAAAGAAATTTACAAAGGAAATTTCTTATTACTCTAAAACAATCTGTATATGGCATTACAGACCATGCAAAGGTCTTTCCTAATGTTACAAAAAATGAGATCTCCCTAGCACGTTCAGTCATAGGTACTTGCCAGTATCCCTTTAACAAATCAAACTTACTTATGTACCTAGCCTTTCCGATCTTGTCTATGCAATCTTCCACACGAGGGAGAGGGTAAGTGTCTGTTTTGGTTATCTGATTAACACGTCTGTAGTCAATGCAAAGCCGCTGTGACCCACCTGGCTTAGGGACTAGAGTGACAGGAGAACTCCACTCGCACTGACAGGGCTCAATCATCTTGTGGTCCAACAGGTAGCCAAGCTCCTTCTCGATGAGAGGAACTTTCACTGGGTTCACACGGTAAGGAGGCAGTTTAATTGGCTTTGCGTCTCCAACATCGACATCATGCATCAACACAGTGGTTCTTCCTGGAGTGGCACGGAACACTTGCGGGTACTCCTGCAGTAATGCCGAAAACTCCTGCCTTTCCTTGGGAGGTAGATGAGAAAGCTTAGTCTGGAGATCATTCATGATATCAGGATTCTTCCCCAAACTATCACTCAGGCTCATACTGCATGGGAGAACTTCACTTGCAGACTCGGGTGGAACAGCTACAGTGCAGACTGGATTATTTTCGTCCCGCCTGTGATATAACTTTAGCATGTTGATGTGACATAGTTGCTTGCTCTTTCTACGATCTGGTGTGGCGATGACATAGTTGACATCACTGAGTTTCTTCTCCACGAAATAAGGGCCACTAAACTTGGCTTGAAGAGGTTGCCCATGAACTGGTAGCAGAATCAAAACCTGATCTCCTGGCTGAAAGTGGCGTAACCTGGACTTCTTATCATACCAAGTCTTCATCTTCTCCTGAGCAGCTCCTAAATTCTCTCTCGCCAGCTGTAAAGCAGTGGACAGCCGTTCTTTGAACTTCATCACATACTCCAGCAGGTTGACGTCATCTTCCTCCGACAGCCAGCATTCCTTGAGTAACTTAAGGGGTCCTCTTACTTCATGGCCAAACAGTAGTTCAAAAGGTGAGAAGCCCAGTGATTCATTTGGAGATTCTCTTGCGGCAAATACGACGAATGGAAGACCTTTATCCCAGTCTTTCTGATGTTCCAAACAGTATTTCTTGAGCATCGATTTGAGTGTTTGATGATATCTCTCCAACGCTCCTTGGGTCTGGGGATGGTAAGCTGAAGACGTGATCTGGGAGATGCCCAACTCTTTCAGAGACTGCTTGAAAACATTCGACATGAAATTACTTCCCCGGTCTGACTGTACCTCCTTAGGCAGACCAAACTTTGTGAAGAACCCTAGCATTTCCTTAACCACGTTCTTTGCTGAGATATTTCTAAGTGGAATGGCTTCAGGATAACGAGTAGCCATATCAATCAGGGTCAACACATAAGAAAATCCTGAAGAAGTCTTAGGAAGAGGGCCCACAATATCCACCAACACACGGGTGAAAGGCGCCTCAAAAGGAGGAATGGGAACTAGAGGTGCAACCTTTTCGGTCTGATTACACTTTCCCACAACCTGACAGGTGTGACAAGACTTACAATACCAGGAAACATCCCTGAAGATACCTGGCCAGTAGAAGTGTTTCAAAATGCGTGCCACAGTCTTCCTCACTCCAAGGTGTCCTGCCAAACTGGAATCATGAGCCACTCTAATGATATCCTGCCTACAAACACGAGGGATGACAACTTGATGTACAACCTCCCATTCACAGTCGGCTGATGCTGTTGGGGGTCTCCACTTCCTCATAAGTACTCCTGACTTTACATAATAACAAGTAGAAGCACCGGCTGACTCTTCTTCACTGTAAGCAGAGTTAGCTAGACCTTTCAACTCAGGGTCAGCAACCTGCAACTCAACCAACTCTTGACAAGACAAATTATCAACACTACGGGGTACTGCCTCATCTGGTGAGTGGTCCAAATTAGCAAGAAAAGTGTCAGCTAGGATAACATCATCATCATCATTATCCTCTAAATCACCAGTAACTTTAGACTTAGCCCTAGTGACAGCACATGCAGAGAACACATCAGGGACATCGCAATCCTGGGTCGCAGCCACTGGCTCACTAGACAACTGAGGAGCTGGACACACTTGACTTCCACCAATATCATTTCCAAGTAAGAAAGTTACATCTGACATTGGGAGTGTCTCAACCAACCCAACCATAACGGAACCATTAACAAAACCAGACTCTAAATTCACTCTGCACAGAGGGACAGAGAAGTAATTATTCCCTACACCTTGTAAGATTACAGTTTCATCAGAGGAATTAACATTAGAGCCTAGAACACTGGTCAGCATAAGGGATTGGCAAGCACCTGTATCACGATATATTTTAACTGATTTCCTGTCATTACTGTCCAGAGGACTGACAAAACCATCAGACAGGAAATTAGCACATGAACTCTTGAGAGTGTCACCCACGTTACTGCTCAAAAGAGGAGCTCCATCATGAGAATTTAAGTTACCCCTCAAAGCAGGTTCAGTTAACTCAGTTAAAGAATTCTGGGAACTCTCAAGAGTGGACACTAGACCAATTGACTGAATATTTAAAGACTCCTTTTTGTTCACATCACTCTGTCTCCTGAAACATCTCTCCGTAGTATGACCAAGCTTACTACAATAAGTACATTTACTTTTCTGAAATCTAGAGGTGAAGCTGGTATTTACTTCCTGAGAAACATCATCCTTATTCTCTTTCCTGTTACCTGTACTCTGAGTAGAGGCAACGTACTTACTCTCAGCTTTCCCTTTTTCTCTAGAAAATCTCTTGTGAGTGAGAACATACTCATCAGCTAAAACTGCAGCATCAGACAAATTATCTATTCTTTTCTCATCAAGATATAGGCTTACATCTTTATAAATACACCTCTTGAAGTCCTCCAGCAAAATCATCTGCTTAAATTTACCAAAATCAGAATCCACATTCTTAGAATTTAACCACTGCTCTAACAGATCTTCTTTGATTTTTGCATACTCAACATGGGATTGCTTATCTTGCTTGTAAGTTGTCCTAAATTTTACTCTATAAGCTTCAGGAACAAGCTCATAGGCCTTAAGAATCAAGCTCTTAACTACATCATAATTATCAGACTGATCCTGAGGCAAAGATGCATAAGTTACTTGAGCTTTACCGGTGAGAACAGTTTGAAGGAGTACTGGCCAATACTCCTTAGTCCAATTAAAACCTGTAGCTACCCTCTCAAACAACTGAAAATACTTTGTTAAATCAGATTCATTAAAAGGAGGGACAAGTTTAACATTTTTAGCCACATCAAAATCATCAGAGCTAGATGATCCAGTTCCACCTTGTTTCATGCGATACTCATGGTCTGCCTGAATCCTAGCAAGTTCAACTTGTGCGTGAAACTCAGCCTCCTTAGCCTGTGCTTGAAATTCAGCTTCCTTCACACGAGCCTCCTGCAGAGCTAGCTGTAACTTAGCTAATTCAATCTGGGTTTGCTCATTTCGAGGAGTTACATTAAACAAGCTTTCATTAATCATGCCAACAATTTGATCTTTAGAATGATGAGAGCGAACAGCAATTCCCAATTGTTGAGCAACAAGCTTAAGTTCATTCTTTGTTCTGTTTTCTACATCACACACTGTTTGCACATTTGACAAAAAATCTTTGGCTTCATCAAGTGTAGTAATAGTAGACATCATGAATAAGTAACAGTCACAAAATATCAAGCAATATCCTTATGATAATATCCTGAATATCCTGATATGAGGTCGCCAAATTTATGTTACGGAACAGAGAAAGATAACGTACACTTTAAGTGAGAATGCTAAGAGTCACTACTGTCCCGTAAAGTTCCAGGTTCAAAACAAAAGAGTTAGGTAAAATTACAAGTTAAAGTTTAATGCACAAACTAACAACAAAACATTCAGAACTCATAAGGATAATGTAATGGCAAATAAACAGGTTAAATATATGGTTAACTGCAATAGCCTCTATTAACACGAAATTAGCAAGAATAAATTTATCTAAGTCTGCCCTGATAAAATGAGATACCAGATAATACTCAGTGAATGCCAGATAAATTATTACAGATCCAAACTAGTATCAAAAATGACTGACATAAAACCCAACATTAATCAAAAAAGACCTCACTAGGCCTAAGAATTAACCTTATGCTACACAGTACAAGAAAAAATACAACAACAGTTATACTCAAATTACACACAGCTGCTAGATGTTTGGAGATTTCTTGAGCACTCACAATAATAATATCTGTACAGGGGAGGACAGAGATGTGAACAAAATGAGGAGCAGATCTAAGTGGCAAATATGCAGAGACTGAGCTCATTATATAGGGGCCAGCAGAGCTTGATACAACTTGTAAGAAGGACGCGCAAATGAAGCCATGGGGACAGAGAGCTGAAAATCCCGCTCTGAATAACAGAGAGAACGACTTACTCTACTATAACGGTAGAAGGGGGGACTGAGGCAGAACACGCTCGTGATCAAACATGCAGCATACTGTGCGTTAAAATTACACAAAGGATGATGAAATCATAGGCTATGTAACAATATATATATATATATATATATAAATATGTACATATACATATATATATATATATATATTATATAGATAGACTGATATAGATAAATAGATATACGGATAGACTGAATGACAGATATAATATATATATATATATATATATATATATATATATATATATATATATATATATATATATATATATAAAATTCCCAATCTGTTTATCTGTCTGTTTGTACCCTCATATTAGCCAAAATGGTGTATTACTGTGCAAAATAATTTAATCAACGTACCTAAAATGTGCTAAATTAAAGAATACATAAAAAACCGGGTGCAATCGGCCTCCAATGACCAAAAATTTTGTTTATTAACACAGTTTCATATCTTATATTACGCGGTAAATGTGGCGGAGCATTTCTATAAGTTTCATGTCTCGGCACAGAGAGAGAGAGAGAGAGAGAGAGAGAGTTTGTCTGCCTGTTTGTGTCCTCCATGGAAGTCAATGGGGATGTACAGAACTCTTTTTACTGTTTTCACAGGTGTAACTTCTGACGACGAATTTAAACGTTTTAAACGCGTACATTACATAAGCTACAGTGGCTCCTCTGATGGCCAAGATCATGATTAATTAAAAATATTCAAGTCAACATGGTGGAAAGTTGGTAGCCAAATACTGAAGATTTTTTTTTTTACTTTTTTAACCATAATTATTAGCTACAGCGGGTCGGATGGGTAGAAGGATTGATACAGTAGGATGGTGGGCAGGGTTGGTGGTTGGGTGGGTGGATACTGGGAAAATACGCCCATAGTAGGAATAGGTCCATGGAGAATATAACCCGGGGGAAATGGGCCCTCGGGTAAAATGGGATCCTGAGGGTATTCTCTCAAAAGGAGTGACCATTGAGGGTCTCAGGTAATGCACGATCATAGGGTTTACCCAGGCAACGCCGGGTACCCTTTCTACTATAATATACACATAAAAAAATAAATATATATGTATATACTCGTATATAGGTATACATATACTATAAGTACTATCTATCTATCTATACCCTATCTATCTATCTATCTATCTATCTATACCGTATCTCTCTCTCTCTCTTTCTCTCTCTCTAGAGAGAGAGAGCTATAAGTACTATCTATCTATCTATACCCTATCTATCTATTTATCTCATCACATCTCAGAGATGAGATGAGATGAAATAAACAGATAGATAGGGTATAGGTAGATAAATAGATAGATAGTACTTATCTCTCTCTCTCTCTCTCTCTCTCTCTCTCTCTCTCTCTCTCTCCAGAGAGAGAGAGAGAGAGAGAGAGAGAGAGATGCGGTATATCTATCTATAAATCCATATCTACCTACCTGTCTATCCATGTATCTATCTATCTCTCTATCTCTGTCTATCTATATATGTCTGCGTGTATGTTGGGGGGGGTAGATTGATGGATAGATGGATAGGTGATCCTCAACAAATGATGACATAACCTGAATATACTGATATTTGGTCTGTTTCAGAATTTTTTTTCTTTATATTTGGTTTGTTTCAGATTTTTTTTTCTTTATATCACCATCAGTTATCTACTAACGAAGTTAATAACCCCTTCAGAACAAGAGTTCGTCCTTATCCCGTTAAAATCATGTGCTCTATACCCGCAACATAAAATAATGACGTTATCGTGTAGGACGGACCTATCTCATTCAGTTCGATGACGCTTTTATCCTGATGTTGATATAGACAGTTATCTTTACGGCAGAAACCTTCCCTGGTACCAAGGAAAATGGAGAAATCAAGAAAAAAAATGTGGAATTGCTTCGTGAGAAAAGTTTTATCGTTTCCTCCATCTGGGTGTATAATGTCGAATATTACATTCAAGTCCTAAGATTGTTCGCCACGTAGCACAATATGTAAGGTTCAATACAATGCAACAGAAAGTATATAAAGTCTTCTGTATTGTAATAGTAAATATGATAACCCATTTCTTATAATGCGGGAGAAAAAGCGAATTCTCATACACCACAACAGTAAATAGGAAGCCTAATATATATGATAAAAGAAAGTATAGCGCCGGACATATTTGCATAAAAAACTATAAAATCCTTAAAAAAAAAAAAAAAAAAAATGTTGACCTCCCATACAACAGAAATTGCAAACACCTGTGCGATAAAAAATTGACTCTCATGCAATAGGAAATGTGTATTCCTATACAAAATGAAATGTAGAATTCCATACAGGTGGAAAAATAACGCTAATTACAGTACATATTCACTGTGATATTTTTTTTACTTACTTTTCCCCCTGTGCTCTCATTAGCTTTGGAAAGACCTCTCGTAATGAAGGGATTAGGTTATTAGAAGAAATTTTATAAATCACTAGAATACGAGGGTGTGTTCCGTACTGGTGCTAACATTTTTTTTTGGGGGGAGGGTAGGGGTTATGCAGAGACCGTAACAGTAGTGTGATTAAGTAAAGTAATATACATATACAATAAATGAGTCTTATAACACCGACAGTTTGGTTATGGATGTTTCTCTGCTATTGCCGAACCCCACCAGCAGCAAGGGCAGGACCACTAACATATTAGTTTCTGAGACCTGTTCTACCCAAGAAAGAACTAGGCCAGGCAAGAGCCCTTAGGGCGGATCTAGCAAACTTCTTTGTGTCTAACTGGATGGTAAGCGATGTTCTCCAGTGACGTGCCATATTAAAAGGATTCTGAAGGTGAAACTGTTTTAAAATACTTTGAGATTTATTACGGGTAAGAGGTTAAATTCATTAAATTACCTTTCTATGCTCGTTTCATACCCCCTCTTTTTTTTTGGATCTAACAACAAACAGCTGGGCTGTTCTAGTATTTCTGCTTCTTGCAAATGATTCCGTTTAGATTAGGAGAGAACCATGGTACTTCAGATGTTAATGAAGGTTTTATCTAACTCATCGCTAAATCTAATCTTAAATAATAAAAAGAGAAAAAAAAATCTGGAGGTAACACGGATTAACTAAAAATACGTCATCGAACTGAAGGAACTACAACGCTTTGAACGTATCAAAAGGGTACAATTTCATTCATAAATTCTGATTCATTGTGGTAGGTAGGTGGGGGCGCTCACCATCCACTCACTTGATGTAATGCTTCTCTCGCGTGTCTGTCCTTTCCTCTCCATCCTTCTTTCCTTCCACTCTTATCTGTCTTTCTTTCTTTCATTCTTTCCTTGTCCTTCCGCCTACGGGTGACTTTATACTCCCTCTTCTGTCTTTTTTCCTTCATTCTTTCCACTTCCTTCAGCCTGTGGGTGACTCTACACTGAGTGACAAGCCAAATGGTTTCCTGTGCACCAGGAAACCATTTACTACGCTGGGTGGTAACCATATGGCCAAATTTTGGCGCCTGGTGGTTTAGTGGGTAATTATTGCGCTCCAATCGGATTGAGCCGGTGAAGGTTTATATCCAAGGGATGGTTGGGGTTGATTGCTCATGTAATGCCACTCAGGGGTTGGTGAGGCTGGTCACTCTCATCTTAAATGTCGGGACCAGCTGCCTAGCCCCGGGCTCCTATGCTCCTCATGGGGCAATGTAGGATTGGATGATGGATGGATAGATGGAATTCTGATTCACAAATGTGTAAAGGGATCACTAATAAAAAATATGTCGTAAAGAAGAATATAGGTACAGGGTGATCATATATTGCCCTTCCCTTTACCCACTGAATCAAGTGATGAATTTTAAATGTCATTCTTACTGCTACAATAGATTTTATTCAAATCTGGGCTGGCTTCTTGAAGTCTATCTATCTATCTATTGCCTGACGCCTCAATCCCGTTTGGGGTGGCCACAAACAAATCGCCTCCAAGTCGCCCTGTCCCCCGCCATTTCACTGCCCTGCTCCCAACTCACACCCCCCTCTCTCATATACCTCTCCACCCCATCCCTCCATCTCATCCTCGGTCTCCCCCTCCCTCTTCCACCCTCCACCTCACTCACATACACTCTCTTTGTCAGTCTTTCACCCTCCATCCTCTCCACATGGCCAAACCACCTCAGTGTGTTCCTCACAACGCTTCCTATCACATCCACATCCACACCACAGCGTTCCTTTATATCCTCATTCGTCAGCCTGTCTCTCCACGTGACTCCACAGGCTCCTCTTGAAGTGATGGGGTTATATAACGTTTTCGTTTATCCTCTCACTAAGGGAGATATTTGCAATGAAAGAAATCAATATCATATGTAACAGGGATTGAAACGGTCAGCCAATTTAATCCGATGAAGAAGTTTGTATTTTGCTTTAACCAAAAGAAAACAATTCTATGCAGCTCAGGAAGCACTCTTCGCAAGAAAGAGGCTAGATGCTCCTTTATTAATCCATTCACTACTTGACACTACTCCAAAGTTTCATGAACTCATATGAAGTAGCAAGAAAAATCCAAAGTGATCCATCTTCGTGGTACACGTACATATATTTTCTTTTCGGTATCTTGTGTGCTAAGAGGATGGCTCATTTTTCTTGTGTGAGGAGCGCAAGGTATTTGGGTTACTACGTGATATTAGTAGTCAATTGAATATTTTAAAAATGCACTTGAATCACGACAATGGTTCCGGTAAGTAGAAAATTATTAAGGTTAAACACAGGTTTAAGGTTAAACACAAGTAACGGCGACAAAAATCATCCACTTAACACACAAGAATTATCAAGGGAAACAAAAAATATGGACAATCCTGGATACACATAGTCCCACCCTTATACCCTGGAAAGCCGCTACTTTATCTTGGTGCCAGGAGTCAAGGTATTCCATTGTACATGTGTGTGTGTGGTGGCCTCAGTGTTGTCTGGTGTGACTGTGTTGTCATGGGAAGGAAAATAATGGTGAATAGGGGTGATGTAATGCTTGACCCTCACCTAACAGGCCACACACACGCAAATTCTCTCTCTCTCTCTCTCTCTCTCTCTCTCTCTCTCTCTCTCTCTCTCTCTCTCTCTCTCTCTCTCTCTCTCTCTCTCTCTCTCTCTCTCTCTCTCTCTCTCTCTCTCTCTCTCTCTCTCAAGTAACTGAAGAATAAGCTACTTTATTAAAATTAGGATTGAACCACATTTGTAAGTACAGTAAGGTTCGTGTACTCGGTGTTTCTATCCAACACACACACACACACACACACACACACACACACACACACACACACACACACACACACACACACACACACACACACACACATAATTAACTTAAAGCTGACTCTCTACTACAGAAGTCGACGGCTACTATACTCATTAAGATGGTGTGTTTCTCAATCTTAGGTGCCAACGTGTGTGACTATGCAGACCAATTCTGGGTCCTCAAACTTTGCCATACAGTTGGCATGTGAAGTCGGGGTTTGCTGAGAGAACTTTGTTTTGGTTGTGCCTTCCTTGTCTACACGCTTCTCTGGACAAGTTCCGAGCTTATTAGGATGTGCTCTAAGCATCAGATGTGAAAAGACTCAGACCATTTGACGGGACGCTGGTATGTAGTCCTGGATTCAAGACCGTATAAAAGGGTGGAGAGATATACAGCTGTATATACTAATACCTTCCTCTCGATTCTCAAATTGGTGTTTTCAAAGACTCTGGACATGTGACGTCCAAAAGAGACTGAGGCATGGCTGAGTGGTGAGAGAACTTCTCCGTCAATGTTTATCTGTGAGCACACTTCCATGGTAGGTAAAATTCTCCACCAGTTTTACATTTTCGACATTAATCTGAAATGCAAGAGGCTCTGCTGCGTTGCTTCTCTTAAATATTATTCCAGTTTTATTGACATTTATTCGGAGCCCCGTTGCATTGTATATGTTGGAAATGATGGTAAGAGACTGTTGTATGGCTTCTGGGTATGTGGAAGGACTACACAGTCATCAGCATATTGCAGATCTAGATAAAGGTGCAATATCAGTTTTTTATTGTGCTTGAAGACGTCTGAGATTTAATAAGTTACCATCATGAAGGAACTGGATTTTCATTCCATAATCAGGGCTCAAAAGACTTAAAAAGGCGTTTGCAGTCAGATAGATGTTGAAAATGGCAGGAGCTAGGGCACATCTTTACACTCACAATCCCCACAGGATGGTTCTGATTTGCTCCCTCCTACGGACACACGACCATTCATGTTGTCATGCAGACTCTTTACGATGGCAAGTAGTTTGTTGGGAACTCCAAATTTTGAAAGCGCAATCAATAAAAGTTTGCCGTTGACAGTGTCAAATGCTTCTGGAAAATCAATGAATGCACAATACAAGTTATGGTTCTGCTCGTGCCATTTCTCTTGTATCTGTCAGGCTATAAGGAACATACTTATCATAGGTACTTTGTTCCTTCCGAAATCCACATTGTGTTTCAGGAAGTGTTGACTCAGTCACATGTTTTGTCAGTATGGATAACATTATCTTCGCCAGTACTTTGCTAGCATTCACAATTTCAGCAGTTCCCTTTCTTCTTGCAGATGGTTACTGTAGCAGAAGTAAGCCACTCAGATGGAATTTGTTCTCGGTTCCAGACAGTATGAAATTACAGGCACTGGTGAAGTAACTGGCCGTCCTCATTGATCAGCTCAGATGGTATGCCATCAGGACCAGGGCTTTTGTTATTTTTTAGAGATCAGATTGCCTTAACAGTTTCTGGAAGCATAGGTGGGTCATCGAGATCTGCCGCTTGAGTGGTATTTGGGATGTTACCAAGGATGTAATATTGTGCTCCACAGGGTTTTTTCAGTTAAGTACGGTGTTAAGTGTTGTGCTCATCTGTAGGACTGCTTGCTTGTCGTTCAGGAGCTCTCCTTTGGCTATTGAACAGGGTTTATATTGTGTCTGGTTGGCCCATAGATGGTTTTAATGGACTTGTAGAGCTCATGTTTGTCAGTAATATCAGCCAGTCTTTGCAGCTCTTTTGCTCACTCAGTCCACCATTTGTTCTCCATGTCATGTAGTTTTCTCTGGGTTTCACTTCTGAGATTCTGGAATTCAGTTTTTAGGGTCAAAAGAGCTAAGATGAGTCAGCTAGTTGTTATGTGACCTATTCTTCATTGGAAGGAGGTCATGTATGCCCTCAGCTTTTTCATCAAACTGGTCTTTAAGGTGGCGAGTGGAGAGGGTTTCTTTTGTTGTGCTTTGGAGCAGTGTCTTAATGTTTTGCCACTCTGCATATAGGTCTGTTGCATTGCTCTTTGGATCAAATGGTGGGCACTGTGAAAGCTCCTCTATAACAGTGCTGTGGAAGGTGTTACAAGTTACCACATACTTTAAAATGCTGTAGTTTAGTTTCTTCATGGATGGTTTATGGCACATTTGTGCGTGTATGACTAGGTGAAGTTTGGTGACTATAAAGTTAGGGTCTGTTAAGCACACAGCACCTCTCATAGCTTGGGTTATAACAGCTTCTCTTCGATCTTGAAATGTCAATTAGGTGCCAATGTCTCGATCGTGGGTGCATCCATATGATCTTGTGTTTATTCTTGAGTTGGAAAATGGTGTTAAGAGTATGAGGAAAGCAGACTAGGGCCAGTGTTGTTCATGTTACCAGCACCATGGCAGCCTATAATGCCTTGCCTGAGGTGAATCTTCTCCTACTGTAGCATTAAAATCTCCAAGCAGGATCAATTTGTCATTAGGTGGTGCTATGTGAATGGTTGCATTCAAAGTCATAAGAGGAATCTTTGACGCTATCCTCAGAATCAAGCGCTGGGACATGGGCACTGACAAGTGTTGTATATTGGCCTTTAGTAAGTGGTGTGAATCAAGACAACAACCTCTGTGATATATCCACAGGTGTTTCTTGCATACTGTAATAGGTTGGTTTGGATCGCAAAGCCAATCCATGGTTTCTTCTTACATTGTCTAAGTATCCCCTAGAAATAGGTATACCCTTCTCCTGCTTCTGTTAGGTTGCCCTTTCCTGAGAGGCGAGTCTCAGACAAGGCAGCAATGTCAGTTTTATATATTTTCATTTTATGGGCAATAAGCATAATTCTGAGGCGTGGTTATGTGTCATGGTCATTATCAAGCAAGGTTTGTATATTCCAAGTAGCAAGAATCAGAGGCATTATTTTGGCTTTTCGACCACAGTGTGAGATGCCTTGACAGATGCAGTTATTTGCCCATGTGGAGTGGAGCACCAAACGTTTAGGTTACCTTTTCTAAACCCCTCCCCGTCAGGGGGAAGCAGTTGGGCATCCGTTTCTGGCTGCTTAGTCACATTGGATGGTACCAAAGATATGACCTGCTCCTGTGCCATGATGCCAGTGATCACTGGGCCAATGCCCCCAATGGTCATGACTCAAGCTAGTAACTTCCAGCCATATCCATGATCTGTCACTGTTACCCTATCCTGTCACCATAGGGCTTTTGGTTTTGATCAAAGCATGAAACGGGAGGTGAGTATAACAGTGGGGTTGTGCAATGAAATTATATGGTATGATGGTGAGGGTGCATAGTCCTTACCACCACGTGACTTGGCCCTTCTCAGCCTGTGATAATGGCATGAAGATTCACAATTACCATCTTCTGAGCAGGGTTGCTGGAGTCTGCCAGTAGCTCTGTCTGTCAAGCCCTGCCCTCCGTGGGGCTCCATTCATGGAGCAATACACAAGGCAGTGGACCTGGGAACATTTAGTATGACCCCTTCCTGAGGACCCTTTCCAGCTAAGTCTGAGGGGGATCTCCCCCCCCCCCCACTGGAATGATATTGACAACATAATGCATCTTCCTCCATTTGGCAAAAGCGGCCATGCAGAATGAAAGTGCAACTTCAGGACTGCATATGATATAGTTAGTGGTAATGAAAATTACAAAAAGAGCCTAAACTACAAAAATGGCAACTATCATAACCTAAAGAGGTATTTTATAGAAACAGATTGGGAAAAGGAGCTTAGACGACAAGATATAAATTTATATATAAAAATTTCTGTGATTTTATGAAACACGAGTCCAAAATTATATCCCTCAGCACAAAGAAACAGACATAAGGTTAAAGAAATGGTTTAATACAAAATGTGAAAAAGCAAATGAGAAAAGAGATTTGCTGTGGAATAGATACAGAAGACACAATAGTGAGAGGGCATGTAACAACTTTAAACAGGCAAGAAATGATTATACAAGGATAAGGAGAGAAGCTCAAAGACAGTTTGAGGAAGACATTACAAACAAAACTAGTGATCAACCGAAGCTGTTTTACAGTTACATCCGAAGCAAAGCCATAGTTAAAGATTTATTACAGTCAGTCATGGATTAGAGGATAATCTATATCCAAGGAAAAGATATTAACAAAAAATTCCAATTAGTTTCCACAGATGAGAGTAAATTTGAGAGAGATGATAGGGAAGATGCATGCCCACACATATTAACAAAAATACGAATAGGCCTATTGGAGCAAAATGTACAGGAAGACATGAGCAAATTAGACAAAAGAAAAGCAAATGGTTCTAACGAAATGTCAGGTTGGGTATTACATGAATTTGCAAAAGAGTTAAGCAGACTTATATATTTAATATTCAAAGAATCCTTAAGTCAAGGTAAACTAGCTGATATCTGGAAGAAAGCAATCATTTCTCCCCTATTCAGGAAATGAAATACACAGAATCCACTCAACTACCGGCCAGTATCTCAGACCAGTGTTGTAAATAAGATATTAGGAAAGCTGATAAGAAACCATCTGAAATAATACAGTATAACAACAGAGAGACAGTTCGGTTCTAGAAAAGGAAAATCATGTGTTACAAATCTATTAAGCTTCTATGATAGAGTTGCAGAAACACTACAGTATATAAAAGAGACGGGTGAGTAGACACTATCTATTTGGATTTCAAGAAAGCATTTGGCAGGGTAGAACACCAAAGTTTTTAGGGAAATTGTACCATCAAGGAGGAATCCAAGGTAATCTGTACTGCTGGATGCAAGATTTTCTCAGAAAATGGGATATTACTCATCATGGAGAGAAGTGAGCAGTGGAATTCCACAGGGCTCAGTGCTGGCACCAAACATGTTTTTAGTATATATAAATGACACTGACAGCAACACTGTAAATAAAAACAATCTAAATATATTTGCTGATGACGCAAAAATACAAAGGAGAATTACAAACACAGACTCTTGCAGAGAGCTACAAGAAGAATTCAGCTTCACGAATGGAGCAATTGATGGCAAATGAAATTAAAAGTGGACGAATGCCATGCCATTAAGTTTGGTAAAGTGGAAAAAGACCAGACTGGGATTATAAACTAGGAAGTTCAACCCAATGCACATCAGAAAAGGAGAGGGACCTACAGTTGATAATCAGTAATAGACTATCTTCGGTTGACCACATCAGTGAGAAAGTACGGAACATGTATACACTGCTTGCTAATTTGAGAATAGCATTCACATATATAAATGAAGCCATGTTGAGAAAGATAATCACACCATTCATTAGACGAACCCTAGAGTATGCATCAGTAGTCTGTAATCCACCTTATAAAAAACTCGTACATTGAGCCGCTGCAAGAAGGGCACCAAGCTTAAGGGATCTAAGCTATGAAGAAAGACTAGAAAAATTAAACCTACCAACATTACATAAGAGAAGGAAAAGGGGAGACATGATAAAGCTATATCAATGCATCACAGGGATAGAGAATATAGACAAAAATGAGTATAAAACATATAGGGAAGTACGAGCAACAGGATACTGAAAAAAAGGATAAAAAGAGAGGTGATAAAGACGGAACGAAAGTCAGTTTCCCAAATAGGGCAGTTGATTAGTGGAATGCACTACCTAATGAAAGTGTGTTTTTTTTTTTTTTTTTAACAGAACGGAGGAAGGAAAAACAAATGAATAAAAAAAATAATCCATACACCAGATTACTGGTGAAAAAACTATTCATAAATTTAATGAAATGTATGTTAAAAATGGTTTAATACATGAGACAGTACGAACTTGACTCTTTCCTGTAAAGATACAATTAGGAAAGCACACACACACACACACACACACACACACACACACACACACACACACACACACACACACACACACACACACACACACACACGTGAAAAAAAAACAACAGTAGATCTACGAGTATTTGCCCTTTCGAGGCTGTTTGTTACAGGAGAAACTGCGGCTGATATAGCTGGTCCGTGAGTCAATGTCACGTGTGGCAAAGCAGGAAGGCCTCCCACCTCCTCCCCTAAATCCTCTAATCGAGGCCAGTAGGACACAGAGAGGAGGACTACTAAAGTTGTCATCATATGAAAGGATGAAAGGAATCATGTACATTATGTTACAGGTCATGAAAGGGATAAATAACATTGTGAACACCAGGAGCACTGCAATGTTGTTCTAAGCAACAGCCCTATAGGTAGGCTGGCCACTTTCAAAACCTCAGAAAGGTCATCATGCAGCAACACACCTTACCCAGTATGATAACCATAGCCCATATAAACGTCATTTGACCGACGCTGCATTCTGATGAGTGTTCTTGACAACAGGACCTCCTGGCATGTCTATCCCTACTCAGCAACGACCCCACTTCCCATGGCACACCACCATCCTCCCTAACAAGTTGTACCATATTTCCCTCGCTACCTCGTTTTAGGTTTCCCACTCTTCCTTACAGCCACCTTACTCGCATACACCTTAGTCAGTCTAAGTCTTATAAAAATATGGAGATGAAGCTGATTTTTATTAACTAATTTAAGGACGCAAAATTTTACATAATGATGCAGAAATGATCTCTTCTTTCAAATAGATATTTTCTTTCTCCATACGTTTAGGAATAACAACAACAACAAATATAATAATCTATCTTTCTACAGCCAGACGCCACAATCCCGCAAGAGGTGGCCATTTGTTTCTTAGTTAGTTGTTTTATGGAGTGGGGCACTAAACTTCCCCCAACCCACTTGCTGACATGTATGGAACAAGTATGGGATGTTATATGGTAACCACCCAGCGCTGCTGTATTACAGGAAACCATTAGGCTTGTCACTCTATGTAAAGCCACCAGAGAAGAAGAGTGAAGAAAGAAAAAGCAACAGGAAGGATGGAAGAAATAGGAAGAGAGGAGAGTAGACATACACAAAAAAAAGAACTAGAAAGCACTCAGAGAGCTCATACCTCCGCCAATTCCATTGCCATTAAAACAGATCAGGATTCTGATCCGTGGAGATATTGTGTGGAATACATAAGGTCTTGACCTCCCCCCAAATTTAATCAATTATTCATTGACTCGTGGTCCACTCTTCCTCAATTTTTTATTGAAATTCATTCAGAAATTTTGGAGATATTGTGCGGGACACACAGGAACTGAATCCAGATCCAGATTCGCCCCAAAGTTTAATCAATTCTTTCTTCGCCCATGGCCCACCCTTCCACAAAATTTAATTGAAATTCATTGAGAACAATTGGAGCGGGAGACATAGGACCCCGGTCCGAATCCAACCCCAAATTTAAGCTTATTCTTTCTTTGTTCATGGACCACTCTTCAACAAATTTTCAGCGATATTCATCGAGAATTTATGGAGATATCGTGTGGACAAACAGACAAACATAGGTGAATACATAACCTCCTCCAAACTTCTTTGGCGGAGGTAATGATAAAGGTGAAGGAAGAAGTGTAATAATAATGATAATAATAATAATGATGATGATAATAATAATAATAATAATAATAATAATAATAATAATAATATGTTCATTCAGTGAACAGGAACTTTCGTTTTCCTGAACTGATAAAACTGAAACAAAACTGAGCCCAACCCTGCTAAACAAAATGAAAACTAAACTTGGAATTAGGCGTCCACACTGAAGATGTGGAACGTGTCCAACCTCGCCCACTGCGAATTTTGACACATACAAGTAATATTTTCATCCGTAATGCTATTTGGGATCTCCCCAAATGGCGATAGTAGCTCACAGAGATCTCCCCAAATGGTGAGGGACACTTGTTTACACCCCAACCTGTACTATAGTAGCACACAGAGATCTCCCCAAATGGTTAAGGATACTTTTTCACAGCCTAGGCTGAACATTATTTTCTTAACAGTTAAGTGAATTTCGGCTGAAGTAAGTTGTCCTCGCTCTCTCTCGGACATACTGTATTTGTAACCAAAACTGACTGATCCCTTTATGCAATACATGTCCTTTCTTTTATCAAGTATGGATATGTTTATATTTATGAAACTCATGAAATATAAGTTTCTTCTAACATGTTTTTGAATCAATAGTGCATATGTATAAAAATCTTTTCATAAAATGTATGAACATGTAGGGTGCGTCTAAAAAAACATCGGAACAAGGTCGAGGTAGTCAAACGACAAGTAATTCCATCCCTAGATTTTTTGCTTTTGACTTCATAATTTTTTGCACTGCATAGTTAGTTGATAGTGCACTTATGATCCACTATAATGCCACGTTCTAGATTTAGAATATAAATGTAGGATTGGGATCACATATTCTTATACTGTCGAGACCTTGTTCTGATGTTTTATGGCTTACTGCCATCCCTAGATCTTCATACATTTTATGAAACATTTTTTTGTTTTTGTTTTACTGATTTTTGATGAAGCCTCTGTGTAAGAAATCTCCAAAGATTTTTAATGCAATGCAACTAAGGAGCATATTAGTAGTGCTAGTGAGGGATTAATGAATTCTCTGAATAACCTGCTCCCATTTGAAAAGTTTCACTGGTGTTGAATAAAATCATATGGAGATAATAACAAGAAGGAGCACTGGGAAACCGCAACACCCAAGCCTTGTGATCGGTCTATGAGAAAATTTTGACCTACAGGTAGCTCTGTGCCTTTGACCTATAACCGATTATTCTCAGACTTGAAATACTTCATCCTTGCCTGCCCATGAATTCCTCCAGTATGTCTGGTTCAATTCCTATTAAACGCCTTAGAGTTGATTTTGCCCTGTGGCCTTGACCTTTGCCCTATTGTCTTCAAAACTGAGCAATTTAGTCATTGGTTACTTCTAAATCGTTCGACTAAATGTACTTCAAAATAAATAGCAGCGACCTATTCTTGATCTATTTCCTTTGAACTTTTTGGGGCGTTATATACAGTAATGTGATTTTGCCCCAGTGGCGAACAGAACCCTTCTATGAAAAGAGGGTGATTGTTTCTGCTATTTATGAGCTAGATGGGTTTAAGGAAGAAAAAGACAAAGTAGAATATGAAAGAATATGGAAAAATTGAGGTTCATGTTGATTGTGATTTAAAGTGTCATTGGTACGTTTCAGATACTTTATACTTCTTAGATTTTATAGGTATAAACAAGCATGAGGATCAAGGGCTAAGTGCTTAAAAAAATTTTTCTCTCTGTGTCTGGGAGTTATGAAGGCTTATATTTGTTCAGGATTACTGGCACATCGGCCCTGTTCTCAATACGGTGTTTACAGACACTCTGATAAGCTTGTCTAGGGTGATAAACCCAGAATGAAGGACCAGTAAGTGTACAGCTAGTGGCTGCGCTGAAGGAAAGACAGGAAGTTTAAGAGCCTGACAGCCCAGCCTACGGCTGGATATCAGGTCACGCTACCTATGGGTTCACGTAATATTCAGGAGTGAATCTGCTTAGTTGTGGATAACATGGTAAAGAAGCCTCCACATGAGTTTTTAAATGGTAGTACTGTATCACAGTTCACAGCATTGGAAAGCAATTTATTCCATATAATTACATTTCTTATGAACAAATGGTTTGTTTCATACACTGTAAAGGACACATTTGCCTGTAATCTTATGATCATTATCTATTGTACTTCGACTGATCTACTGTAATTTTTTACACCCATATCATCAATTTGAATATTTTATATGCCTGCATTAAGTCACTCCACAATTGGCATGTGGATAAAGAGAAACTTTTGATCTTCCAATTGCCTTTTGGAAGATTTATTTCTTAAGTTCTATATAATTTATTCACCTTATGCTGTACTAAGTCATACTTCGCCATATATTTTTCCTAAAAGGCTAACCAGAATTTTGCTTAATACACCAAGTGTAGGCATACTAAGGAAGCACATGGTGAGAATGTTTTCTGATTTGTGCTGAGATAATCTGCTCATGAATCTCATGAATTTATTGTCTTTCTTAACATATCTTTGTACACTGCTTGCTTTCAAACAAGCAGTTATTATAATTCCAAAATCCATTCTGTGGCTTACTTTATCAAATTAATTATTTTTTTTTAATTTAATTCCTAGAGTTTAGAACTTTACATTTGCTAATATCGAAATTCATGTGCCATGTTTGGACTCAATGAATCGCCTGCCACTCTTTTTACTACTCTTCCTCCAAAGAAAGGGAGACAGCTGAGACAGGACGACACACACTCAATTTACTCAACCACACACACACATTCATTTGCATCTTAGTCCCAAAGGGAGAAGGGACAGATCCTCACCGCACCTCACCGCACGAGAGTCAACCTCTCAGTGCAATCAGCGACATCTGCAGCAGGGCCCAACAGCAGAGATGTTTTACCCCTGTCACATCATAATGGACCCATCCCCTTACACCTGACATGATCAGCTGATCAGACCAAATGCGGGAGAATATCCCCTCAGTGCTGCGTCATCATGTATTCATTCACAATTTCTCTCCAATCATTTCTACCATGCGCAGACACTCTTTCTTGCTCAACAGACATCCCTCTCGCATCCAATGCTCTCTTCACACTGTCCATCCATCCTATTCACGGTCTTTCTCTCAGCCTTACACCTCTCACATCAGATCCAGTCATCTTTTTCACCAATCACTCATCATCCATTCTCTCCATATTCCCAAACCATCGCTCCACTCCCTGCTCAACTTGATCAGTCATGTCGCACATAACTCCAGTTCTCCTTTGCACTTCATCTTTTCACGCTCAATCCATATGTGTCATTCAACACATACTCCTCAGACACCTCATCTTCATTACATTCAATCTTTTCCTCTCTGCTACACCTATATTCCAAGTTTCAGCCTCATATAACGCAGTCGGTACCACAACACCCTCATACAGCCTTCTCTTTACATCCAGTCTAAGTGAACGATATCTAAACACTTTTTTCGTTCCACCCAGCACCCTTCCTACTTCATTCATTCTAAACTTCACTTCTGCATCTATTCTTCCATCCACAGCAATATGTAACCCCAAATACTTACAGTACAACACTCTACCTCCTCAAGCAACTTATCATTCAAAACTATATTCATCCTCCTACCATCTACCAACTTCACACACTTTATCACTTTACTCTTATTCTCATTTACTTTCAATTTCCTCTTTTCACACAGTCTTCCAAACTCCTCTACCAATTGTCTCAATCTCTCCTCTGAATCAGCCACCATTGCAGCAGCATCTGCAAACAGCAGCAGATTCAGATTCCACTCTCTATCATTAGTATTCACTAGACTCAATTCTTCACCTAACACTCTTGCATTCCCCTCTCTTACACCATCCATATAAATATAAAACAACCAAGGCGACATCACACATCCCTGCTGGAGCCCCACTCTTACGGGTAACGAATCACCGACAGTATTACCCACTCTTACACACGCTATACTATTTATATAAAAACTTTTAACTCCTTTTAGGAACCTACCATCAAGTCTTAAAACAGTCCACAAAGTCTCCCTATCAATTCTATCATACACTTTCACTAAATCCATGAACGCCCAAAACACATCCTTACCTTTCACTAAATACTTTTCACACACCTGTCTCAACAAACATCTGATCCACGCATCCCCTCCCTCTCCTAAAGCCATATTGCTCATCACCAATTACTCCCTCTGTACCCTCTCTAACTCCCTTAATTAATACTCTACCATACACCTTACCTACAACACTCAACAGACTTATAACCCTAAAGCTAATATATTTATACGTGCCACCCTTACCTTTATACAACAGAACCGCACAAGCACTTGCCCAGTCATCTGACACCATACCTCTCACAAAACACACATTGAACAATCTTACTAACAACTCGCCAATAGTCTTTCCATCACCTTTTAGGAATGCCATGCACACCCATCCATACCTGGAGCTTTCCCTGTTTTCACCTCCTTTACTGCCTCCTGCACTTCCTCCATCGTGATCAAAGAATCATTCAGCTCTCCCAACACATTTATTCCTTGCACCCTTCCAGCTGCCACAATCTCAGCCTCCCTTTCCTTCTCTAAATTTAACAATTTTTCAAAATACTAGGCTCTAGTATATCCATTGCTGCGCGAGAAAGTGAGTTCTGGCCTAGATTCTAGAATATCCCGTACTGCGCTTGTGGTAAAGTTGGGAGGTATTTAAAGGGACTGTTCTACCTCCGAGTCTGTTAGTGAGAGAGTCAGACAGCGGGAATCCGTAAGTCAGTGAACGGATAGTGAGTGAGTAGCAGTGAGTGAGGACAGAGGAAGCATAAGCAAGAGAGAAGTCGCAGTGTTTTGCTGGTGTATTTCAGCTTGGATTGAAGGAATAAACACCTGAAGTGATGAACAGTCATCGATTAACATTCTAGTATGTCAAAGCATCGCGCTCGACATAGCAACGAACCTTACGGTGCGAGAAATTGGTGTCAGGAGTAGGGGTACATCTTGGGAGATAGAGAGGCATGGAAAGGTAGCCAAAAAGTCGGACATATCTCTGGTAGATATACTCACAGTGCTGAGAGCACAGCAAGTTGAACAAATGAAACAGCAAGAAGAACAAAGAAATATGTAGAACAAATTAAATATCTATAAGAACAAAAGAAATCTTAAGAAAAACAACAGATATATCGATAATCACTGGAAGAATAGAAGAAATTTAAAAAAAAGCACAGCAAGAAGAACGAAGGAAATATCGAGAACAAAAATATTAGGAAGCACAGCAAGAACAAAACGAATATCAAGTATAATAAAAGAAATATCGAGAAGAACAAAGGAAATATGAAGAAGAACGATAAGCTCAAACACAACACCACACAACACTAGAGGAACAGCTAAGTAAGCAGAGACAGGAGATTCACCAGCTGAAAAAGAATTTGAAGAAAAACCGGTGTGAGGAGCTGCAGGATATGACCAGGAATCTAAAGCAACCAAATAGATGGTGTACAGTAAGGCAGAAAGAATAAGTGACCACGTATGAGAAGCGAAAGAAGAGGTTTCCTGTACAGTGGAAGGTGAATTGAAAAGTGAAATACACAGCTAGGTAGAGTGAATAAGTAACCAGGTAAGAGAAGAAAGGGAAGAGGTTTCATGTATATTGGAGGATAGGGAGGGAAGTGAAATACAGGAACTGAGTAACAAGGTCAAAGTCCTTGAACAATGTTTGGTTGAGAGTCAGCATCCAGCTAACTCTTCCGGTACCAGCGTCAGGTGTGTGGAGATGGACAGCGAGATGCTGAATCCCATGGCCCCTGAATATGTTCCTGTGAGTCACAGTAGGGTTGCACAAGTAGGTATGCATATGCCATTGAAGATGTAGCCTCAGGATTATGATTGCAAAGTGTCTTGGGAGGCTTGTCTTGCTCAGTTTGAGCTCTTCATCTTTCAGAAAGGGTGGGACAACTGGCAGTGTGAGATTAGGCTGGCCACTAACTTTAAGGGTTCTACTGTAAAAGTTCTTGTACAGCTGGATGAGGGAAATCGAGGTTCTTACAGTAAGCTGGCACAGGTCTTGCAGCAAAGGTATGGAATAAAACACCAGGGGGAGGTCTTCACGCCATGGTTCCAGACTTGCACCTACAGGAAAGAGGAGGCTCTACAAGAATTGACCCAGGACCTAGAGAATTTGGCTCATCAAATTTACCCAGGAGCCAGTTCTTATTAGATGATGGTGCTGCTTCGAAATCAGTTCTACAATGCCCTGGACAGCCCCCAAGTGAAGGTTCAAGTGAAGCATGCTGAACAAATGAGTCTGCAGGAAGCTCTGGCCAGCATCCTTGAGTGAGTCCCATTTCAACTCCAGGGGGCGGATTCTGAAAGCTCAAAAATCCTCGCAAGTCCACCATCTTTGGGCATAAGAGCAACTTTTCACTTAAGTGCATACTCTGAAGCCCTTGAAAACGAGTGCAAAACCTATGTGGTATTGTCAGTTCTCCTCTTAGGGTTGTGCCATGTGAGTACATTGTAAGCCTTATAACTCTTCTGTTTTTAGAAATGTAAGTCAAACAATTCCCAAATTCTTAGATTAAAATGAGGCATCAGTTAATCCTTAAGAGCATAGAACTGTTGCGATTCTACAAAAAATAATAAATACAAGTGGCAGCGGACATTTGTAGATGATGCAAATATTCCATATAGGAGCAAGTCCTATTTCAATAAAAGTGGTAAAACAAGCATTGTTGGCCAATATAGCCTTTACTGAAAACAAATTACAGCCTCATGATATGATGTTCACATAAATTCGATTAAACAAGCCAATTTAAATAAGAAACTCATCCATATATTGCAACACTTGATACAATGTCGAAATAATTATGGATGAGCGCATTTACTTCTTTCTCTGAGAAGTTCACTGCCCTTCATCTATACATAATGTTTTGGTGGTCCTCCATTGCCTCAATACCGTCGTGGAAATTATGACTGATGATGCATAAACTTAGTCTGCTACCACACTATGATGTCATATTCTGGTGTACTGTGATTGGTTACTCAGGTTTAAATTGAGAAACCTAACACTCCTTGATTGGCCAACACTTGCGCAGGTGCAGACTACAATTTGCTGGTGTTGGTCTGAAGATTGTCACAAGACACTCTCCAGAATACCACTTATCAAAACCTCGTACACATTTTGCAGTATTTCTCAGATTTTCTTGTAACCCAGACACCTTTCAGAATCCGCTATCAGCTACTTTACACAAGCCTCCATACTGATTGCAGCACCTGTTTCAAGGCATGTAAGGGGTCAGTGAAGAGCATGGGCAAATTTAAAAGAACGTGCTTCTACTGTGAGAAAATGGGCACTGAAAACTGCTACAAGAAGACGAGAGATCATAAAAAAGATGATGTCAGCAGAATCAACAGCACGGCAGAGTGTTGGGTTTGTGAACAACAGAGACACCTGAAAAAGGACTGTAAATGGAAGAACCAACAAGATATGACAGAGCAGGCCTCCCAAGAGGGAAACTAAGGATGGCTCATGCAACAAGACAGCAGCCTGCCTATGCCAAGAGTGCCTCACATGTGACTTAGTGCAAGAGAGCTACTTCAGCCAGTTATCAGGTGGATGGTGAGACTGAAGGAGCAGCGTCCCCAATGGTCGTCAACACCAGATTAGAAAATACTTTGACGTGGCTGGATGAGGCGAGTCATTGGCAGTTTCCAGAGACTTCACAGAAGTGGTGAGGAGTCATTTGACACTGTGCTAAGTTTAGAGGACGAGTGGGTGTCAGGATACGGCTGGGAGGAAAGGAAAAAACCCTGGGCGTGTGTATTGTGGACAATGACGACCCCTACATTCAGGGCATAGACTACCTGGTGTGCCACTGCTGCCTGCTTGATTTCCATCTGATGCAAATGAGGCTAGGAGGAAGGAGTGTTCTGCTGAGGGCTGTGGAGTATGAAAGTCTACTAATGATGACCAAACATATTACTTTTATCCCCTCCGAGTCAGAGATACTGCTGCCTTGTAAGATCAACAGCATGCTGCACACTTTGCTGGGACTGGTGGAGCACAGGAGCCACGGCATTAGAGAAGAGGGAAAGGTGGTGGGTATGACCTTGGTTAAATTCTGTGGTGGAAGATATATGCACTGTCCCAGCCAACTTTTCACAACGTCCTAAGGCAGTTGTGGCGTTTTGTCAAGAAGTCAGTCAGAAGCCCACGCAGCTCATGCAAGAGGAATACGACTAAACCCTAGGAAGAACTGCCTGACCACTTATGTGATCTGCTTGCCAGGAGTGCCCAGTGTCTGTGAAGGCCACAGATGGAGCAGCTGAGAAGGCTGTTGATGATATATGCTGATGTATTTCCACAAGAGACCTGTACCTGGGATGCAGTGACCTGGTGGAACACTGCATTGATGAGAGTGATCATTGACTGGTAAAACAGGCTCCTCGAAGGATAGCTCCAGCCTGCTGCCTGGAGATGGAGAAGGTGATGGGAGATCTATGCCGATAGGGCCTAACTGAATGATCCAACAGTCCATGGACATCTGCAGTAGTGCTGATGAAGAAGAAGGATGATTTCTGGAGGCGTTGTATTAAATACTGGGCCCTCAATAATGTCACTGTAGAGAGTCCTACCCTCTGCCAAGGATAGACGACACCTTTGATGGTCTGGTCAAAGCAAAGTGGTTTTTGATATTGGACCTGAAGTCTGGGTACAACCAGGTCAAGCTGGTAGATGCAGAGATGGAGAAATGGCTTTCTTGTACTGGGACACTAGCAGTATAAGGTTGTGCCCTTGAGGTTGTGTAATGCTCCAAGCACCTTCCAGTGTCTGATGGGAAGAGTAAAGGAAGAACATTGGAAGTCATCCCTGGTATACCTGAATGGTGTGATTGTTTTTGGAAAGACATTCAAGCCAGATCTTGAGAGGCTGTCTGATGTCTTTGATGGATTTAAAACTGCACAGTTTAACCCCTCTGTGGCCGCCTGCATCAAATGACGTTTTACTATAGCGTGGCCTCCAGCGTCGATGTAGAATGAATTGCAGAAAACTCCAAACATTTTTGGGATGTGAACGAACATCTCGGACATCTTGAAACTGACCTACACTACACTCCCACAAACACCATCTGTCAGTTCAGCACATGCTGCTATGATGAGTGGATCTCCGATTTTAACTTGTGGCCATGCCTAAACAGGCCCAGCTACACCCATTATCTCAACCCAGACAGAAAAATCATCTTTCCCTCCTTTGTGACACACACACACACACACACACACACACACACACACACACACACACACACACACACACACACAACCACCCAGTTCATGATTAGAAATAAATACTAGCATAAACAAAAAAGACATGAAAATAAGAGAAAAATATATAATTGTTTTGCTATCTTTACTATTAGCTCAGGTTTGCCGTAATGGTTTGGATCATTAAGTGCAGTGCAACTTGTAGAAAATTGAGCAAACTTTTAGGAAGTGAAAATGAATGTCTCGGACATCTTGAGACTGACCTTCACAACACCTTCACAACCCATCTGTCAGTTCAGTGCCTGCTGCCATGACAAGTGAATGTACGACTTTTTCGCTCATGGCCATGCCTAAACACACACAGTTACACCCATTATCTCGACCCATACAGAAAATTTCATCTTTTTTCTCCCTTGCGATACACACACAACCGCCCTATTTATGATTATATAATAAATACAGGCATAAATAAAAAAGACATGAAAATAAGAGAAAAATACATTTTTATTTGGTATTTTTACCTATTTGCTCATGTTTGTTGTACCGTTTTGTATTTTACATATTCATTGCTTTGCACAAGCATAACAGGGAAGTTTTCCGTGTTCACGTGATGTTTTCGTGGTTGGAAAGGCCTCCCTTCCCTTCCTTCTTATCAGCTCATGCTAGGTGCGAATCGCAGGTCGTCTCACATTTCAATCCTCAGTGTCCAGCCTGTTCACTCAGGGGATGATGTTTATTTCGTTTAGGTCTGAAAATAGAAACTCTCATCTCCCTTTCCCAATAAACTTCACCACCCAGGTAACAAAAATAAGTCGATACTACCAAAGGCACAATAAACACTGAAAAATACAAAATAAATTCTTCATATATATACATTTTATTCAAATATCCTGTTTTATGTACCGAAAAGCTCCAAAATACACATATCTAGTCATTTCACATCATTTTAGCACCACTGACAATGTTTTTTGGTAAAAGAAAGAAACTGCGTGATGTTCCATTATGGCAATATCTTCGTGTGACCAATATCAGCTGCCTAAATTGTGCAACTTCCGCATTCAATTGCACAGCTTAGGATGAGTCTAGGAAGCTCAAAATTGCACAGTAAGGTGCATCTAGTGTTCTTCTTCAATACAGCAAGGAAAAAAAATCAATTTTCAAAACTTAAAATATCAGCCCTGTGGTCAGCCAATGGGTCCCGACAAATTACAGATGCTCAGCCACAGAGGGGTTAAGCTTAGCCCTAGGTTGTGTTGCCTATTTCAGAAGGAAATCCAGTATCTTGGTCACACTTTGAGTGAGTCAGGAGTGTGCACTGGCCCCGAGAAGGTAGGTGTTTGAGGGATTGACCAGTGACAACCAATGTGAGGTAGCTGCGAAGTTTCCCGGGTTTGTGCTCCTGCTATCACTGGCTTGTGAAGGATTTTGCAGCTTCTGCAGTGACATTATACCAACTCATGAAATATTGGGACAAGTTCCCAAGACGTGAGTCAGCTATGGACTCCTTCAGGCAGCTGTAAGAGACTTTGAACAGTACACTGAAGCTTACATATCTTGATCCCTGGAGACCTTTCTCCTTTGATTTTGATGTCAGGGTAGGTGGTGTGCTCTCCCTGGAAGTTGATGAGACAGAAAATGTTGTCTTACTACAGTGGGAAGCTCAACACAGTAGAGAGGAAATACTGTGTTACTCAGAAGGAACTCCTAGCAATTGTGAGGAGCTTCAACTACTTCCACTCTTACTTGTATGGCTTAAGCTTCATAATCCATACTGACCACGCTGTGCTGACTTGGCTGAAGTCCCTGACGAACCATGCAGGACAGCCAGCTCAGTGGACTGGAAAGCCAGACTAGCATAACTACGCGATTGTTCACTGGCCCAGAAAAATGCGTGAAAATGCTGACAGCTCGTGCCAAAGACCATGCCCACAGAGTGTCTGCATTGCAGCCATAAAGAAGGTGGTATGAAGAAATGTTGCTGTACAGTAGTGAAGTCGGAGAACCTTGCAACTGATATGGGGAAAGGAGAAACAGGAGGATCAGGATCTGCAACTAGTTACAAAGTTCCTGAACCAAAGTTCGGTGCACCCAGCATGGGAGATGATCTCTGAGACTAATCCTGCTGCAAAGATTATTCGGCTCAGTGGGATACTTTGTGGCTGGAGAATGGAGAACTGCTGGGTGACTGTTGGTGGACTTCACAGCTACTGGCTAATGGTACTGCCGAAGAAGCCATGGGTGCCAGTTCCTGAGGAGATGCATAACAGCATTTCCAATAGACACCTGTGAATGAAGAAGACCTTAAACTACCTGCATCAAAGGTTGTACTGGAATGGCATCCAGAAAGTTGCGGAAGATTGGTGCCGAACATTTGATCATAAGTTGCCTGTTCTGCTGATGGCCTACAGGTCTGCAGTTCATGAGACTAGTGGATACTCTCCAATGATGATGATATTCGTTCATGAAATGTAGCTGTTAATAGACCTGTTAACTGGGAGGCCTAGAGGAGGGTCTCCCAAAGAAAGCCTCTGAGTTTGCCTAATCCCTAGAAAAATGAAGGGATAAAGTACACTATCAGCTGTGAGGGATGCTGAAGTTCTCCTGTGAAACTATGAAGTGACGGTATGACCTGAGAGCTAGCCATTTAAGTGCCGAGGTGGGACACTGAGTGTGACTCTGCTACCCCTCGAAGAAGAAAGGCCAGTCTCCTAAACATCAATGCCCCTGGAAGGGACCATACATGGTGCTGGATCATCCCTTGGACATGACCTACAGGATCAAAGGGGAGAGAAGAACCAGGCCAAACATCATCCATGCCAATCACCTGCTAAGATATCATGGACATGGGAAGTACACTTGGAGTGAAGCCTGGAACCTGGTGGGCACCGGAAATGAAAGGTGGACCCAGGAGAGTAACAGAATCACTAACAGCACTGGCAAGCCAGGTCTTCTTGCTGTGGGCCCAGAGGTGGCCACTCTTCCTTTCCTCGATGCTCAGGATGCTACAATTAGAATGCGCCCATCGAGCACATACCCCCGCCAATGCCATTGCAGGATCCGGATCCGGATCCAGATCCACCCCAAAATTTAATCAATTCTTTCTTGGCCCGTGGCCCATCCTTCCACATAATTTCATTGAAATTAATTGAGAACTTTTGGAGATATCGTGTGGACAAAGAAACAAAAAACTTCTGGATCCGGATAATGATCCGGATCACCACCAAAACCTAATGGATTGTTCCTTGGGCATACCCAACCCCTCCAAAAAATTTCAGAACAATCCGTTCATAAATTTTTGAGTAATCCTGCTAACAGACACATCCTGCTAACAGACAAACAAACCAACATAGGCAAATATAACCTCCTTGGCGGAGGTAATTAAATAGGATGACTCGGTGGACAGTTCGGGAGCAGAGGGCATTCTGGACTATGTGAGACGTAGACAGTAGAGGTGACGGCAGCAACCCATTTGGCTGGAAGATTATTATGTATATACGTATACACAGGTAGAATTAGGCGGTTGTGTCAGGGACAATACAGTTTTGAGAGAGGGACAGTGTTGTGCAATGAGATTTGGTTAGTAGTATATATATCTGGAGGTGGGAGAAACATTCTAGGAATTAAGTGTTACGCCATAGGATTCGGTTAATGGTTTAAATCTGGAGATACGAGGAGATTCTAGAAACTTTGACAGGGCTGTTTGATTTTTCTCTCTTTCTTACCTTAGGAATTAAGTCTTGTCTCTACTGTTTTTGTTTATTGCTTATTTAAGTGCATTATTGCAGGGGAAATTGTGAGTTCTCTCCCCTAGGGTCTAACATAGGCATTACTGAATGAGAAAATGTGAGTTCCTGCCTAGGCTCTACAATATTCTCTTTTTTTTTTTCTTTTTTTTTATGTGACCGACTCTGGGCATAGGCTTCACAGACCGCTTTCAAGGCCCAGCAGTCCTCCTACATAACGCACACCTCTACATGCCACCACTTCGGCGCTAACACCCACCGTCCATACTGAATACATGCTAGGGCTGTTTCATACAAGACTGGTGCATTGGTATTAGCGGGGGTATTTTTACGACATGTCGGCGGGTCTTCTGGTAGGTCTCTCTACCGACTGAGCCAATTTGAGGGGTACTTAAAGGGATCGTCTCATCCCACCTCCGAATTAGTGAGTGGGAGTTAGACAGTGAGACTCAGTCAGCCAGTGAACAGACAATGGGTGAGTAGTGAGTAAGGACGGAGGTAGTATGAGAAAGAGAAGCTGCAGTGTTTTGCTAGTGTAAGCAGAGTGAAAGAAAAGTTCTGGGCAAATGTGGAAGCATGCATGGAAAAGTTTGGGACGAGTGAGAGTGTTTTTTATTGCAGACATGAATGAAAAAGTTGGGAATGCGAAGGTGGATAGAGTAGATGGTAAGTGTGGTGTGCCTGCAAAAGGGGATGAGCATGGTAGTGCTCTAGTGGACATTTCTACAGGGAGGGGATTGGAGATAGCCAATACCTTCTTTAGGCACAAAATGATCCACAGGTATACATGGCAAATGATGAGATGGGTGGGTGGTGAGCTGAATGAATGGAAGACAATGATTGATTATGTGTGTGTGATTGAAAGAATGAGAAGATATGTGCTAGATGCAAGAGCATACAGAGGCTGAGTATATGGACTCTCCGACCACCACTTAGTGGCTGTGAAAGTCATGGTATAAATGAGAAGGATTAATAGAAGGAGAGAAGGGCAGAGGGACGCACTCCACACAAGGAGGGAAGAAAAGTTGCAGGAGAATGAAAAAAAAAGAAAAAAGACAGAATATAAGAAAGAAATGGAAGAGTGATTGGGTAAATATGACTTAGAATAAATGGGGGAGGTGGAACACGTGTGCAAGGTATTCACAGAAGAAATCTGTGTAGCATGTGAGGAGAAGAGATGAAAGTGGGTACAAGGAACTGCTTGGTGAAATGAAGAGATGAGACAAGATGTGGTCCAAAAGAAGAAAGCATATAGTGAGTGAATGGGAAGCAGAACCATGAAGTTCAGAAACGGAAATAAGTATTCCACTCAGGTACAAATTTTGTACGATCAGCTAAAACATGCGATATCTTATTCAAAATAACTACACCATTGCCTTTGTTTGGCCTTCTAATACCAATGTGTTTTTTCTGAAATAGTTTCTTTAAAGCTTCATATTCATTCCTAGAAAGTGCCTGACGTATTTGATATGGCTATATGAATAATAAGACCAAAATACTTAGTGATGAAGAGTTACTGAAATACGGAAGATATTTGGTGGATGAAACAAAAGTTCATTGTGGATAATTTCTTATACTTCTCAAATCCTATAAAAATATATCTATAGAATAAAATGCAACTAGGGGAATCATGAAAGATTTAACCCGCCCCATCCCAACGTTTTCTGGGCAGTGGTACACCCCAGTCTCGACATTTTTGGACCTTTTTTTTTTTTTTTTACTCAAACATCTGCTTTTGGTGAGAAACATCGAAAATTCATAGAGAAATCGCTCACCTGAGGTTTAAAATACTCGATCCAGGTAGGAGTACCTCCTTACCTTACAGGGTTTTCTATCAGGCTGGCTGCAAAGAAAACGAGTTCTATGGGAGGATAACTATTCTACACCACTCATAAACGGTATTTATTTATTTGGTACGAATTTATATGTAGTATGAGAGTATATTGGTTTTCAAATGGTAATACAGGCATTATAAGCATTGTTTCACTCACTAACTCATCACCATTCCCAACCTTTTTTTGCCACATTACCTGATCATCATTTCTGACTGTTTCTTCCTCTAATTGTCATCGATTGGGGAATCACTCTGGTCCTGAATTTCGTACCATGGCATGACATGGCTTTACTGGCCAGGTCACTGATAACAGGTGAATTGCTGAGAAAAGGTCATGCAGGGGGGGGGAGGAGGTCATGCTGGGTAAGGCATTGTCCCTGCATGGCATCTTGTAGAGGAAGGTGTCCGTGTATACATGCCAAAAATCACCCGCAAAAATTCAAAATTGTGCAAATTAGGGACCTTGCAATGTCCTTGCAATGTTGCCGCGTTAATTTATGTCTCCGGGATATGAGTGCACATTATGTGAGGACGTGAATTCACGTCTCTGGGATGGGGCGGGTTAAAGCCTTTAGACAAGGCTTCCTTCTCCACAGAGAAGAACCTGACGGAATTGTATTTGTGTTTTGTAGTGTAAGTGCAGATGAAAAGGGTGTTAAGAATTTTAGTCACATAATTTCATCCTCAGTCTGCTCTCTGTTGTCTGTGTGAAATGGGTTTATTGCTGGTGATATTACCTTTTTGTCTGTTGTCGCTGAATCAGTTTTTTCAATTTGATTTACATAACCCTCTATGTGTTTATTACGTTGCCTATTTACCTTTTTAGTTTGCTGGCAAAATGCATCATTTTTACTTTTATCGCTTTCATTCCATGTGGCATCATAATTTATGTGTGCAAGGTTATCTGCTGGCAGATAACTCTTAATATCAGAGTTCCACCAGTTTAGCCTTATATGTTTAAAAATTCTTCTGTGACACATTAGAATACATTACTCAACTGTTTCATTGAGAATTTTTATGAATACATTCCATACATAAGCACCATTGATATCTGCCTTTTAAACAAAGGAATTTTAATTATTATCTGTAATTTTTATTCTTTAACCCTTTAACCACGGGCATTGTTTTGCCCCGACTGTCCTCTCCCGCGGGGGTTTCGACCAAAATGTAAACAAACTTTAAACCTTTATAACTCTGCACAGAATAAATCTAGAGCGAAAAATAAGGTACCATTAGAAAGTACTAACCTTCGGCTTTGCAATGATGTAGGTTTCATGATTTTGTTGACTATCACTGGATGGGCAGTGCCATTAGAATTGAGCGATCTAAAATCACTATTTTTCGCTCACAGACCATTACCTTCGCTCATACACCATTACCAAATGCCAACCTCATTCTGATAATCATACTATAAACATATATGAACACTGCACATACGATAAACACACACTCTGTGTTCACTGAGGCAGGTAAAAGGCACTGTAATTACCCGCACTTCACTGCCACATCAGCAGTGTTGTAATCACTATTTTTCGCTCACACACCTTTACCAAATGCCAACCTCATTCTGATAATAATACTATAAACATATATGAACACTGCACATATGATAAACACCCACTCTGTGTTCACTGAGGCAGGTAAAAGGCACTGTAATTGCCCGCACTTCACTGCCATATCAGCGGTTTTGTAATCACTATTTTTCGCTCACACACCATTACCAAATGCCAACCTCATTCTGATAATAATACTATAAACATATATGAACACTGCACATACAATAAACACCCACTCTGTGTTCACTGAGGCAGGTAAAAGGCACTGTAATTGCCTGCACTTCACTATCACATCAGCAGTGTTGTCACTCACACAGCTGGACAGATATTGATGCGTGTTTGGCCCGGGGTGGGGTGGGGGGCCCAGGGGGTGGGAGGTAGGGCCCCAGGGGGGAGGAGGGAGGTGGGGGTCAGCTGGAGTGAAAGAACTTAATAGCTACTCTCCCTTGAAACAATTGGCGCATGGAAAAAACGAGGGGTAATCAAAATATTCACAAACATTCGAGAATGACACCCGCGGTTTGGTCCAGTTTTTGCAATGTCATTCTGGAATGACACCCGCGGTTAAAGGGTTAAAATCACCTCTCCCATAGTCCAGGACTTTCTCGTAACTGGCTGTAACACTGTCGTCATTGAATTAAAGGTTAAATGTAACTATGTGATGACCCTAAAGCCCCTGTCACACATACACGACTCAAGGCCCAACCGCGGTAGGACTCAAGGTTGTGTCCTAGTTGGCTTCCACGCCTCCCGACTGGCCCCGAATCTAATCTGCTCATGACTGCCTCATGACTGGTCGTGACATCCTCAAGAATGCGACCAGATCACGAGGCGACCATGAGGCGACGGAGCAACGTGTCTTCAAATTTGAAATTTTAATGGATTTTTGTCAGCCATGACCGCCCAAGAATGCAACACGACTGTGTGACGAGTTCAGGGAATGCACGACGACCCCCCCAAGCCTCCCCCGACCCCTCGCCGAACCCCCCCACGACTGACCCATGGAGGTGGTGTGATGCCCAGCCAGGAGGGGCTGTGCATCACACTGCCACTGACACCCAGAACATCACCATAGACCTCTCCTGTGTCTTAACCGCTGTCAGGAACAAGAGACTGCTTACCATGCTATGTCAGCTGAGGGTGCAAGAAAACATTTACACCCAGACACTCCTTATGGTCTACAAAAGGAAGCTTGAGGAGGAGGAGGGGGAGAAGCAGAAGAAGAAGCCGAGGTTCTGCTGGGTTTGACCGTGGATCAGCAGGAGATGCTAGTATGGACTATGGGAACACCTTCTTTGAGAGCTGCTCATCAAAGACAAGAGTTCCTACTAGAAATTCCTGCGAGTGGATGAGTCCCTCTTCAATGAAGTATTGGAGTGAATTGAACACCAGATCAAGAAACAGTACACTTGGCGGAGGGAACCTTTGGAGCCAGGACTTCGGCTAGCTATAACCTTGAGATATCTACCCATGGATGACAGCTACAAAAGTCTCTCCTATTCATTCAGAGTTGCACACAACACAATCTCCCTCATCATGTACGAGACCTGCGAGGCAATTATCACAGAGTATATGGAGGGGGTAATCGTGTGCCCGATGACACCAAATGGATGGAAGAAGGTGGCCAAGGGGTTTGCTGATCGATGGAAATTCCATAACACCATCAGCGCCATTGATGGGAAACACATAGCCATGCGTACCCCTGGGAGGAGTGGGTCCTACTACTACAATTACAAGGGGTTCCCCTTGATTGTCCTCCTGGCACAGGTCGGCAGTGAGTACAAGCTCATTTACGAAGATGTTGGTGCAAATGGGGCAACGAGTGATGCTGGGATTCTTAACCCGCCCCATCCCGAAGTTTTCTGGGCAGTGGTATGCCCCAGTCCCGACGTTTTCTGGGCAGCGGCATGCCCCAGTCCCGACGTTTTCTGGGCAGTGGTATGCCCCAGCCCCGACGTTTTCTGGGCAGTGGTATGCCCCAGTCCCGACATTTTTGGACCTTTTTTTTTTTTGGCTCAAACATCCGCTTTTGGTGAGAAACATTGAAAATTCCTAGAGAAATCGCTCACCTGAGGTTTAAAATACTCGATTTAGGTACAAGTACTTCCTTACCTGACTGGGTTTTCTAACAGGCTGGCACCAAAGAAAACGAGTTCTATGGGAGGGTAACTATTTTATCCACTCATAAACAGTATTTATTTATTTACTTGGTACGAATTTATATGTAGTACAAGAGTATACTGGTTTTCAAACAGTAATATAGGTATTATAAGCATTGTTTCACTCACTAACTCATCACCATTCATGACCTGATCATCATTTCTGACTGTTTCTTCCTCTAATGCTATGTAAACTTTGTCCTCCACATTGTCATCGATTGGGGAATCACTCTGGCCCTGAATGTCTTTATTGGCCAGGTCACTGGTAACAGATGAATTGCCAAGACATTGGCGTGGAGGGGGGGGGAGAGGTAATGCTGTGTAAGGTATTGTCCCTGCTTGGCATCTTGTAGAGGAGTAGAGGAAGGTGTCCCTTGTATACATGCCAAAAATCACTCACGAAAATTTAAAATTGTGCAAATTAGGGACCTTGCAATGTTGCCGCGTTAATTCACGTCGCCGGGACGGCGTGGGTTAAACACAGAGCTGAGGAGCGCCCTGGAGGACAACTGCATAGGACTGCCCCCTCAACATCCATTGCCAGGAGATGACCGCCCCATTCCCTACTTCATCGTTGGAGACAAAGCCTTCGGCCTGAAGGATTGGCTACAGAAGCCCTACCCTCACCGAGGTTTGACAAGAGAAGAGAAAGTCTACAACTACAGACTCTCCAGGGCAAGACGAGTGGCAGAGAATGCCTTCAGCATCCTCTCCAGTTGGTGAGTTGAACAGTATTACAACACAATTAATTACCACATTCATGTTCAAAATTTTAACTTGGCTATACCACTTGATTATGTGCCAAAATACACCAACAACATGTATGCCATTCTAACATGTATGTTATTTCGTGTTCCCCTAGATTCCGTTACTTTCTGACGACAATGGCCCTCAAGCCCAAAGGAGTAGAGTCGGCAGTCCTGGCCTGCTGCTGCCTCCACAATCTGCTGCATCTCAGGAATCCATCTTTATGCATCGAAGCTGCAGACGCTGAGGACCCAGTAACGAATGAAATCACCAAGGGCCAGTGGAGACAGGGCACCCAGCTGACGTCCTTGGACCACCTGCCGAGGAGCTGAGATGTGACTGGTCCTAAGGTGATCAGGGACTACCTCAAAGAATATTACAACTCACCTTCTGGTGCTGTGGAATGGCAGGACAGGATGGTCCAGTAGGTAAGTACCATGGGTTTCTTTGATTTCCTATAACCATAAAACCCTTCCCATGACAATAAAACACCTGTTTAAAGGGGGTGGAAACATTTATTAAACTTAACCATACATAAAAATCTTAAACTGTTCGGAGGTCGATGTGTGAGGTGTGTTTAGTTCAGGGTATGGAGGCTGCAATCCCATCAGAGAAGAGCCAAATGATAGGTTCTCCTGGCTGGGGAAATGTGAAGTACCTGGGGTGGGTGGTGGGTGGGGAAGCCTTCCTGGCTGTTATTGGAGTATCTGCTGCTGTTATTGTTGCAACTTCCAGATCTGGCATTGCAGTTGCATCACGTGGGACTCTGATGTTGTAGGAGCTGGTGCAGGTGCTGGTGCTGGTGCAGGTGTTGGCCCTGGATTTGGAGGATGTGAGGGGTTAGGAGAGTGGGGGGGTTGCATGTAATGGTTGGGGTTCTCAAGCATGTCCAGGGCCGTTATGCTGACATGCCTTTGGAACTTCTTGAATATCTCTGGTGGCATTTCACGACAGAGGGTTGCCAAGTAATTTGTGTATGGAATCACTGCCGACTATGACGCAACTGTGACCCGACTTTTGGCAAGTCGTGAGAATGCCACGATTTTTTAACGTGCACATTAAAAATGCATGTGGCTCAAGGAGCCGTCCCAGCAGCTCACGACCGCTCTCAAGAGTCCAGGCTTTGTCGACGAATCAAGGGACAACTGATGACAAAAGCCGTTACGACCTTGAGTTGCGCCGCGGTCAGGCTCTGAGTTGCGTATGTGTGACAGAGGTTTTAGTACAAAATTCTTCTCCTGCCATAATGTTAGTAAGTTTTCTTAGTGACCCAAACAAGATCTGGGATGTTTGCTCATTATGTTGGAAAGCTTCCGTGCTGACTATATGAACTTTCATGCAAGTCAGTGTTCAGGTCTAACTCTATATGCGAATTTAGGGCTTCTCCTCATTTAGGAGTGGAAACATGAACATCAACATAGATTACGCTGTATTTGTTACAACATACCTTTATTTCCTCTACTTGACTGCAAGTTTTGTTGTAGGTGTTAGATAACTGTGCCACTTCGGCGCTAACACACACCGTACATTTTGAATACATGCTAGGGCTGTCTCATACAGGACTGGTGTATTGGTATTAGCGGGGGTATTTTTACGACATGTCGGCGGGTCTTCTGGTAGATCAGTAAAGCCTAATGAAATGTAATTCAAATCCTTAAACTGTTCCCTGCCCCAGCGGGGATTTGAACCGGGGTCCGTTGGGACTGCAGGCCACATCTCTACTGATTGAGTCACCGCCTCCCCCAAACAGGTTATTAAACAAGTTTCTTAGCTTAGTAGTACCTGCACTTAGGTGCGTTCACACACACACACACACACACACACACACACTGGGAGTCAGGGAGAGCAGACGTGCGACGTCGGCGCTACGTACCGAGCCAGCATGGCCAGTGGCATTACCTAAATTAGTACCTTTATATAAGTCAAGCTCTGTACCAGGTTAGACTAAATGATTTTTCATTATTAAAAGAAAAAAAATAATAAGAAGTTTAAACAAGACTTGTTCAAACAGAAAAGAGAACCGAGAGGCTGAGGTTTGTTTAGACTACAGCTGCACGGGGAATGTAAGTACATGTACTCTGTGCTTTTAGTATTGCAAAATGGACACATACTTTAGTAAAGCAAATTTGGAAAAGAAAAGGGATAAAGGTAGAAAGCAAGATGATGATTTCTACCAAGAACTGGTTGAAGTGGAGACTCACAATAGACTGGTTGAACGTGTACACAAACTGGAAATGGCTTTCAAAAATGAAATTGATGAAATAAAGAAGCAGATGCACTTGCAAAAGGAAGAAATAGAAAAACTAGGAAGGGAGGCCAACAAGAAAGACACAACCATCGGTGAACTAACAGTGGAATTGAGTACACTTAGGAAGAAAATGAGTGAAATAGCAAGTACAGTAGTCAATCACAAGAGCGTTACAGAAGAGTTCAAAAATGATACAGAAACAATTAGGCAAGTAAGCAGTCTGATAGACCAGAGCAGTGATATTGAGGAGAAGATAACACAGGTGAATGAAGCTGTGCAAAGCTACAAAAATGATGTGGAAACCACGTATGCTGAAATGGTGAAAGTAAAGAAAGTCTTAGAAACAAGGGTGGAGGAAAAAAAGCATTAAAAAGGAAGTGAAAAGAATAATCCAAAACAATCCAAAGTTAGTCAGAGATTCAGTAGATATAAACAAATCTATAGTAATCACTGGTATAGAAGAGGAAGAAGTAAAAAACAAGATCACAAGAGACAAAAAGGAGATGGCAAATGTAATGAGCTTACTGAAAGAAGTATCAGAGGAAATCTGTAGTAAAGACATAGAGGAACACAAAAAGTTAGGGAAATATGAGAAAAGCAAGACAAGACCCCTAAAGGTGACTTTCCAGAGTGTAAACACTGTGGAGGAGATACTAAAAAATGCAAAGAATCTTATGGAAAAAGAGGAGTTCAAAAATATATGGATAAAAAGATGCCTAACACAAGAGGAACTGGAATTACTGAAAGAGAAGAGGGAGGAAGCAAAAACAAAAAATGAGGGAAGATCAGAAGAGGAGCAGAACACATTTTTTTTACAAAGTAATAGGACTGCCAGTACGAGAGTGGTACACAAACAGGACGGAATAAAAAGGAGGAAGGTAGTAGAACCGTGTCATGACAAGTATATAAACAAGATGATAAAGTTGATGTACTCAAATGTGGATGGAAAGGTATCTAAATTACTAGAGATGAATGATTATGTCAGAGAAAATGAACCACAAATAATATGCCTAACTGAAACAAAATTAACACCAAGGATATCCAATGCCATACTAAACTTAGAGGAATACAATACATGGAGAAGAGACAGAAATTTTAAAAAAGGAGGAGGAATTATAACATTAACTAAGAAAAATCTAAAAGTCAATGAAGTAAAATTAGATATACCATCACAAGTAGAACTGATTGCAGTAGAGATCAACACATCTGAAGGGAAAGTAATTGTAGCCAATTTGTACATGCCACCCAGATCAAACACATGGGAAAGAGACGAATATGAGGACCTGGCAGAGAGTACAATTCAGAGTTTAAGATCATTACTACATAAAATGGAAGAGAAATCGGAAAGAATTATACTAACTAGAGATTTTAATGCAAATATAAATTGGAATACTCTAGATATAATTAGCCAAGAAAGCTGTTGGGACCAAAAGCTCCTGGATCTCGTGCAAGAGTTTTTCCTAACGCAACATGTGAGGGAAACCACCAGAAAAAGAGGACTCGATGTACCTTCAATGCTAGATCTAATATTTACTAGGCAAGAAAATGATATTGACAGTTTAATATATCATCCTCCACTCGGCAAAAGCGATCATGCAGTACTAAATTACAACTTCAGAATAGCATATGACATAGTTAACAGCAATGACAGTTGCAAAAAGAGCCTAAACTATAAAAAGGGAAATGATCAAGACCTAAAGAAGTATTTCTTAGAAGTTGATTGGGAAAATGAGCTTAGAGGACAAGATTTAAATGCTGTATATAAAAAATTCTGTGAATTTTATGAAATAGGAGTCCAGAAGTACATCCCACAGCACAAAGAAGCAGATAAGAAAATACAAAATTGGTTCAGTACAGAATGTAAAAATTCAAAAGAAAGAAGAGATTTGTTGTGGAATAGATACAGGAGACACAATAGTGAAAGGGCGTATAATAGTTACAAACAGGCAAGAAACGATTATACAAGAATACAGAGGGAAGCCCAAAAACAGTTTGAGGAGGATATAATAAATAAAAGTAGTGATCAACCAAAGCTGTTTTACAGCTACATCAGAAGCAAAACCATAGTAAAAGATATAATACAATCCATTACGGACGAGGGAATCACTTATACACAAGAGAAAGATATTTGTGAAGCACTAAATAAGAGTTTTCAATTAGTTTTTACAGAAGAAAAAAATTTTGAGAGGGACTATGTGGAACATGCATATCCACACATACTACCAGATATACAAATAGCAGAAAAAGAAATACAGGAGGAGTTAAGTAAATTAGACAGAGGAAAAGCAAGTGGTCCTGATGAAATTTCATGTTGGGTACTACGAGAATGTGCAAAGGAGTTAAGTAAACCATTATTTTTTATTTTCAAGAAATCCTTGAGTCAAGGTAAACTACCTGATATTTAGAAGAAAGCAAATATTGTCCCCTTATTCAAGAAAGGAAATAGACATAATCCACTCAACTACCGACCAGTATCACTGACCAGTGTTATAAGCAAGGTATTAGAAAAGCTTATAAGAAAAGCTTGGGTAAATCATCTAGAAGAACACAGTTTGATAACAGAAAGACAGTTTGGTTTCAGAAAAGGAAAATCATGTGTTACTAATCTGTTGAGCTACTATGACAGAGTAACAAACACAATACAGGAAAGAGAAGGATGGATGGACAGTATCTATTTAGATTTCAAGAAAGCATTTGACACAGTACCACACCAAAGACTTTTATGGAAACTGTACCATCAAGGAGGAATTCGAGGCAAACAGTTTTGTTGGATGCAAGATTTTCTCATAAAAAGAGAAATGAGAACAGTACTAAGAGGAAACTACTCATCATAGAAAGAAGTGACTAGTGGAGTACCACAGGGTTCAGTGCTGGCACCAATCATGTTTTTAGTGTATATAAATGATATAAACAGTAACACTGGAAATGAGAGCTATCTGAATATGTTTGCAGATGATGCAAAAATACAAAGGAGAATTACTAACACAGACTCTCGTAAAGAGCTACAAGAAGAATTAAATAAACTTCATGAATGGAGTAATACATGGCAAATGGAATTCAATGTGGACAAGTGTCATGTAACCAAGTTTGGTAAAAGTGGAAAAAGACCTGATTGGGATTATAAGTTAGGAAATAAAACCCTATACACATCAGAAAGAGAGAAGGACCTAGGTGTGATTATCAATAACAGACTATCTCCGGCTGACCACATCAGCGAGAAGGTACGGAACATGTATACACTGCTTGCAAATATGAGAATAGCATTCACATACATAAATGAAGACATGCTAAGAAAGATAATAACATCATTCATTAGACCAACCCTGGAATATGCATCAGTAGTCTGGAGTCCTCATCTCAAAAAACACATAGACAAGATTGAAAATGTTCAAAGGGCCGCTACAAGATGGATACCAAGCTTAAGGGACCTAAGCTACGAAGAAAGACTAAATAAACTGAATCTACCAACACTACAGGAAAGAAGGAAAAGAGGTGACATGATAATGCTATATAAGTGCATATCAGGGAAGGAGAAAATAGACATAAATGATTACTTAACATATGGAGAAGCATCAGCAAGAGGACTCTGCAAAAAACTGCCTAAGAAGAGAGGTGATAAAGACGTAAGGAAATTCAAAGTCCCAAACAGAGCAATTGATCAATGGAATGCACTACCTAATGAAATAGTGTGTGCCAAAACAATTCACAAATTTATGGATATGTACGATAAATATGGTTTAAGACACGGGACAGTACGAGCTTGACTCATTCCTGTAAAGATACAATTAGGTAAGAACAATTAGGTAAAAACACTCTCTCTCTCTCTCTCTCTCTCTATCTCAACACAGCTACACCGAAACACTGTCAATCAGGTTAGCACGTAATCTTTCCAGTACTAATCATTTCAGCTGTTAATCCTTCAAGTGTGGCGTCAATCCCCTTAAAGCCTAATGGAATAGAATTTGACATCGCCCAGCAATCCTTCAAGCGCTGACCACCAGTTATTCATAATTATTATATCTTTTACTCTGCACTTATTAAATTATTTATTTATTTACTATATTTTTCAGATGGTCGTGCGCTGTGATTTTGATTTCCTCGCAGAATTATATTTGGGTGGGATTTTTCATTGGAAAGACTTATTGTGTGTGTGTGTGTGTGTGTGTGTGCGTGTGTGTGTGGTATTTTGTATTGGTGTGTGTTTTTTGCAGTGCATATTCCCGTATTTTGTGAGGTATTTGTGTTGTCATAGGTTGCTATATCTGTACTTTGGGCTGATAAATTTTAGTATTTTTGCTAGTTTACATAAAAGCTTCTGTATTGCTATGTACATGGATAAATATTTTCACTGAGCAAATTTTGTCTGGCTTTGCTGGTCTCCGTGTACGAATCGTAATTTATTGACGTTGTTAATGTGTTGTACTTTAACCTTTTTCCCTCTTTATTTTCCATTTTGGGTAACTGCGTAGGGGATTTCCTACAAAGCAGAGAGGCGAAGTATTGCTACTCTGAGAAGTATCCTTGAAATAATAAAAATAAATAAAGTATCGGCATCCTTTCAGTGTGAGACATTATGATACACGGAATATGATTCACGGGAAATGACTCGAATGTGTTGGTGCTGCGGTTGTGACAGTTGCCAGTTGGTAATATCTAACCCCAAACTTTCATACGGTACCGTATTGCATTATAATGGGCACTGTGAATTTTTGTGAATTAAACAGCCATGCCAACACTACCGATTGAACCAGAGACGAAGCATTTCACATCTTATCCGACCCCAGCGATGCCGATACTATTTTTTTTTTTTTTTAAATCTAGGGTTCTGTACATTTCTGAGATATGCTGGGCGGAATATTTCTGAGAGAGAGAGAGAGAGAGAGAGAGAGAGAGAGAGAGAGAGAGAGAGAGTATTTGTCAGGCTGATGAATAATATTGTTTGGCTTTAGCTGAAGTAGAATGCTAGAGTTGGTCTAACTAACAGAATCTTTAAGGTGAGAGTATTCACTCTCCCGGGCTTTTGTGATTCATTGTCAGCTGAATAAAGTGTGTACTTAAATGAAGCAGAACCATGAGGGCGTTAATTATCTAAGCATGCTGATTATTATTGTCTTCTGTGTCATAAAATTTGTCCAATTATTTTTGTCATGCAACTTATTAATTCTTGGTGGTTTAATCTGAATTCTGTGCTTATTCGGAAACCTAATACATTTTTTGTGTTTATCAAAATATCAGGCGTTTGTATGTCCAAGTCAGTTTACATATCCAAACATATTCACCCACACAGAGTGAGAAAGACACGCACATAGAGCATAATTATGACTGCATTGTTTTGTATTATCACATTTTCCTAAATTACTCGTATGTATTACTAACTCCTTAACTGCAATGACGTATTATTTGTCTTATTCTTAGTGCCTTCAGACACTTTAACTCAACTTACGAATATCTTTAACAAGACTCGGGGAGTTATCTATCTATCTATCTATATACCTAGGCTGCTTCCCCCAAGGAAAGGGAGGTAGCCGAGACAGGACGACTCACTCTCCATTTACTCATCCATTCAAACACATTCATTCGCATCTTAGCCCCAAAGGGGAGAACGGACAGTTATAGTCTTCAATAATCCCTTCAGTACGTTAAGCCTGTCCTAGGTCTACTGATATCTTCCGAAATTAGCAAAAATAAGCAAAGAAAACATGTCACTGGAATGATGCGGCTAAATCAAGAGAGGCTCATTTCACTTTAGCCTCTCCTTGTCATCGCTGTTGCCCTTGAGAATTTTCATGGTAGGCTTCTAGTCATTTAACATATTTTTGTATTAGTAATGTTTAGTCCGACGATTTTACGCAGCTTAGGAAAGAGTTCTTGAGATGGAGGAACAATATGTAGCAATGAATAACACCTTCATAATCTAGTTCACAATGCCTGAATAAAATCATCTGGAAGCTTGAAGAATAAACTACATGAATACGTTATCGAAGCAAAGGAGTTAAGCCACATATGTAATACAGTTAGGTATGTAATATACTGAAGATAATTTTCCTTTTAGCCAACAATGAACTTTTTCTACTTTAACTGTGATGGTTAATGCTTCTTTGTACATTATCTTCTTCAATCCGGTGACGTACTTCTCATTTTTTTTCCCCATCTGATTCAAGATGATTTTATGCGACCTTGGGAAAGATATCAGATTCTGAATGGGTAGCGAAGATTATTTCTGCCTCAATTGTTGAGAAATTTACGGTCTTTTCAAGCTTTAACAAAACTGTCTAAAAGTAGCCATCAGAAAACAAAAATATGTCGTATAAGTAAAGTGGTTAACCTCTTTAATCAGGTGATATTTTAAAAAATCTATCCTTGCATTGTCCGGTCGATTTTATTTAACTCCAGGAGGATTTCTTGTGGTGAGGAAATTAAATTAAGACTCCACCAAACCCCACATCTTAGAAAATTCTCCACTAAGCTGAATTAAAACCTCTGAAAATACTTTAACAAACGTAAAATGTAAAACTCGTTTTCGTTTATTTGATTAAAACGAAATGCTCTAGAGGTCATTAAATATGTACGTGCGGAGAGAGACCTTTGTTCTGATCAATAACTTTACGTGCACAGTGATGGTAAAGATTAGCTAAAGCTACAGTACAAGTTCCTCTGTTCACCAAGCAGAAATTAAACTTGCCTGAAGAAGTGGATCCAGTCCTACTGGAGGGAACGCTAGAAAAACGAAATTTTGCTTAATCGAGTAGTAAGCCTATCCCGGGCCCAGGTTTCTGACAAGGTGGGAACCCTGGTGGTGCCTCCCAAGGAGACGGCGGCTCCTAAGTGTTAAGTCCAGAATTGCTAGGCACTTTTTTTTTTTTTTTTTTTAGTCTAGGAGCACGATTTTTTTTTTTTTTTTCAAAGGTGCAGAGCTTTACCTGCGCCAGGATATAAACATGGTGGGACCCCGGAGGGCAACCCCTCGCACGGAAGGAGAGGCAGCCATGGTGGTCTCGGCCTAACTTGTTATGCGCGGCCAAGCTTTTTAACGGAAGAACGTGGACTTAAGCATATTGATAGATGTTCATCCCGTTCACGTTTTAGGAAGAGTAGAATCACCTAGGGTCGTACCTCACGGGGAAGGGGACGGCCGCCGACAACCTCGAGAAAGCCATTATGCGCGGTCATTGCTGTTAACCTGGCAACAAGAAATTTTGCATATTGATAGGTGTTTACCCCGGCCACCTTTTATGGAAGGTTGGACCCGGTGACTACCCCTCACGGGGGAAGGGGAGCTCTAGGGAGGAGTGACAAAGTTCTTTATCTAATATCACGAAATTTTGTACATTGGCAGCTCTAAACTGTGGCCACGTTTTAAGCAGGGTGAAATCCTCAAGGACCACCCCACACAGGGGTAAGGGGCGGCCCAGGGTGTCCTGACCAAATCGTTTATGTGCGGTCATAACTTTTTACGTAGGAACACCAAATTTTTCATATGCTGTTAGAAGTTCACCTCTGTCACGTTTTGGACAGGTTGGGACCCCCGATGGCCACCCTCAGTGGGGAGACAGTCTCCAGGGGAAACAACGTCATAGTTTTTACGTACGTCCAGAGATATGCAGACTGGTTGATCTTCAGCCGGACCAGAGTTTATAGAGGGCAGGACATCAGGGGTTCACCCCATGTCCTCCCGCGTAAGTCATTATTTCTTTTCCCTTACATTATTGCAGGCATGGGTACGGCTATGAAAAGTGTCCTAGCTTTATTTCTTAACTTAGGAATGAGCGCTCACCATCCACTCACTCACTGTAGTGCCGCTTTGAGTGCATGCCCTATCCTCTCATCCTTCCTTCCTCTTCCGTCTTTCCTCTTCCTTCCGCCTTCTGCCTACGGGTGACTTCACACTCCCTCTTCTGTCTTTCTTTCTTTCATTCTTTCCTCTTCCTTCCTTCTCTCTACAGGTGACTTCACGCTCCCTCTTCTGTCTTTCTTTCTTTCATTCTTTCCTCTTCCTTCTGCCTATGGGTGACTCTACACTGAGTGACAAGCCAAATGGTCTCCTGTACACCAGGAAACCATTTACTACGCTGGTTGATATAACCAAATTATGGCACCTGGTGGTTTAGCGGGCAATTAAGGCGTTCCAGTCTGATTGAGCATGTGTAGGTTTATATCCATGGGATAGTTGAGGTTTTTTGTTCATGTTACGCCACTCAGGGATGAGTGAGGCTGGTCACTCTCATCTTAAATGTCAGGAACAACTTGCCTAACCCCGAGCTCCTTCGCTCCTGATGGGGCAACATAGGATTGAATAATGGAATATATATGCTAGTGGTTGGCCTAGTTTAGCCCACTGAACGTGATTAGGTCATTCAGATTTAGTTTTTGCTACTACCAGACAATCTTATACAGGTTAGGAAAAACCCCTCGTAGTGAAGAAGTATGTCAGTAATACTATACTGCCTGTTATTAGTTCAACACTCTGTTTTTGTGTCATCTATTGATTTAAAAATAAATACAGTGACGCCTATGTCATTAACTCGTTTGATTAGACTTTTTATTTTTATATTCGTGCTTCTTCCAGGAGATTTTATTTGCATTAAGAAAGACTTACCATGTTTAAAGAATTATTGATTGCTATATGCAATCCAGCGAGGTCGCGAGATCTCTCTTATTTTTAATATAATCGCCGGTCGTTAGCAAAAATATAACAAACTGCATCATTGGGTTCAGGTGGTTAATATAATTCTTGATAACATTGGCCCGAAAACTGAACCGTGAGGAAGCTCATTGACTGTGTTCTGTTAATTACTCTGCCACCTTGTTTACCATTACGCACTGACTGGAGGGCAAAATGACAGTGTAGGGAAATGCTGATGGAAAGGATGCGAGATCAATCCGGGCTCGAGATGGGATCGCTTCAGCGATTTTTGTTTTGTTAAAATAATGTTAAAAGATCTTACCTAAGATATACTGCCGTATCATAAAAGTACATTATATTACCAATACCTTCTCACCATTACTGAACTAGACAATCCTAACATACTGTTAATATGAAAGATTTATATTAGAACCTAAGTGGTGATTTGTGGAGGGTAGTTCCACTTGGTGTGCTTAGGAAGACAACTGAGCCTGAGGAGCAGAGAGATAAATGTACATAAAATAGATATTGAAGTATTATAATCACTGTGTTAATTCACCAAAACCTTGTAGACGTGAAAAGATTTAAAGCTATCTATCTCAATGCCATTCACGTTGTGTTTGATACTGAGAGTGTAGTAGGTATGCTTCTCATTATCCACTCATTTGATATAATATTACGTTCAGGTGACAAGCCAACCGGTCTCTTGCAGTCCAAGAAACCATTTAGTACGTTGGACAGTAATCATATAACTAAATGGTTTCCTGGTTATGATAAACTGAGTCGGTCCAGTCGGATGTGGTCTATTTGGGTTTACATCTGATGGATAGTTGAGGGAATAATACTTATTATATTGCCAGTAGGGCGGAATTAGTGGAAGCGATGAAGAAGATTAAGCTGGGAAAGGCCCCAGGAATTGATGGAGTGTGTGGTGAAATGCTTAGGTATGGGGGTGAGATTGTTGTGGAGTGGATATGGAAGTTGTGTTGATTGGCTTGGGAAGAGGGAAGGGTTCCAGAGGACTGGAAATCAGGTATAATTGTTCCTCTGTACAAAGGAAAAGGGGAGAGAGAAGTATGTGGTAACCATAGGGGTATTTGCCTTCTTAGTGTGACTGGTAAAATATATGGTAGAATACTCATTGATAGGGTTAGGCATATGACAGAGGAGCTAGTTGGAGAAGAACTAGGGGGATTTAGGAAGAGAAAAAGGGTGTGTAGATCAGATATTTGTTCTAAGATGTTTAGTGGAGAAGTATCTAGAGAAGGGAAGGAAAGTGTATGCTGCCTTCATGGACTTGGAGAAAGCTTATGACAGAATAGATAGGCAAGGTATGTGGAAGGTATTAAGAATATATGGAGTGGAGGGGAAACTGTTGAGTGCTGTGAAGAGTATGTACGAGGGAGCTAAGGCTACGGTGCGAGTGGATGGTGAGCTGAGTGAGTTCTTTGATCTCAATGTGGGACTGAAACAGGGGTGTGTGATGTCTCCATGGCTGTTTAATATATATATGGATGGGGTTGTAAAGGAGGTGCAAGGTAGGGCAGTGGATGTGGGGCTGGCCCTAATGAATGAGGGTGAGATTTGGAAGCTTCCTGTGTTGCTGTTTGCTGATGATACAGTATTGTTGAGTGAAGATGAATGGGAGTTGCAAGGTTTGGTGAATGAATTTGGGACAGTGTGTAGGAGGAGGAAGCTGAAAGTTAATGTAAACAAAAGTAAAGTTATAGTGTTTGAGAGGAATGAAGTCACAGAGTGTGCAGTGAGGTTGGATGGTGAGGATATGGAGAATATGAGTGTATTCAAGTACTTGGGTAGTGTGATGAGTAAGGATGGAACTTTGGGGGATGAAGTACGTGAAAGGGTACAGCAGGGAAGGAAGGTTGTTGGTACACTGAAAGCAGTGATGAGAAATAGGGAGGTGAGTATGGAAGTTAAGAAGTCACTACATGATGGTATTGTGATCCCTACCCTGACGTATGGAAGCGAGGCGTGGACCTTGCAAGAGGGGAACAAGTCAAGAGTGAGAGCAGTGGAAATGAGTTACTTGAGAGGAGCATGTGGAGTGACGTGGAGGGACAGGTTGACGAATGAAGAAGTGAAGGAACGTTGTGGGGTAGATGTGGATGTGGTTGAGAAGATTAGGAGAAATACACTGAGGAGTTTGGACATGTGGAGAGAATGGAGAATGAAAGACTGACTAAGAGGGTGTATGTAGGTGAGGTGGAGGGAGGGAGAGGGAGAGGTAGACCGAGGATGAGGTGGAGGGATGGAGTTGAGAGGTATATGAGGGAGGGGGGGGTGAGTTGGGGGGAGGGTAGTCAAATGGTGGGTGACAGAGTGACTTGGAGGCGTTTTGTCTGCGGCCACCCTTTGCGGGATTAGGGCGTCGGGCTATAGATAGATAGATAAATAGATATTGCCACTCAGGGAAAGGAGATTGGTTACTCTCCATCGGTACTAATAGTTCTAGCCCCTGGCCTCTACGCTCTGATGCGGAACTAAAGGATTGTAAATGAAAATGTATATATTGTTACTGACGCTACAATAAAATATTTCCGGACTGGAAACAACTTATTAATAGAAGTTCACTTCACTCTGACGTCTACTTCATATTACTAGCCATTTAACATTCAGGATCCTATGACTCCGGCGTTAACTAGAATAGAATGCCAGACTTCGACCAAGAGAGAGTTTATGGCGTCAGCATTAACACTCTGGGTCCTGCAACTCACTGTCGACTGAATGAAACAGTCTGACTTTTGTTGGAATAAGTACTGTATATTGTTGCCCAAACCATGACACAGTTTATCTTTCACCCAGCATATGTAAAAGAGGGAAACAGGAGAAGAGGGAGGAAAAAAAGGGTAAAAAGAAGAGTGAAGGGGTTAAAAAAAAAAATGGATAGATATAAAGAGGGTATTAAGAACTGGTAGGCAAAAAAGGAATTGAAGGAGCGTTGTGGTGTGGATATGATAGAAAGCATTAGGAGAAACACAGTGAGGTGGTTTGGATATGAGGAAAGGAAGGAAAGTGAGAGGCTAACAAGGAGAATGTGGCTTGGACATACGGAGAAGATGGAGACTGAGAAACAAAAAGAGTTAATGTGAGGGAGATGGAGGGGGGGGGGGAAAGAAGGGAGAGACTGAGGATGAGATGGACAGGTATTTGAGAGGAGTGTGTCAGTTTGGGGGGGGAGGGCAACGTACTGGCAGAAGATAGGGCGATATAGAGGCGATTTGTTTGTGGCCATCCCTTACGGGATTAAGGGTCTGCCTATAGACAGAGAGACTGAGAAAAACTGGAGAAGAGGATAGTAGAGAGAAGAGGATAGAGAAGTGAGAAATCAGAAAGATAACTGGTGATAAAAAAAAGACGATATGAAGAAGGCAGGATTTAAAAAAAAAATGAATAAGAAAAAAGGAGAGAGAGAGAGAGAGAGAGAGAGAGAGAGAGAGAGAGTTCAAGGATGAGACATGCAGAGAAAGAGTGAGTGCGAGGGGAAGAGTTTGAAAGCAGCAGAAAGTTAGGAGCTGGCAAAAGTGAAAAGGAAAGATTGGACGAGTTAGGGAGAGTAAGAAAGAGAGGGAAAAACACAGGTAGAGAGTGTGTGGAAGAAGAGAAAGTGGAGAAAGTGTTAGACAGAGTAGAAGACGGGACATAGAAAAACAGAAGGAAAAGCGTGAGAGTTAAAGAGATGACTGGAAGAGTGAAAAACAACGAAAGCAAATAATGAAAGACAGAGATACAGGAAGAGTGTGAGGAAAAAAAAAAAACTGGTGACAGGAAGGGTGAGGGGGAGTAAAGGGGGGATAAAAAGAGGGAGACCAAAGAGGAGAGTGAAGTAGAAAAGTAATAAAACGAATTACAGTGGCAGAAAAGAGAGAGAGAGAGAGAGAGAGAGAGAGAGAGACAGACAGACAGACAGACAGAGACAGAGACTGACAGACAGACAGACAGACAGACAGAGACAGAGACAGACAGACACACAGCTACACAGACAAACACACACAGACAAACACACACAGACAGACGGACAGACAGTTACACTCGGGCAGAGGCAGACAGACAAACGGAAAGAATGACGGAGACAGAGCTGGTGAGACTGCGTAAAATTAAACAAAGATAAGTAGAAGGTGAATTATGGAGAAGAACAGTAGAGAGAGAAGAACAGAAATATGAGAAAGAAATCGGGAGTAAAGATGCTTTAACATAGCATGACAATACCAGTACAGTGTTCTTTGAGAGCACATGACGAACGAGCGAGCGCTTATACGTTCACCTATTATCATAATTTCATCTTGATGTAAACTGTCAAAATTTCTGGTGAGGCTAAAATATTTACTTTCTCACGTTTTCTCTCTGCATGTGCATATAGTCAGGCGCCGTAGCATTTATCACACGCGCAATGTAAAGTTCTCTGCTCCCTACTTGCCGTGTCAACGAACTGGACCGGTAAGCGCTTAGCCATTAATCGAATGATAAAGCTCAGGAATGGGGCGATTACCCTTGCTGATTTCATTCCTTAAACATAGAAAAAACTTTTCTGTAAAATTATGAGCGTAATATCCAATATTTAATTGTTAGAAATCATGCAAGAAAAGATAGTGTTATAATAGGAAATTTTGTTTAATCAATTCGATTTCATAGTAGAGCATGTATATTGAAGTCCTCGGTAGTGTATATTCCCTTGGAAAGCTGGGATTCCAAGGTGCTTCTTAGGTCTCATGAGTAAGTATATAGCTAAAAACTAAATTTATTCAATGTATCTGCTACCTCCTGAAAGAATCTCTTATCTATCTCGCACAGTAGAAAAGTTATTACCCTCTGAAAACCATCGCGGTCGGGCCGTGTCGTGTCGGGCAGATCATTTCTCAACTGAACGTAAACACTGCTTAGCTCGCTGCGCTCACTCGCTCGTAACGAACTGAAAAAACGAGAGAAAATGGAGGAGATTGATATGGAAGCTAGCGTGTCGTTTCATACCCATATCAACTGCAAAATCCGTTTCGTATCAACCTGGTTTTGCACCTGTGTTGTTTGGTACTTGCGTCATTTCGTAGCCCAGACGTTTCGTACTGAATTTAAAACTAGGAATAAATATGACATCTTTGAAATTAATCTTTGCACTGTTTTCCCAGCTTGTGACCTAACATATGCGCCCTGTTAACATTAATTTTATTTTCTATAAATGAACTGTCAGATTCGGGGACTGTATGGTGGGCACTCATAGAAGACAAAAGGTTCGAATCCCGATAGTTTTGGGGGCATGGTGGCTCAGTGGTAGAGCGCCCGACTGGAGTCCTGACTTTGCGTGGCGCTCGGGTAAGCTGCCCTGCTGGGAGAGGTAGCGCTCTCCTGTCACCTAGCTAGTTGTAGCAGCCGTGGCTCAGTGGGTCAGAGCTCTCTGACCGAAGGGTAAGAAGATTCGAGTCCACCCATGGATCAGTGGTAGACATCAGGAAAGGCATCCAGTCATAAAGTGCTACATGCTCCAAAACCTAAGTTCTCTACCCAGGGGCAACGCCTTAGTCCTTATAAAATAAATCCATAAATAAAAGTATTGCCTTTGGTTCCATAGTTAACCAGTTTGAAGGTGTGCAAGTTGAACTACACCTAGGGGTTGAGCCTAATATGTTTACAATGTTTGCTAGTTTGCTGTCAGTGACATCACATGTGGTCACACTCTGAGTAAAGCAGCTTGGTTTCAGAGAATTTGTCAGTTTTTCTGTTTTTAGACTTCTTAAATTCAGTTATTGGTTGAAAAAAAATGGTAGTACAATATATTTTTTCACATTAAATACATATCAATTACCATTAGAGGTACTTCTTTAGTTGTCATAATATATAGTGATTCCGGCAACGATAATTGAATATTTGTTATAAGAACGTACGAAATCAAGTGCTTAGGAAATAAGTTGGGTTCGAGATGGCAATAGTATGAAGAGGTGTACTTACGAAATGTTTTAGTACGAAATAATACGGGCACGAAACGAAAGAAATGCATAGAAAAGGGGAAAGTTAAGCTTCTCTCTCTCTCTCTCTCTCTCTCTCTTACATTATGAGAGATACATACATACATATAGACAGATAGAGACTGCTAAGTGGATAGATACACATCTCACTGTTCACATCTATATCTCTATTTGTCTGTCTATCCGTGTACCCATCTATCTAGACAAACACTCGTATTTATTTATCTGCCTATTAATCACAACAGAAGCAATTATCACCCCAAGTCAACAGGGCGAATGATCTATGGCCTCAATTATACATAAATCCAATGTTAATTGCTCGGAATAATTAACAGAATCAGCAATACTTCTGACAAGGACGTGAGAGAGAGAGAGAGAGAGAGAGAGAGAGAGAGAGAGAGACTATGAGGAAGGGTGACGTGACGTGCGGAAGGAAAGGTATTTACTGGATAGGGACAAATGTAATGAGATGTTTTGCCTAGCCTTAGGTAACATTATATGTACTTCAGTACATTCTACAAGTATAATTTTTTTTCTCTCTCTCTCTCTCTCTCTCTCTCTCTCTCTCTCTCTCTCTCTCTCTCTCTCTCTCTCTCCAAAATATTCCAGCTCTGCAGAACTTGGATATATATTTTTGAGAGAGAGAGAGAGAGAGAGAGAGACTTTCAGCTTTGCTAAGTAGGAAATATTTTCAGGCAAAGTTACCCAGAATGGGAAAAACAGTGAGATGAAGTTAAAAGTACAACATATAAAAGTACATGTCAGTAAATTACGATTCTTACATGAACACCAACAAAGGGACACAACTCTTACCCAACACAGAATGTATATCCATAAACATTGCAACAGAAGTACTAAATGTTTTATGTAAATTATGCAAAAATACCAAAACTTATCAGTCCAAAAATAGTGATATGTCAATGTATGGCAACACAAGCATCTCACAATATACATGGGGAATATACTCGTATTTCGCAAAAGCACACTATGATAGAAAATAAAACACACACACACACACACACACACACACACACACGCAGAATAAGTCCTACCTATGAAAAATCCCTCCCTAAAAGTAATTCTTCGAGGAATTAAAATCCACAATTCGCTACCACTTGAAAAATACAGGGTAAAAAAATCAATAAATAAATAAAGACATAATACAGTTAAATTTTAACACAATAAATATGAATAACGGGTGGTCAGCGTTTGAAGGATTGTTGGGCGAGTCAAATTCTATTCCATTAGTCTTTAAGGGGATTGACGCCACACTTGAAGGATTAACAGCTGAAATGATTAGTACTGGAGAGACTACGTGCTAACCTGATTCACAGTATTTCGGTGTAGCTGTGTTGAGAGAGAGAGAGAGAGAGAGAGAGAGAGAGAGAGCATATCGTGACGTCCTACATGACAACTTCACATTATGTATACAAATGCGAAACACTCATGCTAATTATTGTTAGTTTAAGAATATGAATATATGGAATAAAGATAATGGCCACTAAAAATGAAGAATATCTTTAAAATTGTATTTATTTAATTAGAATGTAACTAAATGCATGTCACCAGTTTATTGGATCTTCAGTAGGATAAAATTTATTATAGTGGCCATGAGGAGAGGAGTTCCTGGACAGCCACTGACTCAAGAACAGTGTCCCACTGGTGTCAGTTTCCTTGAGAAAAAAAAAATGATACTTCAAAATCGACATTTCGTCCTTCTTGGTTTTGTTTGAAGCTTCAGATTTCTTTCCAGGATTGTGACAGAGTTTTCTATTAATCTATCTATCTCTCTATTGCCAGACGCCTCAATCCCATACGAGGTGGCCATAAACAAATCGCCTCCACGTCGCCCTGTCCCATACCATTTCACTGCCCTGCTCCCAACTCACCCCCCCTCTCTCATATACCACTCCACTCCATCCCTCCATCTCATCCTCGGTCTCCCCCTCCCTCTCACCCCCTCCACCTCACTCGCATACACTCTCCTCGTCAGTTTCTCACCCTCCATCCTCTCCAAATGGCCAAACCACCTCAGTGTGTTCCTCCCAGCGCTTCCTATCACATCCACATCCACACCACAACGCTCCTTTATATCCTCATTTGTCAGCCTGTCTCTCCATGTGACACAACAGGCTCCTCTCAAATAACTCATTTCCACTGCTCTCACTCTTGACTTGTGTCCTTCCAACAACGTCCAAACTTCACTTCCATATGTAAGAGTTGGTATCACAATATTGTCATGTAGTAACTTTTTCACTTCCATGCTCACATCCCTGTATCTAATCACTGCTTTCAAGGAACCAGCAACCTTTCTTCCTTGTTATACCCTTTCAAGCACTTCAACCTCCAAACTTCCATCCATACACATCACACTACCCAAGTACTTAATCGTACTCACATTTTCCATTTCCTCACCGTCCAACCTCGCTGAATATTCACTGACTTCACCTCTCTCAAAGACCATCACTTTACTCTTCCCTACATTCACCTTTAGATTCCGTTTCTTACACATTCTCCCAAACTCATCCACCAAGCCTTGCAGCTTCCCTTCGTCTTCACTCAAAACAACGTACAGGGAGTTTCCAAACACTACCCTCTCTCGCCAGGGCCACTCCACTATCCACTGCCCTACTTTGTACCTCTTTTATTACCCCATCCATGTACAGATTGAACATCCATGGAAACATGACACATCCCTGCTTCAGCCCAACCTTCAAAGAGAAAAATCCACTCAGTTCTCCATCCACACGCACTGCAGCCTTAGCACCAGCATACATACTCTTCACAGCATTCAGCAACTTCCCATCTACTTCATATATTCTTAATACTTTCCACAATCCTTGTCTATCCACCCTGTCATATGCTTTCTTCAAATCCATGAAAGCCGCATAAAACTTCTTTCCCTTCTCTAGAAATTTTTTTTTTTCCTAAGAATGAATATCTGATCTACACAACCTCTTCCCTTCCTAAAGCCTCCCTGTTCTTCTCCAACTAATTCCTGTTATTTCTCTAACTCTGTCAATAAGTGTCCTACCATACACTTTCTATTGATGTTTATTTAATTTTGGTTGAAATGCATTTAAATATTTTTTTTTGTTTTCTTTATTGTGGATCATTCTTTTTTTACTTTATAGATGGACATTATGTTAGAACATTATTTTGGCACATTGTGCTATGTGTATGTTTACATACATATCGTTTTGGGGATCAATAGGATTTCTTTGAAGGTTGGTATGCTTTCTGCATGCCATAGTGTTGTTAATATTGAATGTAAAACCTGTATTGGGAAATTTTCACTGCCTTCTGTCATTCCAGTGCAAAGATTGCATTTCTGCCTTCACATTTTGACTTCAAAAGTATATGTATTATTAATTCTAGCCTTTGTTAAAATTAATTCAAGATTAATGGATTTCCTCTTTGCTTTAATTATTCTTTTAAAATATCTTTGGTTTTGGATGCTTTTTAAAGGAAATTAATTGTACAAGAAACTTCATTAAAGTTATCATAATTTTGTTATACTGTAGGTTGTTATATATGGTGTTGTGTGTTTATCATCGGTGGTTCCTTTATTACTGATTCCCTAGAGATTCGTCATGGCTATAGGTATTTGTTTTGATCATTCTATGACATTGTTTATTATGCATTTAGGACATCTTCGTTGTAAAAGAAAATTCTTAAGTAGTTCACTTAATCCTGTCTCTCTTAACCGAGGTTCTGAAACTACTGTGCAAATTCTTCTTCCTGACTTAAATATGTTTGGGGTGAATAAAACTATAGGTTTGATAATGTTTTATATCAGTTTCCATATAGTAAATGACAGTAACTATTTCGCTCTTCTTCTTAATAAGTCTTAGGTCCACAAGAACGATACCGTGTTCCCACGTGCATCACAAGTAAATGTCCGTTTAGGATCGTGATTATGTATGATGTTAAGGATCGTTGCGAAATATCCATCTGTCTCCTCCCAAATCATAAAATATCATCTAGTATGTCGTGCACTTATTATTTCATTTTTCTCTTTGAAAGTTGGTTTGAAACAGGGATGTGTCATGTCTCCATGGTTGTTCAATCTGTACATGGATGGGGTAATAAAAGAGGTACAAGGTAGGGTAGTGGATGTTGGAGTGGCCCTGGTGAGAGAGGATAGTGTTTGGAAACTCCCTGTACTGTTGTTTGCAGATGATACTGTGTTGTTGAGTGAAGACGAAGGGGAGCTGCAAGGCTTGGTGGATGAGTTTGAGAGTGTGTAAGAAACAGAATCTAAAGGTGAATGTAGGGAAGAGTAAAGTGATGGTCTTTGAGAAAGGTGAAGTTAGTGAATGTACAGCGAGGTTGGATGGTGAGGAATTGGAAAATGTGAGTACGTTTAAGTACTTGGGTAGTGTGATGAGTAAGGATGGAGGTTTGGAGGGTGAAGTGCTTGAAAGGGTACAGCAGGGAAGAAAGGTTGCTGGTTCTATGAAAGCAGTGATAAGAAACAGGGAAGTGAGCATGGAAGTGAAAAAGTTACTACATGACAGTATTGAGATACCAACTCTAACGTACGGAAGTGAAGCTTGGACATTGTTGGAAGGACACAAGTCAAGAGTGAGAGCAGTGGAAATGAGTTATTTAAGAGGAGCCTGTGGAGTCACGTGGAGAGACAGGCTGACGAATGAGGATATAAAGGAGCGTTGTGGTGTGGATGTGGATGTGATAGGAAGCGTTATGAGGAACACACTGAGGTGGTTTGGCCATGTTGAGAGGATGGAGGGTGAAAGACTGACGAAGAGAGTGTATGTGAGTGAGGTGGAGGGGGGAAGAGGGAGGGGGAGGCTGAGGATGAGATGGAGGGATGGGATGGAGAGATATATAAGAGAGGGAGGTGTGAGTTGGGAGCAGGGCAGTGAAATGGCGGGGGACAGGGCGACTTGGAGGCGATTTGTTTGTGGCCACCCCAAACGGGATTGAGGCGTCTAGCAATAGATAGATAGATAGAATGAAATACGTGATATAAATATCCCATCACAAGATTGGCATAATTTGGGGCAAATTTCGTCTCAATTGCTGTTCCAGAAATTTTTAATTAATTATGACCATTAAATTCAATGGACTGATTTTCCAAACTCAAACTGCTTTGTTCTTTTATTAGGTCTGCAAGTGTACGATTTGTATTGTCACGGCGTTCTTTGATACAGTGGCTGATAGCTTCATATCCCAGTTCATGACGACTAAAGCTATATAGGGTAACCAAATCAAGAGTTACAAAAATGTCATTATTATCTAATTTAGTGAGATTTTTTTTTAACACACACACACACACACACACACACACACACACACACATATATATATATATATATATATATATATATATATATATATATATACTGTATATAAATATATATATATATATATATATATATATATATATATATATATATATATATATATATATATATGAGATGGAAATTAAGAAATTGTAGGGGTCACAAGGGCTTAAGAGTAAATGCAGATAAAACAAAAGTGATGGTATCTAGGGCTGGGGGCAGTACTGTATTGTCAAAGAAAAGAGGGAGTGGCCATGTGCGATTTGCCCCAAGGTCGTTGGAGGTAATTCCATCTTGTTCAGTGTTATTGATAAGTGGGTGCATAAGAGATGTAGTGGTATTGGAGGTAGGCTGCGAGATATGCTGTGTGCGGTGTGACAGGGAGAGCATGTGGAGATTGCCAGGCGTGAAAGGATTGTACTTCCTGGTGAGTCTCTTGAGTGTGTGGAAAAGTTTTGTTATCAGGGAGACATGTTATGTGGTGAGGCTGGAGCTAGGTTTGTGGCTAGAGTGTGGAGTGGTTGGAAGAAGTTCAGGGAGGTATTGCCTCTCCTGACACTGAGAGGGGTCTCCCTCCGTGCTAAGGGATCTTTGAATGCAGCATGTGTTAGGAGTGTAATGTTGTATGGTAGTGAGACCTGGGCAGTAAAGGCACAGGATATTCGCAGGCTCAAGCATATAGAAGTGGCAATGATTTGGTGGATGTGCAGCGCGTCGCTGAGTGCGAGGTCTGGGAGGGCTAAGTTTACGATGGAAGAGTTGAGAGGTAATGGGACTGGAGTGTACTGGTGTTGTGATGAGGAGAGGTAGATTGAGATGCTTTGGGCATGTGGAAAGGATGGGGTATGATAACTGGGTGCAGAAAGTGAGAAGTATTATTGTTGGGGGTAGGATAGCGAGAGGTACACCAAAAAAACAAAAAAAAAAACAAAAAAAAAGTAAAATCATGAGACGCGGTCATCGAGTATGACCTCAGGGATAAGTGACTAAAGAGGGATGCTGCCAGAGATCGAGCAACATGGATTGCCGCCATTAGGTGACCAAAACCGACGCATGCAAGTAAGTTAGAGCCTTCAAAAACGAAGCGAAAAGAGTATTATAAAGAATATATATATATATATATATATATATATATATATATATATATATATATATATATATATATATATATATATATATATATATGTGGAATAACTGAAACAAAATGGAGAGGAGAAAGTGTGAGAGAATGGGAGTATGGATGGGGTATATGTGCAGGAGTAGATGAGAATGAGAGGGCAAAGGAAGGAGTGTGTAGAGTTGTGAGTAAAAGATGGAAGAAGAGCATAAGACAGTATGGATCAGTTGGGTCAAGGATTGTGTGGGTAAAGTTGAAAGTTGGAATACAAATGTGGGCGATTGTGTGTGTGTATGCGCCAACGCAAGATCGTGCTAGAAGAGTGAGAGAAGCGTTCTGGACAAATGTGGAAGTGTGCATGGAAAAGTTTGGAAGGAATGAGAGAGTGTTTTTGATTGGTGATATGAATGGTAAAGTTGGTAATGTGAAGGTGGATGGAATAGTTGGTGAGTGGGGTGTGCCTGCTGAGGTAGATGAGAATGGGAGTGCGTTAGTGGACATTTGTGCTGGGAGGGGGTTGGTAATAGCCAATACCCTCTTCAGGCATAAAATGATCCACAGGTATACATGGCGAGTGATGAGAAGGGTGGGTGGTGAACTGAATGAAAGGAAGGCAATGATTGATTATGTGTGTGTGGATGAAAGGATGCGAAGATGTGTAAAGGATGCAAGAGTGTATAGAGGTTGGGGGAGTGGACTTTCTGACCACTACTTGGTCGTGGCCAGAATTAGGATGCAAGTAAGATGGAGGAATAGAAGAAGGGAAAGACGAGAGGAAGGAGTAGTTGCAAGGAGAGTGGAAAGGTTAGAAGAGGATGAGAAAAAGGCAGAGTATAAGAGAGAAGTGGAGGAACGATTGGGTAAATATGAATTGGAGCAGATGGGAGACGTGGAAGGTGTGTGTAAGATATTTACAGAAGAAATATGTGCAGCATGTGATGTGGTGTGTGGAAGGAAGAGAAGACGGAGGGGGGTGCAAGGAACAGCGTGGTGGACTGAAGAGGTGAAACAGGCAGTGGCACAAAAGAAGAAAGCATACAATGAATGGATGAGAAATAGGGGCGTGGAAGAAGTTGAGAGGCGGAAGAGAGAGTTATATGTGGAAAGGAAGAGAGAGGTGAAAAGATTAGTAAGAGAGAGTAAGAAGAGAGTGGATGAGGAATTTGGAAGGAATTTGAGTGTAAAGTGGAGGGACTGTAAGAAAATGTTCTGGAGAGAAGTGAAAAGAGTAAGACAGGGTGGAAGTGAAGTTAGCAGGGGAGTGAAAGATAAAAATGGTAGATTACTAGTGGAGAAGGGAGAAAAAGTGAGCAGATGGAGAGAACACTTTAAGGAATTGTTGAACGTAGAGGATGGAAGTAATGCGAGTATAAGTGGCTGGGGAATGGCTGGGAGAACTAGGGAGGTGAGAAGACAGGAAGAAATCAGTAGGATAGAAGTTGTGGAAGCAATGAAGAAAGTTAAATTGGGGAAAGCCCCAGGAATTGATGGAGTGTGTGGTGAAATGCTGAAGCATGGGGGAGAGATAGTAGTAGAATGGATGTGGAAGATGTGCAGATTGGCCTGGGAGGAAGGTAGAGTCCCGGAGGATTGGAAGTCAGGTATAATTATTCCCTTGTACAAAGGAAAAGGGGAAAAAGAAGTGTGTGGTAATCATAGGGGCATTTGTCTTCTTAGTATAATAGGAAAAGTGTATGGTAGGATACTTATAGACAGAGTTAGAGAAAGAACAGAGAAATTAGTTGGAGAAGAACAGGGAGGCTTTAGGAAGGGAAGAGGTTGTGTAGATCAGATATTCATTCTTAGATCTTTAGTGGAAAAGTTTCTAGAGAAGGGAAAGAAGTTGTATGCGGCTTTCATGGATTTGGAGAAAGCATATGACAGGGTGGATAGACAAGGATTGTGGAAAGTGTTAAGAATATATGGAGTAGATGGGAAGTTGTTGAATGCTGTGAAGAGTATGTACGATGGTGCGAAGGCTGCAGTGCGTGTGGATGGTGAACTAAGTGAATTTTTATCTTTGAAAGTTGGTTTGAAACAGGGATGTGTCATGTCTCCATGGTTGATCAATCTGTACATGGATGGGGTGATAAAAGAGGTACACGGTAGGGTAGTGGATGTTGGAGTGGCCCTGGTGAGAGAGGATAGTGTTTGGAAACTCCCTGTACTGTTGTTTGCAGATGATACTGTGTTGTTGAGTGAAGACGAAGGGGAGCTGCAAGGCTTGGTGGATGAGTTTGGGAGAGTGTGTAAGAAACGGAACCTAAAGGTGAATGTAGGGAAGAGTAAAGTGATGGTCTTTGAGAGAGGTGAAGTCAGTGAATGTACAGCGAGGTTGGATGGTGAGGAATTGGAAAATGTGAGTACGTTTAAGTATTTGGGTAGTGTGATGAGTAAGGATGGAGGTTTGGAGGGTGAAGTGCTTGAAAGGGTACAGCAGGGAAGAAAGGTTGCTGGTTCCTTGAAAGCAGTGATAAGAAACAGGGAAGTGAGCATGGAAGTAAAAAAGTTACTACATGACAGTATTGTGATACCAACTCTAACATACGGAAGTGAAGCTTGGACATTGTTGGAAGGACACAAGTCAAGAGTGAGAGCAGTGGAAATGAGTTATTTAAGAGGAGCCTGTGGAGTCACATGGAGAGACAGGCTGACGAATGAGGATATAAAGGAGCGTTGTGGTGTGGATGTGGATGTGATAGGAAGCGTTGTGAGGAACACACTGAGGTGGTTTGGCCATGTGGAGAGGATGGAGGGTGAAAGACTGACGAAGAGAGTGTATATGAGTAAGGTGGAGGGTGAGAGAGGGAGGGGGAGGCCGAGGATGAGATGGAGGGATGGGGTGGAGAGGTATATGAGAGAGGGGTGTGTGAGTTGGGACCAGGGCAGTGAAATTGCTGGGGACAGGCCGACTTGGAGGCGATTTGTTTGTGGCCACCCCAAACGGGATTGAGGCATCTGGAAATATATATATATATATATATATATATATATATATATATATATATATATATATATATATATATATATATGTGTGTGTGTGTGTGTGTGTGTGTGTGTGTGTGTGTGTAAGTGTGTAAATAATGCATATATTACCGGCAAAATAGGAAACACTTCATTGTATAGAATGCTTAGGTATTCCATAGAATGCCTAAAACTTCAAAACGAGGTACAAAATAAATTCATCTGTACGCATTGTCTACTGTAGGTATTCTGTAGATTGTCGATTATACTTTAGGCAACGTGTAAAACGACCAAACTACAGCAAACAGGCAAACTGTGAAATCAGTCATTTAATTTATGGTAGGTTAAATTAGGTTGCCGTTAGGTTAGACTGGGTTAATCTAGGTTAAATTTAGGTTAGATTAGGCTACGTTAGTATGGTTAGGTTAGTTAAGGTTAATTTGGATAAAGGCTTAACATAACTTAGCCTTCTTCTAAATTACATGTAACCTAACCTAACCTAATCTGACGTGACCTTGCTTAACCGAACTTAAACTTAACCTACATTATCCCAGCCTATCCCCCCCACCCCGATGTTTATTATATTTTACTTTGCCAAAAAAAATGCTAGACATTTTATAGACTACCATGGCCATCCATTAGAATCCCTAGGTAAAGTAAATAAGGTGAAAATGAAATAATCTTATCTCATACTTTGCCCCCCCCCCCAAAAAAAAAAAAAAAAAATGCTAGGCATTCTACAGAATACCTAGGCATTCCATACAATACGAATACCTTAGTTTCATGCAATGCCGGTAAAAATTATATCCATTATATATATATATATATATATATATATATATATATATATATATATATATATATATATATATATATATATATATATAGATATATATATAGTGGTAGGTGGGGGCGCTCACCATCCACTCACTCGATGTAGTGCTGCTTTGGGTGTCTGCCCTTTCCTATCTTCTTTCCTTGTTCTTCTGTTTCTCTTTCCTTCATTCCTCTTTCTTCTGCCTATGGGTGACTTTACACTCCCTCTTCTGTCTTTCTTTCCTTCATTCTTTCCTCTTCCTTCTGCCTATGGGTGACTCTACACTGAGTGACAAGCCAAATGGTTTCCTGTACACCAGGAAATCATTTACGACGCTCGGCGGTAACCATATACCAAAATCCTGGCGCCTGGTGATTTAGTGGGAAATTAAGGCACTCCAGTCGGATTGAGCTGGTGCGGATTTATATCCAAGGAGTGGTTGGAGTTTATTGCTCACGTAATGCCACTCAGGGATGAGTGAGGCTGGTCACTCTCATTTTGTCAGGACCAACTTGCCTAGCTCCGGGCTCCTACGCTTCTCATGGGGTAATGTATGATTGAATGATGGATATATATATATATATATATATATATATATATATATATATATATATATATATATATATATATATATCCTCGCTTTCGTACCCACTCTTTCACTCCTTTTGCTTCCTCTTCGCGCTCACACTTTCATTCATTTCTTTCTTTTCACACTTCCTGCGGGAGAGAGGGTGAGAGAGTGAGAAAGAATTAAAGAAAGGAGATTAAAAGAATAGTAAAAGAATTCAGATGGAAGGAAGGGAGGGAAGCCGAAAGAGATAATAAAAGAAAGAGAAAGAAAGTAGAGATGAAAGGACAGATAGACGGACCAACACAGAGACAGAGGGATGAGGGATGGAGGAAAAGTGAGGATAATTAAAAACAGGGAGTGAAAGATACTTTGAAAATATTGAGAGAGAGAGAGAGAGAGAGAGAGAGAGAGAGAGAGAGAGAGAGGAGGGTAAAGAGAGGGAGGGGGGGGAAGGAGGAAGGAAGGAAGGACGGGGTGATGCATATTAACAACAGAAAAAAAAAAAAAAAGAGGAAAATACAGAGGATGCAAAAAGAATGAAGGTGGTAAGAAAAAAAAATGAAACGCAAGAGAAAAGAGAATGAGTATGAAAGTGACAAAGAAAGAAGGGATAAAGAGACGAGGAACGGTGAGACAGAGTTTTTTGGAAAATCAGTGATGCGATTACTGAAAAAGAAATAAAAAAGACGACAGAGAAATAATGGAAAATCAACACAAGTGTAATACAAGACGTGGAGAGGAGATAAAACAGAAGAAATATGGTCTGCCAGAGCCTCGCGGCAATATCGGACTGCCTACCACTTGTCCATGTTAAAGCCATCTCTGAATCACGCTGCGCTTTGGAGCAAATGCTTTGCGACCTGAGAAGCTACAACCACCACCATCATCGCAGCTACCACCGCCACGATCATCACAGCTACCACCGCCACCATCATCATCAACAGCTACCACTGTCACCATCATCACCACAACTACCATCAGTACCACAGCACCACCACAGCAACCACCACCACCACCATCATCATCACAGTTACCACAACCACTATCACCATCACCGCAGCTACCACAATTACCACATCAATATTCATCACTAGCGTCACCACCACTGCAAGTACCACCTTCACGGGTACAGTACCACCACCACCATAACAGCTACCACCAGCATCATTATCGCAGGTATCACCAACACCACCATCAAAACTACCTCCACCACCACATCTTTCACGATTTTATGCTGAATAAAATCGTCTGTTTGCTGCATCAGCGAAGTAATCGACATTTGACTGTAGATGTACAGTACCTCTCTCTCTCTCTCTCTCTCTCTCTCTCTCTCTCTCTCTCTCTGCAGTGTGTGTGTGTGTGTGTGTGTGTGTGTGTGTGTGTGTGTTTATGCGAGGAAGAAGGAACCAAAGGCAACGAGCCGGCAAAAATTGTTCCTTCCAAGAGAAAAACAAAATACAAGAGAGCCAAATTCAAGATCCGATCATTTTGAGATGCCTGGACACACTGCGATTGAAAGACTGGAGATCATAGGAAACAGGAAATACAGACAGAGGGAGACAGTTCCAGAGCTGACCTGTTGCATAAATGGAAGACTTGGAGTAACGGTTAACTCTTGCATTAGAGAGTTGGACAGAAAAGGGATGAGAGTTTGCTGCTAGACGGGTGCTACGCTCCCGTCATAGAGGTGGAGGAATGCATGCAGACAGTTCAGAGGATCAGTGACCATTGAAGTAGCGATAGAAAAGAGATAAGGATGCAAGAGTGCGACGGAGAAACAGAGGTTGAAGGGAGTCAGTAAGAGGAGGAGAGTTAATGAGACGAAAAGCCTTTGACTCCACCCTATTGAGAAAAGCTGTATGTGGGGAGCCTCCCCACACATGAGAGTTGTACTCCACACAGGGGTGGATAAAACCCTTGTATAGAGTCGACAATTGTGCAGGAGTAAAGAAGGAACTGAGGCGGCTTAACACACCTAATCTCTTGGAAGCAGATTTTACAAGAGATGTAATATGATCTTTCCAAGATAAGTCCCGAGTAAATGAAACCCCAGGCATGTTCAAGGATGATGCAGGATTAAGTTGAATATTATTAAACATTAATGGGTATACCTGCAGAATATTTTGTCGGGTTGATAGGTGTAAAAACTGAGTCTTTGATGCATTAAAAACAACCAGATTATTTTTACCCCAGCCAGAGATACGAGCCAAGTCAGACATTAGGTGTGCCATAGCCTCGTCCCTTGTTTGTTGAAGTAACTGCTGAGATGGACGTTGCGGGAACCGAGTGGATAGGTGAAGGGTGGAGTCATCAGCATATGAGTGGACAGGGTTAGATGTACAGGTTAGAAGGTCATTGATGAATAAAAAAAAGAGAGTTGGTGATAGGACAGAGCCCTGAGAAACACCACTGTTGATAGATCTAGGAGAAGAACGATGGCCGTCTACAACAGCGGCTATAGAACGACCAGAAAGGAAGCTAGAGATGAAGGCACAGATAGAAGGATAGAAAGCGTAGGAGGGCAGTTTGGAAATTAAAGGTTTATGCCAGACTCGGTCGAAAGCCATTGAGATGTCAAGTGCAAAGGCAAAGCTTTCACCAAAGTCCCAAAAGGAGGATAACCAGGAGTCTGAAAGGTAGGTGAGAAGATCGCCAGTGGTGCATCCCTGATGGAACCCATACTGACGATCAGAAAAAAGGTTGTGATAAGAAAGATGCTTTAAAATTTTCCTATTAAGAAATGACTCAAAAACTTTTGAGATACAGGATGTTAAAGCAATTGGACGATAGTTAGAGGGTTGGGAATGGTCCCCCTTCTTTGGGACTGGCTGAATGAGAGCAAGCTTCCAGCAAGAAGGAAAGGTATAAGTTGATAGACAAAGGCAAAAGAGTTTGCCTAGGCAGGGTGTAAGCACAGAAGCACAGTTTTTGAGAACAACAGGAGGGACTCCATCAGGCTCATATGCCTTGCTAGTTTTGAGGCCAGTGATGGCAGAAAATACATCAGCTGAAGAAATTTTAATGTCAGCCATGAGGAAGTTACAGGGGGGGAGTGATGGAGGAACAGCACTGGAATCGTCTAAGGTGGAATTGGAGGAGAAAATCTGAGCGAAGAGATCTGCTTTATCAGTAGAAGAAATAGCTACAGAGCCATCAGAGTAGAAAAGAGGGGGGAAGGATGATGAGGTAAAGTTGTTAGGAAGGTTTTTGGCAAGGTGCCAGAAGGAACGGGAAGAATTCGAGTTGGAGAGTTGAAAGGATTTAGTACGGATGAAATTATTTTTAGCAAAGCGAAGAACAGACTTAGCACAATTCAGGGCAGAAACGTATAAAAGATGTGATTCAGGGATGGGTTGGATCTGGTACCTTTTATAGGCCCTCTCCTTGTTGCGGACAGCATTAGAACAAGCGTGATTAAACCAAGGCTTTCTTGCATTAGTCAGAGGATATGAGAAAGGAATGTCCGAGAGAATAACCTCCGTAATGCGCAAGGTACACTCAGATGGCTCCTGGCCATGGAAGCAATAATCATTCCAGGGAAAATCAAAGAAGTACTGCCTGAGGGCCTCCCAATCTGCAGCTCCAAAGTGCCACAGACGTCATTTCTTTGGAGGGTCCACAGGTCGTACCAGAGCAATAGGACAGGTTAATGTGAAAAGGTTGCGATCGGAGGAGCCCAGTGGAGAGAAAAGATTAACAGTGTAAGCAGAAGGATTAATAGTAAGGAAGAGGTCAAGTATGTTGGAGCTCTCTCCAAGGCGGTCGGGGATATGGGTAGGGTGCTGTACAAGCTGCTCTAGGTCATTAAGGATATAAAAGGTGTAGGCTAGTTCACCAGGTGGATCAATGAAAGGAGAGGAGAGCCAAAGGTCGTGGTGAACATTGAAATCTCCTAGAACGGATATTTCAGAGAAAGGAGAAATGGATAGAATGTGTTCCATCGTAGAAGTAAGATAGTCAAAGAATTTTTGATAGTCAGTAGAATTAGGAGATAAGTAAACAGCGCAGATATATTTAGTCAGAGAATGACAGGAAAGCAGAAGCCAGAGTGTAGAGAATTCAGAAGAATCGAGTTCAGGAACACGAGAACAAGATAGGTCGCTGCCTATTAATATGCAACATCCACCTTTGGCTTTGAAATGAGTATAGTGAAACTAGAAGGATACAGAAAAGGGTTTGCCATCAGTTACCTCAGACAGCTGAGTCTCAGTCAGAAAAAGAAGGTGAGGTTTAGAGAAGGAGAGGTGGTGCTCAACAGAGCAAAAGTTAGATGAAAGGCTGCGAATGTTGCAGAAATGAAGAAGAAGAGTCAGACAGTGGTTCCAGGCAGCTCGAGTCGTCACCGGGTGATGGGCGGAAGGTGGGGGCATTTATGGTCCCTCCCCCCCTGGGGACTCCGAGGCCACGTGAAGTGCTGCCATGACTTTTTTTTTTTTCTTTTTTTAAAGGAATTGTAGTGTGTACTGTGCATGTAGTCTGGTGTTGATAGTTAGAGAAACTTGTATTGGAGAGCATGCTGGCCTACTCTTTGTGTTACTGGAACACTGAAAAAGTTCAGCAAAGGGGGATGGTCGGGACCTAGTCCCGAGGGCTGATGAAACGGGGGCTCCAGCTCTCCCTGTCATCAGCTTTCCTTCTACCTTGGGAGTACTGCCCTGCTAGACTGGTGCTACAGTCTGCTCCTCATATATATATATATATATATATATATATATATATATGAAACTCCATGTAAGTTCCTCACCTCCTCTTCCACGTGCGCGTATTGCAACACCAACGAGGACTATTATTAGGGTCCAAAACCCGAATCATGGAATAAGAACTGGCCCAACTGCGACCCAGTTCCAACCACTCTGTCATGATTCATTTTTTTTTTTTCAGTTTTGCCTACATTAACACACACACACACACACACACACACACACACACACACACACACACACACACACACAGGATAATAGTATATTACAGAAGATTCCACTACCCCTAGGAGAGACACGGTGTGTTCAAAAGAGGTCCGAATTTCAAATATACAGTACCTCCTGCTGCTCCAGCAAATTAATAGTTGCTTCAGTGCTCAGCACTTGCTTAAACGAAAGCTGTTTCTGAATCGTACTTAGCTTTGTTCGCAATCAACGATGTTTTCGTCAAGGCATTCCTCTGATCGTGCATGAGAAACTCCAAGCTAATGTCCTGTAATATAACACTAATATTATTAGGTGTCAACCATCTCTTAACAAAAAATCAATCGCACGAAATTGAAACTGACCAATCTGGGACTGAATTTCAACCATCCTGCTAAGTTCCATTAAAATCTTTTTTCCTAGTTCTGTCTGTTCTACACACACACACACACACACACACACACACACACACACACACACACACACACACACACACACACACACACACACACACACACACACACACACACACAGGATTATAGTATATTTGATGGCAAAAGTGACACTCTTTTCATTATAATTCTGTTTAACTGAATAAAATGCTCTTGTATTAACAATATGCTGGTGTTTCTATTATATACTCTCACAAGGTTGATGTCTTTCTCACTATATTCTTGCTACTTTTATTGGATTTTACTGAGGGTAGGATGAACTTTTGGAATGAAGGGAGTTCCTAGTCTTCATTAGCCCTTTAGGATAAATACAATTTCCAAGTTAAGTAAAATCGTCTGGTGATGCGCAAGATTAAAGCATAATAATATTACTGAAAAACTGAATGCCTTTTTTTTTTTTTTTTTTTTTTTTTTTTTTGGACAAAATCCTATGGTGTGTTTCAATACCACAATACTTAACAGTTCTCGGTGGCAGCGAAAGTGGTTAATTATCGCTTTCCATCACTGGCTGCTGAAATTGCGCTCAGCTTAGTAGAAACCGTCTGAATAAAGTCAGAATAGTTTACATACTGTAAGAGTCATATAACTCAGCAAGGTACTACTGACTCGTAATGTGCTGTCCAAAACAAATTACGCAAATGCTTCCATTAAATGGAGTCGTGGAGGTATTTCAAAGCCCTATTTACTTGAATTACTTCAGTTACATAAAATCGAATGTTTTGTGTGAGAAGAAAGAAGAAACAGCAAATAAAAGGTGAATAAAAAAGGAAAGAAGCGAAGCAAATCTCAGAGCCAAAGAATATATGAATCTCTCTCTCTCTCTCTCTCGCTAATTATATATATATATATATATATATATATATATATATATATATATATATATATATGTGTGTGTGTGTGTGTGTGTGTGTGTGTGTGTGTCTGTTTCGTGTGTGTAAGTCTATCAGCTGTACAACCGACCTTGAGTGTGAATGTAGGAAAATGTATAGCAAAAGAAAAAAATAAAAAACTCCAAACCCTAACAATCGGTTATAGCAAGACTTTCACACGCAGCCACCGATTTTCTAATTGGTAACATCCCGAGTTTAATCCCTACTGATGTCCTCTGAGGCGGTAATTTGGTCACCACCACCTATGACATCGTTCACTGAGTATGGGTGGCAATGGGCTTAGTTTTAGTATTACAATCTGCGTGTGTGTGTGTGTGTGTGTGTGTGTGTGTTGTACCCCAGACTGGTGCCTTCTTAACGGGTTCTTTGGTAACTTTTCTACTCTGTTGGCCACACCTCCAACAACTCTGTCACTGTTTATTTTTATCTCTATGCCTATTTGTCTAGCTGTCCATCTGTTTACCAATTCATCCATTCATCTCTTTATCTAGTTGTTGGAATACATTAAAACATAGATACTAAAAAAATAAAATAAAATTGAAAGAAAGGGAGGCTGAAATAATAGTTAAGGAAAATGATGAAGGTGTAACAAGAAGAGGAAGACAACTGGAAATGAATGATGAGAAGGATGTTGAAGTAGAGATAGTGGAGGATGAGGAGGAGACTCATTAGAAGGAGAAGAGAGGAAGAATAAGAAAAAAAATAATGTGACAAAGAGATGGAAAGAGGAAAAAGACTGCTTAAAATGAAAAATGGGATATAAAAAGATAAAGAGCGAGAGAGGAGAAGAAGGAGAGAAAGAAAGAGTAGATAAAGACGTAGAAGTACAAAACAAGGAAGAGGGAAGGAAAAAAATTATATACAGTACAAAGAAGAAGGAGGAGGAGGAGAAGGAAGGAGGAAAAGAGTGGAGAGACAGGCTGCGCTTAAAGTAACTTCCTGACTCCTCCAAGTTTGTTGTTTAGTGAGAGTGTGAAGCGAAGGAGGACTACGTGGATGAGGAGGAGAAGGAGGAGGAAAAGGAGGAGGATGAGGAGAAGGAAATAGGAGGAAATTATGGGAGGAGTGGGGAAGAGCAGGCGAAGAATGTATGTAGGAAAAGGGGAAATGGAAGAAAGACAAGGGAAAGAAGAGTGGGGAAGGAAGATAAAAAGGAGGAGGAGGAATGGGAGGTAAAATGGGGATTCACGAAGAGAGACAAGAGAAACTGTGAGGTTTGGGAGAAGGAAGAAGAGGAGGACCAAGGGAAGAAAAGGAAAATACTGTAGAACTGAGTAGTGGAAGGCGGAAGAGGAAAAGGAAAGTGAAATGAATAAAGGAAGTTAAAGGAAGAAGGAGAAGAGGAAGCACTGTTAGCCGGGGAAGGGAAGACAGAATGGAGGAGAACTGAGAACAAGTGAAGGAAGGCAGGAAGGGAAAAAGAAAGAGAAAGAGCAGAAGGACGGAGACAAGAGGAACTGTAGGATGAAGACGATGGTGAGGAGTGAGAGGATGGGAAAGGAAGGGAAAAGCAGGAGAGCGATGAGAAGAATAAAAGACGGAGAAGTAGACTGAAATGGAGAGGAAGAAAGTTCAGAGGGAGAAGAAGGGGGGAGGAGCAAAAAGAGGATGTAAAGCAATAGAAGGATGAGTCGTGCGAGGAGAAGGGTACGACAGAGAAGAGTATCCACCAAAACGAATGAGAGAGAGAGAGAGAGAGAGAGAGAGAGAGAGAGAGAGAGAGAGAGAGAGAGAGGTGAAAGCTAAGAGCTGTATTAGTCAAGAAAAAGTAGATTGAGAGAGAAGGAAAGAAAACGGAGAAAAAAAACTGTGAGAAAGCGAGGAAACGAGAAAGAAGATGAGTAAAAAAATACAGGAAAGGCAAGAGCGAGAGCTAGAAGAGTAGGCCTATGGAGACACACGGTAAGGAAACCAGAAAAGTAAAATCGAAAGGAAGAAGAAAATTAGAGGGAAAAAAATGGAGAAGATAAGGATAAAATGAAGGAAGGTCAAATGGAATGAAAAAGGTTGAGAATTGCGAGAAAATAAATAAAAAAATAAAGGAGAAAAAGTGATTATAAGAAGCGAAAATAAAGAATGAAGAAAAAACGAAAAATAAAATGCAAAGAAAATAATAGGGGAAAAACGACAAAGGCGTAAAGAGAAGGGAGGGAAGAAAGAAAAGGAAAGAATGAAAGAATAAAAGGAAGGAGGTAATTTAACCAGAGGGGAAGAGGTAAGGAGATGAAATGAAAAGAAATGGAAGGGTAGGAAATGAAAAAAAAAAAAAAATGAGAAACAGGAATGAAGGGAATAAAGGAGAGAAGATAAAAAGAGAGGACACAAGAAATGTAAAGTTAAAAAGGTAGAAAAACTTATGAAAGGAAAAGAGAAAGGAGGAGGAAAAGAGCAATTGAAAAGAAAGGAGAAGGAAGGGAAAGCACAAGTGAAAGGAGAAAATAAAGGTAAAGAAGAGAGAAGTGATGGAAGAAATGGGAAAAGGAGAAAGGAAAGAGAAATGTAAAAAAGAGAAAAGAGAATATGGAGAGAAAAGTTGAAAGTAAGAACAAGAATGAGGAAATAAGAAAATAAGTAACGAAGAATTGGGCAAGGAAGAGAAGGCAGAAAATAAATACTGAGTAAAGAAAAGGGTGGAAGAAGAAGGGAGAGTCTGTTGGGATCTCCAGGGGGAGGGGGAGAAAGTTTGTAGTGTGGACAGTAAGCCAGTTTCTCCCTCACTCCCTTCCTACCTCCCTTCTTTCCTATTCTCTCTCTCTCTCTCGCTTTTTCCCACTTATCCTTCCTCCCTTCCCTTTTTACTCTTCTTAACTACCTAGCCTTTTCATTTCCTTCCTTCCTCTCTCACTCCCTTTTTACCTCTAGTTTTCATTCCGCTTCACTCTCCAGCTTTTTTTTTCTCTCATCCTTCCTCCCTTCTTTTCTGATTTCTCTCTCTCTCTCTCTCTCTCTCTCTCTCTCTCTCTCTCTCTCTCTCTCTCTCTCTCTCTCTTTCTCTCTCTGTTTTTTCGTCCTCTCTTCCATTCTTCTTTCTCTGTTTGATCTTCGTCCTCACTTTTCTCCTTTTCCCTCCCTTCCTTCTTCTCTCTCTCTCTTTCTCTCTCTCTCTCTCTCTCTCTCTCTCTCTCTCTCCCTGTTTCCTCCTTTCTGTCTTTCTGCACATACATCCTCCTCCTCCTCTCTACTCTACTTCCCCTTCATCCCCATCCCCCCTCAAACCTTTTATCCTTCCATTTGCTCTTTTGATTTTCTCCTCTCATTCTCTCTCTAACTTCCTGTCATCTCTTTTGCTTCCTCTCTGTCCTCCCTACTGTGCCTTCGTCTCTTTCATTTCCATTCCTTCTTTTCTTTCTCTATGACCCACCTTCTCTTCCCTTGCCCTGCTCCAGTTTCTTTGGGCCTCTCATTCTCCTTATCTCCCTTTTTCTCTTCCTTTTTCCTCTCCTACTCTAGTCACCCTACCTCCCTTCGCTTTATCTCCATTCATTTCTACTTCCCTCTTTACTTGTATCCCTTTCCTTTCCTCTTCCCCACCTTCTTCCTTTCCATCCTTTCTTTTTCCGTACACTCCCTCAGTCTCTTTTTTTTCCTTCTCTGTTATCTCTCTCTTCCCTCTCCCTCGTTTTGTTTCTTCCTTATCTCCCATTTCTCCATTTTCTTCCCTCTTTTCTTCCAACCATTCTTTCTCCTCTATAGCTTTTTCCTTTTCATTTCTTCCTTCTTTTCTAATCTCTATGCCTTCTTCACATGCTTTACCTCTTCCTCTGCTCTCAACTCTCCCTACCACTGTTCTTCCCTTCATTCCCGTCTACTCTCCCGTCTTCTTTCTGTAATTTCTCCCCCTGTCTTCTTTCTCTCCTTCCTTCCAGCCTTTGCCTTTCTTTTAATTCTCATTGTTTTTAAATTCTTTCTTCCTCTTAACTCATCCTTCTTTTCTTTCTCCCCTTCCTATCTACTCTCTTTTTCTTTCCCTCTATTCTCTCCCTGCTTACCCATTCTTTTCTTAATTGTTCCATTTCTCCCTTTCATTTGACGCAAAGATTAGCAAAGTGGCCTCTCGTCACCTTACGTCCACAGAAGCCCTCTCGACACCGAGAACGAGTCTGGCCGAGAATAACTCATCCTATTGCATCAACGATCCCAGCAGCTGCGCAGAAGAATGGATGCTGTAAGAATATTTTGGAACAAGATCAGGCGCAGTCTATCCTCAAACCCACTACTGTCCAAAACAGATAGTGCTTCGTAACCTCAGCCTAAGTTTATGGTGGTATCAGTCAAAAGCAGCGACACTTGAAGTGGCCTAGGATCGTCAGGCTTCTGAGACAGTAACTCATTATAAGCTTAGCCTCGTTCAGACTGACTCATCTCAGATGAGCTCATTGACTACTGTGAGGAAAATGTCCTCAGATCTTTTCAAGCTGAAGACCGTCCACTGAACACTTTGGACTTAATAGCAACTTTCGGTCTTGACTTGTTCAAGTCGAGGCTATGTATAGAATTTATACTGCACAACCTCTTTGCTAGTCGGACCCCTGCAGTAGCTGACACTGAAGTCAGTCACCAGAACTGTGTCCAACTGCCACATATGCCACTGGATCTGCAGCCAAGGAATCCTGCCTGGAGAATAATAACACCCAAAGCAAAAGTCCACGCAGCAATCACCTTTTTGAACATTTTACTCTAAACCTTCTCTTGGGTCCATTACACCTCTGGTAGACTCGCAAAAGTCCACGCAGCAATCACCTTTTTGAACATTTTACTCTAAACCTTCTCTTGGGTCCATTACACCTCTGGTAGACTCCACCCTCCCCACTCCACCATTCACCAAAATCCACCTGCCTCTTTAATCTCTACTCACCCAGCACATATAAAATATTATTTCTCAGATTGTTTTGTTCATACATAATTTGACTGTTTAATACATAGGAAATATCTATCAAGTCATGTCCTGTATTTCCATTCACTTATTTTAACGCACCATCTTCTTGTCTGTCTAGATACCACCTGGTACTGTACACATAAATCCGTCTGCATCTCCATTGTCTCCAAAACCCCCCAAATTACCTTAATATGTTGTACTGACTACCAGATGTTACGATCCCACTGATCATATTCAGTGCAAGCACCTCTACGACAGGCGCATAGCACCCGTCTAGCAGCAAACTCTCATCCCTTTTCTGTCCAACTCTCTAATGCAAGAGTTAACCGTTACACCTAGTCCTTCAATTATACAACAGGTCAACTCTGGAACTGTCTCCCTCTGTCTGTATTTCCTGCTTCCTATGATCTCCTGTCTTTCAAAGGCACTGTGTCCAGGCATCTCAAAATAATCGGATCTTGAATATGGCTTCCTTGTATTTTGTTTTTCTCTTGGAGGAAACTGTTATTGCAGGCTCATGGCCTTTTGTTCCTTCTTCTTCGCATAAAAAAAAATCCTAAGACTTCTTACGAAACAGAAGGGATAAAAATAATAAAGTGGGATTTCTTTTTTTCTCCTATTTATGTCCCGAAATGGATCGAATGCCGATATATCTCCCCACTCCATGTGCAAAGCTGGCTAATTCATTTCACAACGTGTATAGACTGGATGAAATGTTCTTCAAATGGGCTGTTTAACAGGTCGATGATGGCAAATGAGTGCATAAGACAGTATGATATGGAAAGTTGGCAAGAGTAGGGAATAGACAGAAGATCTCGTTGCTCAGATGAATTATGTAGGGAGGGACACATAAACGTGTGTTTGGCACTCCCATTTTAACTTGACAATCGACAGCATGACTCCATCTGGGGGAGGCGGTGGCTCAGTCGGTAGAGAGGTGGCCTGCAGTCCCACCGGACCCAGGTTCAAATCCCGGCTGAGGCGGGGAACAGTTTGAGGATTTGAATTTCATAAAAATCAGACTTTACCGATCTACCACAAGACCCGCCGACATGTCGCTAATACCAATGCACCAGTCCTGTATGAGACAGCCCTATCATGTACTCGATATGGACGGTGGGTGTTAGCGCCGAAGTGGTGACATGCAGAGATGTATGGTATATAGGAGGACTACTGGGCTTTGAAAGCAGGCTGTGAAGCCTATGCCCAGAGGCAGATGCATAAAAAAAAATGATGTATATAAGGCGCACATATAAGAAAAAAATAAACAAATGTGCAGACTGTTTGGCCTGTGAGGTAGAATCCGGATTCTGGTGACCTGAATGGTGTGTGAATGAGTATCTGGCCAATTTCACTGGGCAAACTAATGATAATTCGCCATTTTCATGATTTCTTTCCGTGTTTTGGGAACCCTACTTTCATTGCATCTTCGGTTGGATAATGAGGTGATAATGTCGATGGGAATGATGATGATGATGATGTACGAGTACTTTTCTGCCTGGTAAATAATTCATCTTAATTAACCCATATTATAAAATCTCTCTCTCTCTCTCTCTCTCTCTCTCTCTCTCTCTCTGTCGCTCTCTGTATATATATATATATATATATATATATATATATATATATATATATATATATATATATATATATATATATCACTGACAATTTGCTGGAGTCATCGTGGTAGCAGGGCCTAGGAGTGATGAAGCGCCTCACACTGGCCGGCCAAATGCAACATGGGAGGCATCAGAGGATGTGACGTCATGGGTTCCTGCACATTCCATGGCTGGTCTAGGATTGTGGGCAGAGCTCAGTGGAAGTTACTCTGGCATCTCCCATTAGCTAAGAGCGCAATGGAAAGAGGTTGCACCTGGTAGGTGGGTGGTTAGAAGCACTGCCAGGGAAGGATTTGTGTTGCTAGTCTGTCATATTACTCGTATATGAATCACTGAACTGCAGGCATACAACAGCATTTCAAAAATCATCACTTGCTACAAATAATAGATACAGAGGAAGTGAATATACTATTTTATTGACTTCACTGGTATGTAGGTTACTATGATGCTGATGCTGATGCACTTGTGAATCTTATTAAGGCTATATACAGAGGAGTTTTTTCAGCTGAGCAAAATCCATGCAATCCAAAGCTTAAAAAATGATCTTGAGCAGCCTCTTCTCTGCTATCAGTAGGCTTAGATAATTTACTAAGGTTATCACCACACGACTTTCTTTAGCAGAGAAGCAGCTTGACATTCAACGGGTTATTGAGGGGAGTGTTTGTTAGCAATACAATTATTATTATTATTATCATTATTATTATTATTATGTTTATGTTTATGTTTATTTTTATGCTCATCATCATTATCATTATTATTATTATTATTATTATTATTATTATTATTATTATTATTACCACCTTTATTATTACTATTATTAGTATTGACCAGCTTCATGCTGCCTTTATTGTTAATAGCGTTTTCTTTCTTTCTTGTAGTCTTTCTTGTATTCTCTCTTTCTTGCTCTATTGTGGTTGGCACTTCGACCCTTTAGAATTATCTGATTCCGACCAGACCTGGACATAATGACCAGCCTATGACCTAGTTGTGTCCGCAAGGTGTTGGTAGATAGGCTTCTACTTCTTGCCTAGCAAAGGCTGAAAAACTATTTTTTATACTTTTCACCTTTTGAGCTGTAGAAGCAATACTAATGGGTGCAGAGAGCTTTGACTTCTTTGAGTGTAATCTTCAGGTCATTCCCTATCGGAAGTGTTCCATCCATTTTTCTCCTGTCTCCTCTATTTTTGGGGTGGAAACCCTGCAAAGATTGGCCTCAGCATCCCCAGCAGTCTCGTTTAATTGTGGCAGGCACTTCTACCTTTCAGAATTAACCGATTATGACCAAACCTGGATACAATGACCAGCCTATGATCTAGTTGTCCACAAGGTTTTGGTTGCCTAGCAACGACCCCCTTAGTCATTCCGTGGCCGTGGGTCAGGAACTTGTCAGGACGTAGTGGCCGGCCTTGGCACCATTTTTAAAAATTTCGGAAATCGATTTTTTTTTCTTACCAAATTGTAGAGAAATGTCTGACACACCTGGCAATGCAATTTTTAGCTTCCTAAACCCATCCTATAATTTATAAGAGTCATGTGTGCTCGCAGCTTGAATATTGCTCACCCTTGTGGAATGGTTGTGGAGAGGTTGCATTAAGACAACTAGACAAAATTCAGAATAAAGCTGTTAGAATCATTAACAACCCTGCCATTACATATAAACTACCTCCCCTGCAAGTAAGAAGGAATGTTGCCTCCCTTGCATTATTTTACAGATATTTTTTTGGCAAATGCTCAGACGAAGTTGCGTCCATGGTGCCACCTCTCCATGCCTTCCCTCATGCTACACGGGCATCTGGTAGCGCTCATGACTGGAATGTCACTCAACCATATTGCAGAACTTCTGCCTATCAGAATTCTTTCATTCCCCGAACTGCATCTCTCTGGAACTCGCTTCCCCAGAGTTGTTTTCCTCCAAATTTCAACCCACAACTGTTCAAGTCTAACTGTTACAGATATTTTATGAACAGAGGACACCAGTAATCTGGTGTATGGATTATTTTTTTTTTACTCATTTGTTTTTCCTTCCTCCGTTCTGTTACTTATAAAAAAAAAAAATCATATGCGTTGCAACGAAGCGAGAAAAAATTCTCACTAATGACTGCATACCAGCCAGCAAAAAATGAGCAGAGGAGCGAAGGAAGATCACACTAGGAAGTATCCACATTCCCACCCAACAAAAAAATTCAGTGGTGCTGAGATGGTTTGAAATGGCTAGACATGTGTATTACGAACAAAATCATTACATAATATGGGAAGTTTAAAATTTGTTGTCTTTCATTTTTTTTTATGTTTACGTTTATGCAAGTATCGAGATAATTATGTTGTGTGGGTGGTTTAGTTTGTGTCCAAAGAGAGGCAAGAGATGGTACTTTTAGACTCTGACCAGATAAGGGTTCTCCATTGTGAGTAGAAGCAGAACAGCAGCTTCTAAATTTCCATATGCTCACATAAAGCTGGCCGTCATCGCCTACCGGTATATTACTAATGGAGAAGGGAGAAAAAGTGAGCAGATGGAGAGAACACTTAAAAGAACTGTTGAACACAGAGAATGAAAGTAATGCAAGTATAAATGGCTGGGGAATGGCTGGGAGAAGGAGGGATGTGAGAAGATCGGAAGAAATTAGTAGGACGGATGTTGTGGAAGCAATGAAGAAAGTTAAGATGGGGAAAGCCCAAGGAATTGATGGAGTGTGTGGTGAAATGCTGAACCATGGGGGAGAGATAGCAACTGAATGGATGTAGAAGATGTGTAGATTGGTCTGGGAGGAAGGCAGAGTCCCGGAGGATTGGAAGTCAGGTATAACTGTTCCCATGTACAAAGGAAAAGAGGAAAAGGAAGTGTGCGGTAATCATAGGGGCATTTCTCTTCTTAGTATATAGTAGGATACTTATTGACAGAGTTAGGGAAATAACAGAGGAATTAGTTGGAGAGGAACAGGGAGGTTTTAGGAAGAGAAGAGGTTGTGTAGATCAGATATTCATTCTTAGATCTTTAGTGGAAAAGTTTCTAGAGATGGGAAAGAAGTTGTATGCGGCCTTCATGGATTTGGAGAAAGCATAGGACAGGGTGGATTGACAAGGATTGTGGAAAGTATTAAGAATATATGGAGTAGATGGGAAGTTGGTGAATACCGTGAAGAGTAAGTATGATAGTGCTAAGGCTGCAGTGTGTGTGGATAGTGAACTGAGTGAATTTTTCTGTTTGAAGGTTGGATTGAAACAAGGGTATGTCATGTCTCCATGGTTGTTCAGTCTGCATATGGATGGGGTAATAAAAGAGATACAATGTAGGGCAGTGGATGTTGAAGCAGCCCTAGTGAGAGAAGGCAGTGTTTGGAAACTACCTGTACTGTTGTTTGCAGATGATACTGTGTTGTTGAGTGAAGACGAAAGGGAGCTGCAAGGCTTGGTGGATGAGTTTGGGAGTGTGTGTAAGAAACGGAATCTAAAGGTGAATGTACGGAAGAGTAAAGATATGGTCTTCGAGAGAAATGAAGTCAGTGAATGTACAGTAGGCTGGATGAGGAGGAAATGGAAAATGTGAGTGTGTTTAAGTACTTGGGTAGTGTGATGAGTAAGGATGGAAGTTTAAAAGATGAAGTGCTTGAAAGGGTGCAACAGGGAAGAAATGTTGCTGGTTCCCTGAAAGCAGTGATAAGAATAAGGGAAGAGAGCATGGACGTGAAAAAGCTACTACATGACGGTATTGTGATACTAACTCTAAAGTCTGGAAGTGAAGCTTGGACCTTGTGGGAGGGACAGAAGTCAAGAGTGAGAGCAGTGGAAATGAGTTGAGAGAAGAATGTAGAGTCACTGACAAATGAGGAAGTGAAGGAGCATTGTGGTGTGGATGTGGATGTGATTGGAAGCGTTAGGAGAAACACACGGAGGTGGTTTGAACATGTGGAGAGGATGGAGAGCGAGAGAGTGACGAGGAGAGTGTATGTGAGTGAGGTGGAGAGGGGCAGAGGGAGGGGGAGGCCAAGGATGAGATGAAGGGATGGATTGGAGGGGTATATGAGAGAAGGGGGTGTGAGCTAGGAGCAGGGCATTGAAATGTAGGGGACAGGGCGACATGAAGGCGATTTGTTTGTGGCCACCTCTTACGGGATTAAGGCGGCTGGCAATAAATAGATTATTATTATTATCCTTATTATTATTATTATTATTACTTTTATTGCTACTACTGCTACTTTCACTTGCATTAACCTTATCAATATTAACTACTCCAGTCAAGATACTGTGTACGTCTGACTGCGCATTTGAATATTGGTCAGAGCATAAGAGAAACATCATGGGATAAAATGTTTCGTGTCATGTCACGGGTGGCGGCGCACCGTATTGGTTGGTTAGGACAATCCCAGACGGAGTGACATCACTCAGTGGGAGGAGAATGCGTATGAAACTCACCCATGAATTTACACTGACTACTGAACCCCCACCCACAGTACCTCCCTACCAACCCAGATAATCAACCCAGCCGTAAAGCTTCTTAGCCTTAAGAGTTTTTTCTGGCTAGCTCAACCTCAAGCACAATGACTTCGCTATCGTCGCTGAAGTTAAGGGAAGTGAGCTGATACAAATGCTTGTATATAAATTTTGTTTAAGTAAGCAATATGTTAGTTACACAATAGAAGAATAAGAAACATAGCCAAATTAATTGTTTGTAGCCAAATCTGGCACCATTCCATCATCAGGCTTTTGCAAATTTTTTTAAAGCTTAACTTCCTACATCATATCAAAGTTTATTATCTGATGCTATAATGTATTCTGAAGTTTCAGCTTTAGTTTTTTAATAACAGTTTATTCAGTGAAAAACTACAAATATTTTGAAGGTAAAAGATTTTTTTCTCTCTCTGCATTACCTGAAGCAAGCGGACACATGTTCCAATAGGATATTCCCCAACCCCTCCCACAGGATCTACACCGTTGTCTGTAATCGTGTTTATAATTTCAATTTTCATCAGTCTCATTGTACTGGTGTTAATATTGTAACACTTTTTATTTATTACATTTACTGTTATCAATATCACTAATATTCCTTCAACTGCCATTACAAGTAACAGATTTTGTTATTTGTTTTTCTTCCATTGACTTTTCATGGTGTGTGTGTGTGTGTGTGTGTGTGTGTGTGTGTGTGTGTGTGAGAGAGAGAGAGAGAGAGAGAGAGAGAGAGAGAGAGAGAGAGAGCATTTATTACTTGTTCGTTAAACTTTTGCATCTTCCCCTTTGGCTCTTCCCCTCTCTCAGTCATTCCCTCTCTCTCTCTCTCTCTCTCTCTCTCTCTCTCTCTCTCTCTGCCTCCCCTAGTCCTTCCCTGTTCTTTGCCCTACCATTTTTATTGCATTTTCTTTGTAGTTCTTCTTCCCCTTCATCCCCGTTTTGATATTTCCGGTTTTTACTTGTTCTGTTTTTTGTTATTCCCATTTTCTTCTTACCCTTTTTACGGTTGTCATCTAATTCTTCTTCATGCTTTTTTCTAGTACATCTTTCTTGCTATACTGTATTCTGACTTGTCTTCTCTTTTGCTGTTGAAATTTTCGTATTCCCCTCGCACGTCCGTTTCTTTCTTCTCCCCTCGTCTACATTTTCTGTATCCTTCTGTCACATTTTCACTTCCTCCATCTATTTTACTGAACCCTCACTATACATTTTTGTCTTTTTTTTTTGTTGCTCCAATTTTCTTCTTCACCATGTCAGATTCAGTGTCACTTTCTTCATACTTTTATCTCTTCCTCTTCCTAAATTTTACTCCTCCATTTATGCTGTTCATTCTCCTGCTTAATTCCATTTTCTACGCATTTTCATTATTCTGCCACCCTTTGCCATAAATTCTATCTTCTTGCCTCCTTTTCTTACCTCGCTTCTCCTTCTTTTCCCCTTTTCTCTTCCCTTCCTATTAAATGTTATCCTCTCTCTTTTTTAGTTATTCTAAACTCTCTCTCTCTCTCTCTCTCTCTCTCTCTCTCTCTCTCTCTCTCCAGGTCGTATCTCGTCCTCTCTCCCTCCCTCCTTCCCTAATTTTTTCATTCTCTCTCCGTCTCTCATTTTTCCTACTCCGTTTACTTCCTCCATTTTCATCTTTTATTACTTCCCCTCCGTTTTATTTCACATTTTTCCCCTGCTCTGCCTGTGTCTCGTCTCTCCTAACTTTCTCCATCTATCTGTCTCTGTCTCTCTCTCACCCACTCCTCTTATTACTTCCTCCTCTTTCAACTTTTATCCATCCATTCCTCACAGGTTCTCTCTCTCTCTCTCTCTCTCTCTCTCTCTCTCTCTCTCTCTCTCTCTCTCTCTCTCTCTCATGCTTCAGGTCTCGCGTCCCCCCTCTCTCTCATTCCCTACCGCGTTCCGTGCCCAAAAGCATCAAAGGTCGCTATGAATCTCGTCCCAATTGGAAGCATTAAAAAAGAATCCCACCCTGCCTGATATTTTCCCACGTTTCATTTGCATACGAAACGATTCCCCTTTTTGCAGCCTGTGATCATTTTAATACGTGTTGCAGGCATTTGCAAGCAATACCACCTGTCAATCACCTTTGTGTGTGTGTGTGTCTGGGCAGCAGAGGAATTGAATTATGAATGAAGGATGAGAGAGAGAGAGAGAGAGAGAGAGAGAGAGAGAGAGAGAGAGAGAGAGAGAGAGAGAGAGAGAGAGAGAGAGTGGGTGGGTAAATGAAGGACAGAAAGTTAAAAAATAACAATATATTAAAAATACATAACCATTCTGAGTCACATTTACCGTACGAGTATACATCACATTTACACACACATATCTATATATATATGTATGTATTTCAACCTATCTGTCTATATCTACATATATATATATATATATATATATATATATATAGATAGATATCTACATATATATATATATATATATATATATATATATAGATAGATAGATAGATAGATAGATCGATAGATAGATAGATATAGATATAGATAGATAGATAGATAGATAGATATAGATATAGTTACGACTCCAGACGGGCACAAGACACCACTAAGCAAGTGACCGTGACTACAAGTGCCTTCCGGGTTGTAAACAAGGACTAAATTAGGGAAATAATGATCACGAGGGAGGGGGGCGGGGAATACAAAGCCACCCCAAAGGTACTGCAAATAATGTAGAAAATCACTAATTAATACACTGTGCAGAGTCACAAAGGAGGGTGGTGGATGTGATAACTATTAAGCACTCCCTTACTCCCTTGTTAAAATCAAAAAGGCATTAGGTGTAATGCTAGGTGTTTTAGGTTCGGCTAGCCGTCCCGTAAACTCCTAGAGTATAGCGGGGCTCTCTTTCTAGACCGGGGTTTAGACAAATAAGAGAGAGGTAGGACACAAAAACTCCAGGCAACAACCTTACACGTGTATTACTTAGTTGGACAGGGGAACGAGTAGATGTTACAGACGCAAGTACACTGAGCAATCACAAATTCTTATGCCTAAATATGGTTAGCAGTATCACGCAGGATACTTTTTGGGTCACAGTGAATAGCACTTGAGGCAGAGTGTCTTTAATTAGGGGAAGTCCAGGTTTTCTATACTCGTGGAGTTACCAAGGTTATTTCCTACTGGGGAGTGTTGCTTTGACACTGGGGTCTGATTATGGTCTTGGTATCAGGAGATATTTTCTGATGGTTGCATATTTTCCCCGTTAGACTTGACTATCACCGGGTGGCCGTATTTGTGTGTAAACTATTTCTGTCACTCACTCCACCACTTTAGTATTATTACTGACTTCCATTAGAGGGTTAGTTCATAATTCTGCCTTTACATCACTCGATCACTAACACTACACTATTACTGTCACTCCTGTCGGATCTGGGCGTCGTGGCGGTCAGGTGCAAGGGCGAAGGGTCGTCACAGCTCCGCTACTGACGGAGCTGGGCACTACCGGGGGCCTCTGAATCACGCGCAGGGGCGTCCGTTCTCATCCAGGGCTGTGGGTGGCGAAGGGTCCCATGCTTTCAGCACTGGGGACAGGAGTGCAGCCCTCAGGGCTGGGAACAGGAGTGCGGCCCTCAGGGCTGGGGCCTGAATCTGTTGTTCAGGCTCCTGACGGAGGACGAAGATCTCCGATGTTGAGGTGTGGGGAGTTCCCACCTGGGAGTCCTGGGGGCAGTCTGGGGCTTCCAAAGGCTGCGGTCCCCAGGGCTTGGCGGCGCTGACAGGAAGGGGCTGCAGCACCAGTCTGCGTCGGGGTCCATCAGGTGGGTCTCCTCCAGAGCCAGTTGTAGGGAGCAAAGGCCGGGGGAGACTAAAGGGCCTCTCCAATACTCCTCTAGACCCGAGACTCCCTCTGTGTCATGGGTCGGGGAACAGGTGTCAGCTTCAGATGGAGGAGCAGCTACAGGCCGTCTTCTGCCGTAGGGCCCAGCTACTGGCCGTGGCTTCCTGGGGGCGAGGCTACAGGCCGTCACCAAGGCCCAGTTACTGACTGTGGCCTGGGGGAGTGGGCAGCTGCCAGCAGACCCAAAGGCACCTTCAGAGCGGCTACAGGCCGTCTCCTGACGAAGGCGGAAATGGCTACAGGCCATCTCCTTCAGGAGGGTTGAGTGGCTACAGGCCGTCTCAGGGGGAACACCTTCAGAGCGGCTACAGGCCGTCTCCTGACGAAAGCGGGAGCGGCTAAAGGCCGTCTCCTTCTTACCCTCAGAGCAGCTACAGGCCGTCTCCTTCAGGAGGGGTGAGCGGCTACAGGCCGTCTCAGGCGAGGCACCTTCAGAGTGGCTACAGGCTGTCTCCTTCAGGGGGGTTGAGTGGCTACAGGCATTCTCCTGATGAAGGCGGGAGCGGCTACAGGCCGTCTCCTTCAGGAGGGTTGAGCGGCTACAGGCCGTCTCCTGATGAAGGCGGGAGCGGCTACAGGGCGTCTCCTTCAGGGGAGTTGAGCAGCTACAGGCCGTCTCCTTATTACCCTCAGAGCAGCTACAGGCCGTCTCCTTAGCGAGTGGCGAGCGGCTACAGGTTGTCTCAAGGAAGGCACCTTCAGAGCGGCTACAGGCCGTCTCCTTAGCAAGGGGTGAGCGGCTACAGGCCGTCTCTGGGGTGCTGGCAGGAGCTGGATAGGCAACTCCACCCCTTAGCTGGTTGAGGAAGGCTCGCCCAGAAGGTAGTCTAGTACTCCGGCTATGGTGGCGGCGGGCGAGTTCCAGGTCATAGGGGCGCGCGGCCTGGGCGGACTTATGCCGTTGTCGCTCCGAGTCCCGCTGCGCTGTCGGTGCTCCTCTGTGGGCTCCTTGTGGGGTGTCTGGGCACTTTTGGGGGCACTATACTGCATATTAATAGGCAAACAAACACAGAAATAAACTCCATCTCAACACTGGGGTTCATAAGATAACGTTTGTTAAGCACTGGGATAAACTACTGAGGATATTACATGAGGCGGGGAGGGGGGTAATAACACCAAGTCACAGGACAAGGCAAAATACTGGGAAAAAATACTGAGGGTATTACCCCAGTTCACAAGGGTAATAGTACCATGAGTTACAACTGGGGGAGAGAAAGCCAGATACTCTAATTACATCGGTGGTTTACAATCTCCACGTTTCAAAACTCTGAGGGAGTCAGTTAGGATCAGAACACACTCCAATTCAAGGTGGGGGGCAGGGGGAGAGGACAGAGTGTCTGGTTTCATTCAGGAACAGGGGGGGCACTAACTCGTCACGCACTTTCTGACGGCTTATATGCGATAGAGGAGGTGAAGTAACTTGGTCTAAGAATGAAGCAACTATTAGAAATACTAAATGATGAAATGGTGGAGGGTGGTCACAGGGAAACATAACATGGTGCAATAATCGGAAATACTATGTAACATACAGTAATACACAGGAAAACAACACGAGAGTACAAGAACATCATTTGAACACTGGATTCAATGCACGAT
>NC_136991.1:25673992-25723992 GCF_032717465.1 Coenobita brevimanus | reverse complement strand
GGAAGGTAAACAGGCACAACGTTCGTATTTGGGGACCAGGGAACCCACAGGCTGTGTTTGACCACCAGAGGGACAGCAGTAAAGTGAATGTTTGGTGCAGTCTAATGCATAACGCGGTTATCGGACCTTTCTTCTTGGCTGAGCCCACCATTTCAGCAAACATTTACTTGGACATGTTGGAGCTTTACGCTGCACCTCAGTTAGAAGAGTTGCAGCCACGGGTAGTTTTCCAACGGTGCACCGCCATACTGGGGTTTAGCTGTCCATCAGTTATTGAACACAACCTTTCCAGACCGATGGATTAGGGGAGATGGTCCAACACCATGGCCGCCACATTCACCAGACATTATCCCTCTTGATCTTTTTTTTGGGATACACGAAGGACAAAGTGTACAGTTTACCAGTTCCTGATCTTCAAGCTCTGAAGGCAAGGATAGCGCAGGCAATAGCAAAAGTGCCTGAAGACATGCTACGGAACACATGGCGTGAAATCAAGTATCGCTTAGCTGTGCTTCAGGCAACAAATGGAGCACATGTTGAAGTTCATATGTAAAGGAAAAAATACTTCTTGAGATAAGGTATAAGCTGCAAAAAAGTGTATGTTTGTACCTAGCATATGTTTTGTCGAATAAAGGTTTGTAATCATGTAAAAACTTTATGCTCATCCTGTATATATATATATATATATATATATATATATATATATATATATATATATATATATATATATATATATACACACACACATGGTTGAAAGTAATATTCGTTCCTGTTTAACATTCTCATACCGTAAATAACTCCTTTTCTTTGACTACTTCTCCCTCAACCCAAGAATAATGATGAAAACCATGAAAATCTGGAGAATAAAGACATGGATGTGTAAACGAAGGATTTTCAATAGAAATGGGCGTCAGAATAAAATGAACCACAACTAAACCCATCAAAATACCGGAACCTAACATGCCAAGAATCAAGCCTGGATATCGTTAGACTCTAGAATAAAAAATGTGAAAATTAATCATTCAAACTTAGCCTTACCTAAATTCAGACCTGACCTGGGCATAATTCAGACCAAATCTTTGCACCCTTTACACAGTTAAAAGCATCCACAACCACTAATCACCATCCGTGACTGATCCGACTTACGGTAAACAAACATATAAACGCATTAATTAACGCACAATTTGTGAGAGCAACGCCAACGAAGAGTAGTGTTAGAGACTGGGTTGGTGAACCTACCGACATAGATCAAAATCCCAAAAGTCCATGCCTGGCTTGAATTACAATAGCATAAGATATGAAAGCAACAGTGCAACGGAGAGAGAGAGAGAGAGAGAGAGAGAGAGAGAGAGAGAGAGAGAGAGAGAGAGAGAGAGAGAGAGAGAGAGAGAGAGAGAGAGAGATCTGAGTTCACTTAATTGAAATGTATGTAGTGCACCCCTCTAACAAATGAGATTTTTAAACCACACAGGGCAGAACAATGCCCTTATACAGAATCAACAACTGTGAAACGTACAGAAAGCACGGAACAGAGGAGCAATGAAGTCTCCCGGCAACAGTTAATACATGCATGGATGAATGTATATATGCATGTATCGTGTAAATATTTTAACTGCGTGTTTGAATGTGCTATATATGTGCAACATTGTGTATGTAGCCATGTGTAAGAGTATGATATATATATATATATATATATATATATATATGCCCTCATGTGCGAGCGTGTGTGTGTGTGTGTGTGTGTGTGTGTGTGTGTGTGTGTGTGTGTGTGTGTGTGTGTGTGTGTGTGTGTGTGTGTGTGTGTGTGTGTGTGTGTGTGTGTGTGTGTGTGTGTGTGTGTGTGTGTGTGTGTGTGTGTGTGTGTGTGTAATTCCCTACGTGCTGATGTTGGGAGAGGGCCTGAGGAAGTGTGTAAGCATGCGCTAAAACTAAGCTTTGTGTATGTCAGTATGTGTGCCAATGCGTGCTTATTCATAGCCACTGAACATGCATCCTTTTTTATGAGGCTGAGTACGCGATGTTGTGAGTGGTGAGGTGTTTTTCTTCAGTCCAGTCTCGCCTGACCCTCTGAATTACTAAAACACCATCACGATATACCAGTTTTTATGCCTATACATCATTCCTACTCTTCCACTAAACTACTTCCTGGGTTTCCAACTCTTTCTTTTTTCTCTACTTTGTTACTCGGTCTTAGTATTCATTTACTTTTTCACTTCTTTATTGTTCAAAGGTTTCAGTATACTTTAGCTTTTACGTTTTTTCTTCGTCTTCCTATTCGTTATCTTCATTCGTTCTTTTTTTTTCCTTTTGTTTCTCTATCTTCGTAACGTTCCTCAGTTTCTCTTACCTTTTCTTTTCCTCTCGTCTCTCCTCCTCTTCCTGGTCGTTTCTTTCCCTCTCCCTCCATATTTTTCGTCACGTTACTGTCCCTCTTCATCCACATTTTCCTTCTCGTTCCTGCCCCTCTTCATCCTCATTTCCATTCTGCTTCCCTCCCCTGCTCCGTTTTCTCCTTCTCTTCCTCCTCCTCCTCCTCCTCCTCCTCCTCCTCCTCCTCCTCCTCCCCACTTCTGTTATTCTTCGTGTTCCTTTTTGTTGTCACATTGCAACAATACCAAGTGAACTGATACTTCTGGGGTCAACGACCAACTAGATCGATAGAGTTTCAGGCATAAGCTAGAAAGGCATATTGTTAGAATGAGTTGGATATAAGACTCGTCGTGGCCACCAAAGCACTCGAAAATGAATTATTGCGATTCATGCTGATAGGTATCATTAATACATTATCATTTTTTTTTTTCACCGACCTCTATAAATTTTTATGCCACTGTTCCATCGCTAGATAGTATTTTTCCCTTAGTTCTGGAGAAAGAGAGAGAGAGAGAGAGAGAAAGAGAGAGAGAGAGAAAGAGAGAGAGAGAGAGAGAGAGAGAGAGAGAGAGAGAGAAGAGGGGGAGGGCGGAATTAGGTTTTGGTGTAGGCAATCAAGCAATGTCTTCAAGCTTCAGAAATATGACATACTCAAATGATCGGGAGGGTTGGTAATACTACTCGTCTCACACTTACTGATGCACATAGAACTAAATTTTTACCTTTATTTATTTTTTTTTTTTTTCAGGTTCCATTAGTGTAGTGTACATTTTCATTTCGTCTGGTCCTTTAGAATTTCCCTCGTCACTTTGTTATATCTTTTTTCTATTCCTTCACACTTTTTGCTGTCAACTACGTTTGTAAGGTTGGTTGGACGGGAGGAAGCCCATTTCTTTCCCTTCCTTCTCTTATTCTCGTAGGTCAGACTTTCTTCTTTACTTCCACCCAATTTCTTTCTGCCCTTTTCTCAATAGTTCTTTCCCACTCTATCCGACATCATTCCTCATTCTCTCTATTCTTCCACCTTAACTTGTCGACGATTTCGTACTTTTGCAACTGATTTCGCATAGTTTAATGGCTGAACAGGCAACAATAGGGCTCTGAAGCCTTTCCATAGCATCGCTTTGGTACTACCAACACATTCCAATGTTTATATTTTGCTACTGGCCAACGTTCAAGACGGAGAGTTGCCATTCTTGGGCACTGTTGAAGCAGGGAGAGTAAAGTCACATTCTTGATAACGTCCTATTGCAGCTTTATAATTTTCCTCCTTCGCCTGCTTGTCTACCTCCCTCTCCCTACTCCTTCTTTTGAAATTTGTTACATTACTCTTTTGCTTTGTCTCTTCTTCCTCTGCCTCCTTTACTACACCCACGACTCGCTAAGCCAAAGAGGGTGTTCTTCTTTGATCAGTTCCCCCCCCCCCTGCTAGTGTGTGTGTGTGTGTGTGTGTGTGTGTGTGTGTGTGTGTGTGTGTGGACAAAGTACGTCAAAAAGTATTTAGCTGATCTTAACCAAACTTGGTAAATGATTTGGGGGTGTCAGGCATGAGCAGTAAAGGTCACAGGGCTAGGTAAAACTTTGCCCTAGGAAAATCAAGTGAATCAAATATTATTCAATTTTAATAAAAATAATTTGAAGAAATGGCAATAATGAAATGACTCACTTTTCGAACAATCAGTCCGTGGTGAAGATCATGAGGCATGGTCAGATTTCGACCCACATGTGTATCTGCTGCGAACAATATAACTCCAACAGTTATGATCCGATTTTAGCCAAACTTAATACAAGTATTGTGGATCAGCCAAGAAGTCTTCATTATGTTTTGAGAATAATAGGTCAAAGGCCAGAATCACAGAGCAAGGACAAAATAAACAGTTCTTATCCGATTCAGACCAAATTTTACAGTAAGACTTAGGATAAAGCAAAAACAGCAGAACTCGAATTTTTATAACAATCAATGATCGGGTTCATAGGAAAAAGTCAAATACCAGTTTTACAGGGCAAGGCTTGATTTCATTTAAACTAAACTTGGTGGAGGGGTTATTGGTCAGGCAAGAACGAAAGGATTCAATTTTTGGAGCAGTCAAAGGACAAGGTCACATGGCAAGATAGAAAGGTAGAAGTTCGAACCGTGTGTCCAATTTGCAGTCGTGGGTATTGCACAATCTAAGTGTTTAGTGTTATTCCCATCTATTTTCTTCTTTAACATTTCCCTTTTCCTCTACAATTTTCTCCTCCTCTATTTGCTTCTCTTTTTCCCCTTTTCCTTCTCCTCCTCCTCCTTATCATCATCATCATTCTCTTCCTCTTCCTTTTCCTCCTCCTCCTCTCCGTCAAGCCGACCATCCATCATTCCGTCACCCTTATCCTCATCCTCTATTCATATCCCTCTTCTTCGTTACCCTCGTCCTCACCTGCACCATTTCCTCCAGTCGCAAAATTATTTTCTTCGTCTTTGTCTTCTTCTTTCATAATCATCATCATCATCTCCTCCTTCTCCTCCTCCTTCTTCTCAATCTACCAAACCATTCCTCATTTTCATTCCCTTTCTGTAGTCATATTTTCCTTTATATCCTCCTCCACTTCCTCTTTCGTCTCTGTTTGCATGTTTATCCTTCTTTCTCCACCTTCTCTGTTCGAATATCTTTCCTCCTCCATTCCCCTCCTCTTGTGAAATTATCTCTTTTCTTCCTATTGATGCTCCATCTTTGTTCATTATTTTCAAGCTTATCCTCATCGTCTTTCCGGATCTCTCTTTGTTCCCAACTTCTTCCTCCTCCTCTAATTGCATTCTCATCATCATCATCATCATCATCATCATCATCATCAACTAACATACCATCTCTCTACCTCACCCTTCTCCTCTAATCACATTTTTAATTCTTCCTCCTCAATCCCTCTCCTTTGTTCCCTTTCCTTCTCATCCGTCTTTCATTGTATATCTCTATGCTCCCATTTACCATTTTTCTCCTCCTCCTTTTCTACTTCCTCCTCCTCCTCCTCCTTTTCTACTTCCTCCTCCTCCTCCTCCTTTTCTACTTCCTCCTCCTCCTCCTCCTTTTCTACTTCCTCCTCCTCCTCCTCCTTTTCTACTTCCTCCTCCTCCTCCCCCTCCTTTTCTACTTCCTCCTCCTCCTCCTCCTCCTTCTCCTCTCCCTGTAGCCGAGCATCCATCAGCTCGTTATCCTTATCCTCATCCTCTTTTCATCTCTCTTCTTTCCCCTCTTCCTCTTACTCCACCTTCGCCGACTCCTCCAACAGCAAAGTTTTCGTCTTCTTCTTGTTCGTTTTACCTCATGATGATGATGATGATGATGATGATTATGATTACTAGTAGTAGTAGCAGTAATAGTAATAGTAGTAGTAGTGGCAATAGTAGTAGTATTTTTATTTTTATTTATTATTATCATTATTATTATTAATATTATTATTATTATTATTATTATTATCATTATTATTATTATTATTATTATTATTATTATTATTATTATTACTATCATCATTATCCTTTTCCTTCTTTCCCTCCTTCTTCTTCCGGTCCTCCTCCTCTTCTTCCTTCTCTTCATAACCAAATATTGTCCATCTGTCCCTTTATATTTCTCTTACTGATATTTCCCTTCCACATTATTTTCTCCTCTTCCTCCTCCTCCTCCTTCATCATGCAGATCACTCATTTCACCCCCTTCTTTAGTCACATTAGTTGTTATATCCTTCTTAACCTCCTCCTCCTGCTCCTCCTACTCCTCTATCTCCTTCTCCATTTGCATGTCTCTCCTTCTTTCTCCGCTGCCTAAATTAGAGACTTTTTCTCCCTATTTCTCCATACCTTCCTCCATATGCATATCTTCCTTCCCCTATCTGTTTTTCTTTCTCTCCTTCTCTGTTCATTTACCTCATTCTTATCCTCATCTCTGTTCAGATATTTCCTCTTTCTCCTTATCTTCCTCTTCCTTAAATAGCATTATCAGTAACATCTCTCCATGTAACATGCCATTTCTCTTCCCCCTCCTCCTCCTCCTCCAATTCCATTCTTGATACTGTCCCCCCTCCTTCTTTAACACTTCTTCCTCATTCTTCTCATCCTTCTTGATTCGTATATCTTTCCTCCTCCTCCTCCTCCTCCTCCTCCTCCTCCCCCTCCTCCTCCTCCTCCTCCTCCTCCTCCTCCTCCTCCTCCTCCTTCTCCTCCTCCTACTCCTTGTCCTCCTCATCCTACTCCTGTTCCTCCTCCTCCCTCTCATTCTCCTCCTCCCGCTCCTTCTCCTCCTCCTCCTCCTCCTCCTCCTCTTTCTCCATCTAGCAGACCATCCCTCATCCCGTCATCCCAACCATCCGTTTTGCTTTGACACTTACAATGAATGCGGAATATTGCCCACCTGGGGAGAGGGAAGGGAGAGAGGAAGGAAGGAAGGAGATAAGGAGGAAGGCAGGTAAAGAAGGAAGAAGGGAATGAATGATATGAGCGAATGAGTGAATGAATGAATGATAGAATGAATGATGGTAGGAAGGAAGGAAGAAATTAAAGAAGGACGGAAGGAGGGAAAGAAGGAAGGAAGAAAGGCCAGATGGAGGGAACGAAGATTAGCGTAATGGAAGAGAGCTTGAAGTAAGCTTAGAAGGACGGTTGGAAGGAAGGAGGGAGAGAGTATAGAAAGAAGAGGAAGAAGGAAAGGAAGTAAGGAAAAGATGGGGAGGAAAGAAGCAGAATGAAAGGAAGGAGGGGAAGAAAAGAAGTGAGAGTGTAAGGGAATGTGGGAAGGAGATAATAGGAGAGGAGCAAAGTACTGTAATGGTAAGTATACTCAGGAGGAAAGGAAAGAAAAGGAAGCAGGAACGAAAGGGAATGGAGTAGAAAATGAAGGAAAAAGAGGGGGAGAAGGGAAAGCAAAAGGCAAAGAGTGATAACAGAAGGATGGAGGGAGTACCAGGAAGAAAGGCAGACGGATAAAAGGGGGGGGGGAGTTGAAGTCTGTGGAGTAGATAGGAACGGAATAAATGGGAGAAGGAAGAAAGAAGGTAAGGATGCGAGGAAAGAGAGAATTTTTAGAGGAAGGACGCTAAGAAAGAAGAAAAGAGAGGGAGGAGGGAAGGCAATATGAAAGGAAGGGAGGAGGGAGAAAGAAGGAGGGGGTAAGAAGTCGAGAAGCAGGGGATAAAAAAAAAAAAAAAAGGATATCAGAAAGAAAAACGGAGAATTAATAGAATTAGGGAAGAAGAGAAAGCGAGAGGAGAAGGACGGAGGGAGGGAAGGAGTACGGTAAGGAAAGGACGAGAGGAAAATGAGCAGGTTGAGAGAGAGGGAGAAGAGAAAGGACACAGGAAAGGAAATTAGAAAAATGGAATAAGTGCGGGAAACAAAGGGGGGAGGAAAGTCGAGACAAGAAGAGCATATAAGGAAGGAAAATATGGGTAAATTTTAAGGGGAAACGAGGACGGAGGGCAAGTAGGAAGCGAATGACAGAAAATGAAGAAGCGTAATGAAGATAAGGAGGATGGAGTGAGGAGGGAAGGAGGAAAGGGGGAAGAAAGCAAAAGATAACTAAAGGGGAAATTAAGAGTGATCCATAGAAAAAGAAAAGAAAAATCGAGAGGAGGAGGAGAAAGATGCGGAAGAAGGAGAGGAGGGATGGAGACAAGAAGAGAAAGGAGAGAGAAGAGAAGAAGGAATTAAAAAAAAAAAAACAGGGTAGGAAGGAACATGAAGAAGTGAGAGAAGGAATAAAGAGGGAATTGACGAAAGAAGGAAAGAGGAAAGACGGCAGGAAGTTGGTGGAGGAATAAGAAAAGTGTTGAGACTGAAGGAGGAAAGCGTAAAGGACGGAAGGGAGAGAAGGAGGAGGAAGAAGGAGAAGGAAGAAGGAAGAGAAAGAAGGAAAAGAGGAGGGTAACAAGAAAAAAACAAAGGGAGGGTGGGAAAAAGAAGGAATACTGGAAAAAGGAAGGACTGAAGTATGAAAATGAAATGGAAGGAAAAAGGGCGGAAGGAGGCATAATGCAGGAGGAAAGATCGTAAAGTAGAAAAGGAGGAGGCAGCAGTAAGTAGAAAAAGAAATATGAAGAAGAGAAAGCAAAAAGAAAGGAAGAGCAGAATAGGAAACAGGATTGGAAAGAAGAGATGACCGACGTGAAGATAAGCAGTACAAAGGATGACTGGAAGGAATCAAAAGGGGAAGACAACAATGGAACAAAAACATGATTTGGTATCATTGCTTCCTTCTTATAAAACAAGGAGGACCTTTAAACAATCGTTCCTTACCATTTTGTTTTACGCTGCACGCAAACGATGCAAATAATGACGAGATGAAAACATGGTGCAAATATATATATATATATATATATATATATATATATATATATATATATATATATATATATATATATATAGATAGATAGATAGATATATATATATATATATATATATATATATATATATATATATATATATATATCTTGTCTATCTATTTATATGTATCTAACTAACTAACTACCCTATATATATATATATATAAAATCAGGCTACCATACGCAAAAGGAACGAAAAAGTTTTGACAGGGAGCCTGGAGCCTTCTAAGTTCACGAAAAACGCAGCTTCCCAAAACTTTATGTTAACTACTTTATTGTGATTACATATTATTTTTAGATCCAGGAGTGTCTTTAGGAACACCTCTGCCGTCGGCTTCTCATTAATGATTTTCTTACATAAGATGTTTCACTCAGATTACATTATAGTAGCAAAATCGCCCCAGCTCTCGTGTTCCGGAACTCGATTCTTCTGAATTTTCTATACTCTGGCTTCGGCTTTCATGTCATTCTCTGACTAAATATATTTGCGCTATTTACTTATCTCCTAATTCTACTGACTATCAAAAATTCTTTGATTATCTTACTTCTGCGATGGAATACATTCTATCCATCTCTCCTTTCTCTGAAATCTCCATTCTAGATTTCAATGTTCACCACCACCTTTGGCTCTCCTCTTCTTTCACTGATCCACCTGGTGAACAAGCCTACACCTTTTCCATCCTCAATGACCTAGAGCACCTTGTACAGCACCCTACCCATATCCCTGACCGCCTTGGAGAGAGCTCCAACACACCTGACCTCTTCCTTACAACTAATCCTTCTGCTTACACTGTTCATCTTTTCTCCCCGTTGGGCTCCTCCGATCACAACCTTATCACCTTAACCTGTCCTATTGCTCCGGTACTGCCTGCGGACCCTCCAAAGAATCGTTGTCTGTGGAACTTTGGAGCTGCAGATTGGGAGGCCCTCAGGCAGTACTTCTTTGATTTTCCCTGGAATGATTATTGCTTCCATGGCCGGGAGCCATCTGGGTGTGCCTTGCGCATTAAGGAGGTTATTCTCTCGGACATGGAAGCATGCATTCCTTTCTCATATCCTTTGACTAATGCATGAAAGCCTTGGTTTAATCACGCTTATTCTAATGGTGTCCGCAACAAGGAGAGGGCCTATTAAAGGTACCAGAGCCAACCCATCCCTGAATCACATCATTGATACGTTTCTGCCCGGAATCGTGCTAAGTCTGTTTTTCGCGCTGCTAAAAAATTTTTCATCCGAATTAAATGCTCTCAACTCTCTAACTCGAATTCTTCCTGGTCCTTCTGGCACCTTGCCAAAAACCTTTCTAACAACTTTACCTCATCACCCTTCCCTCCTCTTTTCTACTCTGATGGCTCTGTAGCTATTTCTTCTACTGATAAAGCAGATCTCTTCGTTCAGATTTTCTCCTCCAATTCCACCTTAGACGATTCCGGTGCTGTTCCTCCATCACTTCCCCCCTCTGACGTCCTCATGGCTGACATTAAAATTTCTTCAGCTGATGTATTTTCTGCCATCACAGGCCTCAATACTAATAAGGCATATGGGCCTGATGGAGTCCCTCCTGTTGTTCTCAAGAACTGTGCTTCTGTGCTTTCACCCTGCCTAGGCAAACTCTTTCGCCTTTGTCTGTCAACTTATACCTTTCCTTCTTGCTGGAACTTTGCTCTCATTCAGCCAGTCCCAAAGAAGGGTGACCATTGCTTTAACATCCTGTATCTCAAAAGTTTTTGAGTCTGATCTTAATAGAAAAATTTTAAATCGTCTTTCCTATCACAACCTTCTTTCTGATCATCAGTACGGGTTCCATCAGGGACGCTCCACAGGCGATCTTCTCACTTACATTTCAGACTTCTGGTCATCCTCCTTTCGGGACTTTGGCGAAAGCTTTGTCATTGCACTTGACATCTCAAAGGCTCTGGCATAAATCTTTAATTTCCAAACTGCCCTCTTACGGTTTCTATCCTTCTATCTAGGCCTTCATCTCTAGCTTCCTTTCTGGTCATTCTATAGCCTCTATTGTAGACGGCCATCATTCTTCTCCTAGATCTATTAACAGTGGTGTTCCTTAGGGCTCTGTCCTATCGGCAACTCTCTTTCTTTTATTCATCAATGACCTTCTAACCTGTATATCTAACCCTATCCATTCAAACGCTGATGACTTCACCCTTCACCTTTCCATTCGATTCCCGCAATGTCCATCTCAGCAGTTACTTCAACAAACAAGGGATGAGGCCATGGCACACCTAATGTCTGACCTGGCTCGTATCTCTAACTGGGGTAAAAATAATCTGGTTGTTTTTAATGCATCAAAGACTCAGTTTTTGCACCTATCAACCCGACAAAATCTTCCACAGGTATACCCACTAATGTTTAATAATATTCAGCTTAATCCTGCATCATCCTTAAACATGCTTGGGGTTTCATTTACTCGGGACTTATTTTGGAAAGATCATATTACATCTCTTGTAAAATCTGCTTCCAAGAGACTGGGTGTCCTAAGCCGACTCCATTCCTTCTTTACCCCTGCACAATTGTTGACTCTATACACGGGTTTTATCCGCCCCTATGTGGAATACAGCTCTCATGTGTGGGGGGGCTCCCCACATACAGCTCTTCTCAATAGCGTGGAGTCAAAGGCTTTTCGTCTCATAAACTCTCCTCCTCTTACTGACTCCCTTCAACCTCTGTCCCTTAGCCGCACTGTTGCATCTTTATCTCTTTTCTATCGCTACTTCAATGGTCACTGCTCCTCTGAACTGTCTGCATGCATTCCTCCTCCTTTACGACGGGCGCGTAGCACCAGTCTAGCAGCAAACTCTCATCCCTTTTCTGTCCAACTCTCTAGTGCAAGAGTTAACCGTTACTCCCAGTCCTTCATTTATGCAACAGGTAAATTCTGGAACTGTCTCCCTCTGTCTGTATTTCCTGCTTCCTATGATCTCGTCTTTCAAACGCAGTGTGTCCAGGCATCTCGAAATGATCGGATCTTGAATTTGGCTCTCTCTTGTATAATGTTTTCCTCTTGGAAGGAACAGTTTTGCGGGCTCGTTGCCTTTGGTTCCTTCTTCCTCACATAAAAAAAAAAAGAAGAAAAAAAGCTCGCACTGCGTCACACCACACACACCGCGCAAAAATTACTCTCCAACACCTGAACGCGCCAAAGGCATTTCAGAATGGACCTGAACCTCCAGCAGCTAGCTCTTATTCAGTTGCGCCATTTCTCTACTCTATTATGAAAAACTTTTCGAACTAAGAGAGCTTGTTGTAGTCTTTATTCTCATCCTCACTGCTAACCTGCTTTCCAAATGTTAAAAGAAAAAAAGTCCAGACAGCAAAAAAACAACAAATAGCAGTTTAGATGAATTAGTGTCTCCTGACTTGGCATATGAAACAAAAATTACTTGTGAAAACGTGAAAGCAAGCAACACCACCACTTTTGTCTGAGTACCTGCACAATATAATCTTCATTCAGATAAGACAACTGGAAAACAGTCAGTACCATGTGTACGTCATGCTCATCAGAACGGAGTATGTCTACCAGATTTCAACTTATTTGCTCATAAATTTTATATATTATTGTGAAAATTGAAGATTCAGCATTTTTTTCCTCAAGACCAATCAAAAGTGACCGATGATTCCGCAGTCAGTGGCGTCATAGGTATTCACCCGTGAAACCATTGTAAAAAAAAAATAAATAAATAAAAAAAATATATATATATTATTTTATATATATGTAGGTGTGAATGACAGTGTGTATGTTCATATATATATATATATATATATATATATATATATATATGTGTGTGTGTGTGTGTGTGTGTCAACGTATATACTGTACACGTGTATAATTTTGCCTCAATGACCAGGGGCTTCGGCCTCAATGGTCGATAGACTAAAAAAGAAAAAAAAAAAAAAAATTGCATAAAATTGACTGAAATGGGAGGATAATTAGGAAAGTTATAGCACGAAAAGCGCAATGCTATCCCTTCCCCCGCACCATCTTCCTCACACCACCATCGTACCACACCATCATCTTTCGGGAAGTGCAAAAGATGCAAATAATAATAATAATAATAATAATAATAATAATAATATAAATGGCTATATCTGAAACCTCATCTAGAATTTGCAATTTTTTTTTTTCCTATAAGCCCGGCAAAAGACCATTTTATCGGTAATTACTCATTTTTGTCCCCACTCCTATCTGGTCTGACCGATGATGTCCAAAATCAATCCCACCTAAGGTATTCATTTGTGCAATTCCTGAGGCAAATTTAACAACACTGAACGACTATTAAGCAGGTTATTGCATAGAAACACAGACAGGTAAACGGACAGAAAAACCTAAATCTGTGTACTGTATCCTAGCTTCCGCGAAGCGGGTGACAAAAAGAAAAAAAAAAGAAGCATTGTAAATAATTAAAGCGGGAAATCTGCCTAAATTTTGGAAAAAAACAATGAGACCTGTTAAAACCATTGCGTGTGTGTGTGTGTGTGTGTGTGTGTGTGTGTGTGTGTGTGTATGTGTGTGTGCGCGACACAGAGACACGCACAGAGGAAATCGAAAAGATTTTTTCTACGAGACCATAACTTAACAGCACTATCGTAAGCATCATCATCACTACAATCAACATTTACACCACCAGCGCACAACCACCACAGCAAGAATAACATGACTGCTACCACTGCTGTTACAACTGATACTGTTATTACTACCAATACCACCACCACCACCACAAAAGTATTGCTGTTCTTAATGCCAGTCACCACCACCACCACCACAAAAGTATTGCTGTTCTTAATGCCAGTCACCACCACCACCACCACCACCACTAATACTGCTGCTATTGCTAATGCGAGCACCACCACCGCTACAGCTACTATCACTACTGTCACCACAGACACTCTTCTGATAATACCACCACTACTGCCACCACCATCTATAACAGAGATGAAAGGAAATATGGGATACTGAAACTCTCCAATTATATAACATAAAGCAATAAAGGAAATACTGGGAACAAAAAACAACATAAACAACATGGATTGCCGACACTCTCAAAAGACTGCCGGAGGGTCTCCACAAAATAAAGTCTAACATTTAAAAAGGTGATCCTCACCTCTCCTCGCAAAATTCGATAAATTCTGCGGATTCGTGTTGCCATCATCATCATCATCATCATCATCATCATCATCATCAGGACCTCCTGGACATTGCTACTCCTCACCCTAGGGCAAGGTGAGGAGTAGCAATGTCCAGACAGCCCAAATTTGTCCCATCCAATGGGCCAGGCTTCCATTCTCTCATCACTGAAGCCCCCGGAATCCTGGCTCTATCGGAAACGTCAAAAACATTCACCACGTTCTGTAGGTTCACAAAAACGTATCCGATAGAGTCAGTCTGGACGCTGCCACGTTAAAAAAGGGGTGCTAAAAATCCCTGATCATGCACACCTCCTCACAACATTCATCCAGCCAGTTCGATCTCTCGTCAGTTCCCTAGCCTCACCGACTTCCAAACATCTCTTCCTCACACACTCATCCACCATACCTCTCCACCTTCTCCTTGGCCTACCTCGCCTCCTCCCTCCTTCAAATTCGCTCAGATATACCTGTTTCACCACTCTATTGTTATCCATTCTCTCCACATGACCATACCATCTCAGTACACTCTCTTCGATTCTGGTGTCCACCGACTTCCTCACTCCACATCTTTCACGAATCACATTATTTCGTATCCAATCTACCCTCTGTACTCCACATACATTCCTCAGCCTGTTTTACTAAATTTGTAGGCCTAAAGAAGTATCTGGGGCTATTTGCCCAGGGAACAATGACATCAAACCTGAAGTGAACTGAAGAAGATATGAAGGTTCTGTCCCTCATTCTCCTAAGGGATCACAACCATATCGTCTCTACTTCGTCCTGTTTCTACAATTGGCTGCCCTCTCTACAGTTTACATCCTCCTCTCTCATAAAATGATCTTTCCACTCCTTTGCTCCAGCTCATCCTTGATCTCCCCTCCACCTCTGTTATATACACTCTCCTAGTCAGTTTCTCATTCCCTATCCTCTTCATACGGCGAAACCATCCCAGAGTTCCTGTAGTTCTCTTAACGCTTTCAGTCATAGCCACTTCAATACTGCAACGCCGCTTTACTTCTCAGCTGTCTTTCTGTCTCTCCATGTAACTCCTCATGCTCCTGTCAGATAACTCGTTTCCACTGGTCTCACTCTTGACTCACGTCCTTCCAACAGGGTCCAAGCTTCGCTTCCGCATATTAGAGTGGGGATCACAATGTTGTCATGTTTACTTGCCTATTTCTTATCACTACATCACAGAACCAGCAACCTTTATCCCGTGCTGTGCTGACAATGAAATGATTGAGTGGCACCAAATTGTTTTCTCTTAGGAGAAAGAAGCTTAGTATGGAGATCTTAAGAATCATTATCAAGGAACTATAGCTACAAAGAGGACGACTATAGCACAAACAAGGGAAGCGCAAAACCCGCGTCCTACATCTTAAATTGCAAAACAGTCGGTCAAAAGATTAAATCTTGGAATTTTTAATCCTTTTCACAAGAAAAAAAAATCACATTTCTTTGATGATCCTACCCTATTAATACAAAATTGGTGCAATTCGATTCAATATTTATATTTCTATTTTTATTACTATTAACCTTTTTCACCTAAAATGTCATCACTTTTACTTCTGATGGTCCTCTGTCATTACTTAAGGTTTGGTGCAATGCCAACCAACGGTTTTCATATAATGTTACTAACAGACAGTGAGAAAAACTGAATCAGTCACATATCACCTGCACCCTACCGAGTGCAGGCGTAACTGAATCAAAAATCCTGAGAGAGTACAATTACACTGAATCTGAAGTTTGACCTAAAACTGTGATCTTGATAGGCTATTTGTCCGATCTGAAGGAGTATCGAATCACTGATTCTCATCCCCACCATACTGTATGTGCGAAATTGATGCAGCAGGGCTCAAACATTCATATGATGACGCCACACCCTGTATATTTACTTTGGCCAGCAACGTTGACATTTTTTGTGTGATGTGCACCACAATCACATCACTTTTTCCAAGACTCGCGCACAGTATATCTGCCAGCTATAATCCAAGTCGGACCAGGTATTCAGCAGACGCTGCGTCAACACAGATATATAAAAGCTTACATAAAAAAAAGGACTTGCTCCTAGTAGCTACCCTCTGGCAACGCTGAAAAAGAACAGATCACTCTTAAGTACGTGTATATTTCAGGTAACAAATACTATCAACAGAAGTAAAATCAAGTAAGAGAAACAGACATTCAGAGAGTATGTCATCTGCTGCCTTTATGGTAGATACTGAAACAGTCAAAAGAAAAGAACTTTTGCCCGTGCCCTATGACCTTGGCCTTCTTTCTCAGTCAAATTATAACCACTCATTTCTCTGATGGTCCTCAATCATTATTCATTTGGTACAATACCACACAGTCGTTTTCTTCTTCATGATCTTGGCTTTGACCTTGGATTCTTCTTTTTTCTTCCAGACTTAACAACCTCTTTCTCTATTGGTCGTATCTGGTAGCCTATATACCACCTAATAGTTGTTTTCATAATGCTGCTAATATACAGACAAACGAGTCGAGCCAAATACATAACACCACATTACGCGTCACAGCATCAAAGTGTAATTTAGAGTTGTAGGTAATTTAATCAGCAAACGAGAACAACTTCATAACAACAACAAAGACGGCGCCGCCGACGACGACGACGCAGACGACAATAATAACAACAACAGCACGACAACAGTAGCAGCAACAAGCCCAGAGACCATCATAAACCCTGACATGGACGCCTCAAGTGTCACGGCCTCCATTACTGCACATTCTCTCTCTGTCTCTCTGTCTGTCTGTCTCTCTCTCTCTCTCATGGCATTTTTCTTTTCCTTCATCTCTTTTCCTCATCTCTTTTCCTCTTGACTTCCCCCTTCCTCCTCTTCCACTGACAGGCATGGTGTACCAATAGACGACTACGTGACACCTCCATTTATCGTAGCATTAAACACATGTGCACCTTGATAAGCAATGACCTACAACTGGAGGCACTGCACGGCTTTATACACAATACTGAATATATACAACTCCTGTGCTACAACAAAGGTCAAGTATAAAAAAGAATTACTTTCTCATGTTCTCTTGATGTCGTTTTCTGTCGTATTTTACTCCTAAACTAGATGATATATATTCAGCTGAGACTGAGTATGCGAGACAGAGTGGGAATACAGGTACGGCTAACTCTAATGATTTCGCCTCTTCTCGTATATCCAGTTAATTCCAGGCGGCTTTCTTAACCTGACAGCGTGTGTGGCAACCCGTGCGAGTTCTGTCTATCTATCTATCTACGATAATGCCAGACGCTTTCATCCCATACGGGGTGGCCACAAACAAATCACCTCCATGTCTCCCTGTCCCCTGCCAGTTCACTGCCCTGCTCCCTGTTCACACACCCCTCTCTCATATATCTCTCCACTCCATCCCTCCATTTCATCCTTCGCCTCCTCCTCCCTCTCTCCCCCTCCACCTCACTCACATACATTCTTCTCGTCAGTCTCTCACTCTCCATCCTCTCCACATGGCCAAACCACCTCAGTGTGTTTCTCCTAACACTTCCTATCACATCCACACCCACAACACAACGCTCCTTCATTTCCTTATTTGTCAGTCTGTCTCTCCATGTGACTCCACGGGCTCCTCTCAAATAACTCATTTCCACTGCTCTCACTCATGACTTGTGTCCCTCCAACAACGTCCAAACTTCACTTCCATACGTTAGAGTTGGTATCACAGTACTGTCACGTAGTCACTTTTTCACTTCCATGCCCACTTCCCTGTTTCTTATCACTGTTTTCAAGGAACCAGCAACCTTTCTTCCTTGTTGTACCCTTTCAAGCACTTCACCCTCAAACTTCCATCCTTACTCATCACACTACTCAAGTACTTAGGCTTACTCACATTTTCCACTTCCTCGTCATCTAAACCTCACTGTACATTCACTGGCTTCACTACTCTCGAAGACCATAACTTCACTCTTCCCTACATTCACCTTTACATTCCGTTTCTTACACACTCTCCTAAACTCATCCACCAAGCCTTGCAGCTCCCCTTCGTCTTCACTTAACAACACAATATCATCTGCAAACAACAGTACAGGGAGTTTCCAAACACTGCCCTCTCTCATTAGGACCACTCCAACATCCACTGCTCTACCTTGTATCTCTTGTATAGTTTGAACAACCATGGAGACATGACACATCCCTGTTTCAACCCAACCTTCAAAGAGAAAAATTCACCCAGTTCACTATCCACACGCACTGCAGCCTTTGCACCCTGATACATACACTTCACAGCATTCAACTACTCCATATATTCTTAATTCTTTCCACAGTCCTTGTCTATCCACCCTGTCATATGCTTTCTCCAAATCCTTGAAGGCCGCATACAACTTCTTTCCCTTCTTTAGAAACTTTTCCACTAAAGATCTAAGAATGAATATCTGATTTAAACAACCTCTTCCCTTCCTAAAGCCTCCCAGTGAGAGTTAACCTGTATAAAAAATGAACAGTACACATGAACATAATGCGTGACACGCGTATAATTATGCTGATGTTAGAAAAAATACATGCCTATGAGACGGAAAAATGTCTCCTACTTCTGTTAACAAAGTGAATATAATAATACGAAAGGAAATATGCGGCCGATACAAAGGAAATTATAGCTAAGGAAAAAAAAAATGTTTTTTGTGGAGAACTTATTTTATGGAAGGACTTATGAATGCGATAAAAAATCAATTTTACGTATGTTACTAGGGGAAAAAAAAAAATAGATATGATACGAGCAAACCAGTCATAAACAACAAAAACCTTTATAAGACACGGAGACTATTCGATAATGCAATAATGCGTATTACACCAAACTACGCACATGACATTTTTTCTTTTGTCGTTGTTATCGTTGTTGTTGCAGGCTAACGTACAGCCAGATTACTGGCTGAAGTTGTTCTTCGCCTATAGTCCACCGTTCTTCTTTCAGGGGATAGGATAATAGCTGAGGGATATTTGTATATCCCGGTGCCATCGCGTAAAGGCGTCTATCTCCAGCGTATGACCAAAACAAACTATGTATATGAAACTAAAGTATTTATACGAATGACACGAAAAATGTTATTGGCATGAAAAACTACTTTCGACTTCATTGACGTTATACATGTAATACATAGGGCTTTGAAGAAAGTGCACAAGACGGGAAAAAATTAATGCATGTGAAAGAAAAGACATTACACGTATGACACGAAAGACATCATACAAGACACGAACAAATCATATTCATAACACTGAATATATTTCACAATTAGCATGACAAAATACAGTACAGTATTCATATCATGCCGATTAAATTAATCGTCTATCTATCTATCTATTGCCAGACGCCTCAATCCCGTTTGGGGTGGCCACAAACAAATCGCCTCCAAGTCGTCCTGTCCCCCGCCATTTCACTGCCCTGCTCTCAACTCACACCCCCCTCTCTCATATACCTCTCCACCCCATCCCTCCATCTCATCTTTGGCCTCCCCCTCCCTCTTCCCCCCTCCACCTCACTCACATACACTCTCTTCGTCAGTCTTTCACCCTCCATCCTCTCCACATGGCCAAACCACCTCAGTGTGTTCCTCATAACACTTCCTATCGCATCCACATCCACACAACAACGCTCCTTTATATCCTCATTCATCAGCCTGTCTCTCCATGTGACTCCACCGGTTCCTCTTAAATAACTCATTTCCACTGCTCTCACTCTTGACTTGTGTCCTTCCAACAATGTCCAAGCTTCACTTCCATACGTTAGAGTTGGTATCACAATACTGTCATGCAGTAACTTTTTCACTTCCATGCTCACTTCTGTTTCTTATCACTGCTTTCAAAGAACCAGCAACCTTTCTTCCCTGTTGTACCCTTTCAAGCACTTCACCCTCCAAACCTCCATCCTTACTCATCACACTACCCAAGTACTTAAACGTACTAACATTTTCCAATTCCTCACCATCCAACCTCGCTGTACATTCACTGACTTCACCTCTCTCAAAGACCATCACTTCTCTTCCCTGCATTCACCTTTAGATTCCGTTTCTTGCACACTCTCCCAAACTCATCCACCAAACTGTGTACATATATATATATATATATATATATATATATATATATATATATATATATATATATATATATATATATATATATAGGAGGAAGAGGAGGCGGTGGCTCAATAGGTAGAGAGGTGGCCTGCAATCCTACCGGACCCAGGTTCAAATCCACGCTCGAGTAGGGAACAATTAAAGGATTCATAAAATTAGACTTTACTGCTCTACCAAAAGACCCGCGGACATGTCGTAAAAATACCCCCCCTAATACCAATACACCAGTCCTGTAAGAGACAGCCATAGCATGTATTCAATATAGACGGTGGGTGTTAGAGCCGAAGTGGTGACATGTCGAGATCTATGGCATGTAGGAGGACCACTGGGCCTTGGGAACAGGCTGTGAAGCTTATGCCTAGAGTCGGACATACAATTTATATTAAAACATAAACTCTCTCTCTCTCTCTCTCTCTCTCTCTCTCTCTCTCTCTCTCTCTCTCTCTCTCTCTCTCTCTCTCTCTCTCTCTCTCTCTTCACGATGCACATAAATTATTCGAAAATAATGATACAGCTTCTTCGCAATAATTATATGCTTTGTACGCGAAGAACGTAACAGATAGACGAGCAGAAAATATAGGAGACAATCCACTGCAGTACAATGATGACTGTTAATTTATTCGTGCTACTGCTAAACCATTTTACTCAACTTTAGGAGACGCACCTCCATGGCTTGAGCTTAAGGAAGGCTACAGCTAAATAATGCGGCTCGGAAGTTATATAATCTTAATATAATCGTTTGCAGATATCAAGGAAATTCATCGAATGACAACAGAAAAAAAGGAAGATGAATATTACACCTTCTACAACCAGAGAAACTGTAACCAATAAGAAAGTAAATACTTATATGGCTTCCCTGCCCTGTAAGCTCGTGTGTAGTGTCCTTAAAACAGAACTCAACAGGTGGCAGAGGGGCTTCTTCCTTTCTTCCTTCTTCTTCTTCTTCTTCTTCTTCTTCTTCTTCGAGAGAGACAGACAGACAGACAGAGCAAGACAGACAAAGACAGAAACAGAAAGAGACAGACAGACAGAAAGACAGACAGAGACAGAAGGACAGAGATAGACAGACATAAAGACAAAGAAACAGACAAACAGACAAAACCGATAAGCGCGGCCACTGGATGACAGATATGAGGAAAAAAAATGGAAACAGCCCATTTTGTGATTTAGCTTCCTGTATCCTTCATGGGAAACAAAAGTGTGTGATTGTGTGGTAGTATAGTTAGTTCAATTAATCAGGTGTCACCGATAAAATAGCATAAAATCTATCAAAGCTTATAAGTGGTAAAAAATAAGCATAATATACAAGAACACTATCAAGCATCCCCCTCCTCTCTCTCTCTCTCTCTCTCTCTCTCTCTCTCTCTCTCTCTCAGGACTGGACAGTTTAGGAGGAAGCTCAGAGAGGGATGTGGTCTTGTTTACCTCCGATCAGCTGATTCTCTTTGTTTACCTCCGATCAGCTGATTACACAGGTTAAAGAACTCGCCTCTGCCTCGGCCAAGGAGCCTTTCACTTGAGGAGGATGTTTTTCTGTAGGCTTGTAGGAAAGAAGGGTTTTCTTCGGAATGATTGTTTGAAATTAGATGTGATTAGGTTTGTAAAGGGTTTTGATCGGTATGACTGTGTGAAAATAAGTAGGATTAGGCTTCTGATAACTGAGTTATTAGATAAAAAGATTTATACTGATTTTACTGATTTTATTGACTTCTTATTGATTACTTGATTGCTTAATAAATGAATGGAACAACAGATGGGCCAATAATCAGACAGATCTAGACAAAATGATAGACTGACAGACTAACTGATCTAACAGTTGACATACAGACAGACAAAGAGAAGTAAGTAGATAGGCAGACCGATATTTGCAAAGAAGCAGATACATATACAGTACACAGACAGAGAGATAGGAAGGCAGATCCCCAGTGCACCGTAGTAGTGAAGGGGTTAATGAAGGCTATATCTGTCGCATACTAATCTTAGACGTTCTCATGTGCAGATCATCGTTGTCTGTAGATAGAATGTACAAAGTGAAAAAGACGTCATCAACCTGAAGCGATTGATGCGGAAGACAAATAGGCAAGAAATAAGCGAACAGACTATCATCTGTCACGAATTGGCGCGATTCAGTATCTAAACAAACTCGTGACATTGAACTTTGGTGGAAAACCACCAATTCTAGTGGAATTTCCACTGTTTATCACTCAGTTTAACCGTCCCCGTATTCACCCGATCGGGAGTATTTTCAGAACATTTTTCAGTTTCATAAGTGATTGTCCTTGAGCGCGACATTGGCGCTTTCGCTGAGTGATTTGTTGAGGGCATGCATCGCTCACATTTTTTCCGCTGGCCGTTAGCAAGCGTGGCCAGCACTCGTCTCTCTCTCACAATTTGAATTCAGTCAGGATTAAGACGTCGATGAGAGCAGGTTCGTTTATGCCCAGTGTGAAGCAGTGCCGCCGTTGTCCAGCGAGTTCCTGAATCTCCACTTAGACAGTGATTTGGTGAAGAGGTTCACGTGTGTGGCAGCGTCCTTCCTAAGTAACGACGTCCAGTTCATTCTGCTCAGCCCCCTTTTCTGACCAGTATTTTCCTTTCGTTTTTCCTAGGCTTAAGAGTTTAGCTTTTGATTGAGCAAGTGAGTGTGTTCTCCTTATTTCTGAATTCATTTGAGACTCATGTAATGTAAAATTTATTTCATTGTAATTAATAATTTTATAGTTCTTTTACTTGAGCTTAATGTAATGTAAACTCGTGTTTTATTTCTCCACATTAAGCTTATTTTAATTACCGCTCCTAGTTTGTACAACGCTTTGTATTATTCATAACTGGTACTCAGGCCAGCCCTTTTTGCATGAAACTTAAATCCGTTGTGCCATCTAGGAGTTAATGCACCGGCAAGAACCTGTTTATCATTAATAGCATTAGATATTGATTGTCAGGAGTGGAGTCACTTTCTCCAGAGGCTAACAGTACCAATAAACAGCACGTGTGAGTAATTAGTCTCTGCTGTGTACTGTTGAGAAAGTTTATAAATTCTCGTCCTTAGAGAAACGGCGAAGTAAGCTGGCATAAAGTAATCATTGCTTGATTTTCACAAGTCAATTATTTGTCCCTGTTCTCAACCAACATTTTAAAGTATCAAGTAATATTAAATTCTCAAAACCCCGTGACATCTGGCGACCTCATTCCAGGATATTAACTCCTAGCTCTAAAGTTATTCACGAGACAATACTCACTCATACATAGGTATTTATCATTAAAGTCTATAGGCACTATCTTACTGGTGATTATTAATTCATTTTTATCAATTTTAAATAATAGTTTTCACAGTCAGTATTTTGTTTAATTTTCTTTCTTTACCAGTCTAACTACATAAAACTGGTCACCATTAACCTGCGCCTATATTCTTTATTCTTGATTATTGGCATCTTTCTCTGGAGAATAGCAGTCAGTACTTAGTCTTTGGTTCACTCAGACTGAGTTAGCATCATGTCTACCAACGTCTATGTACTGTACAGGAAGCTAAAGATATGGGGCTTACTGACCCCGAGAAAATTAAGGACTATGTCCTCTCTCGGTTTAGTTACGAGCAGCAACGCGAGAATGATGCTCGTGAAGAGCATCGAATTCAGCGTGAGGAACGCGAAAAAGAGCGCGAATATGAGCGAGAACAGCACGAGGAATGCGAGAGAGAACGTGAACACGAGCAAACACAACTCGAACTCGAGTTAGAACAACGAGAGAGAGAGAACACGAATATGAGTGAGAACAGCGCGAGGAACGCGAGAGAGAACGTCAACACGAGTTAGAACAACGCGAGAGAGAATGTCAACATGAGTTACAACAACGTGAGAGAGAACGTGAATACAAGCATGAACAATGAGACAGAGAACAAGAACATGAACGTGCCAAGCGAGAAGCACGCGAAAAACATGAACTTGAAATGTTGAAGCTCAAACAAGATTCCTTGGCTTCAAACACATCTGGTGCAGCTGGCCCAAGCTCCACGAGCGCTCTCCCTCCACATGTTCTGGCGACCCCACACATCAAGCTTCCCCCATACAAGGAAGGCGAGTGAATCAAGCCATACATAGCTCGTTTTGAAGATATGGCTCAACTGTACCAGCTGGATGATGCGGCTAAGCAGCTTCAGTTTCTTAGCCTGTTTGAGGGCCCTGCTCTCGATATTCTCCACAGAATTCGTGGAGACAATCTCACGTATGAGATGATGAAGGCTGCACTCGTCAAAGCGTATGGTCTCACAGTTGACGATGCCAAGAGTCAGTTCATGAGGGCGCGTTTACAGGAAAAAGAGACTGCTGTTCAGTTTCTTGACTGGCTTACTGCCTACTTAGATGAGTGGATGGAGAAAGATGAAACTCTTTCCACGCGTGAGGGGATAATTGACCTTATGCTGCGCACGCAGCTAGAAAAGTTGTGGCCTGCCGAACTTATGTCTCAGCTTAAGATCTGCCAGGTAAAGGATGCCAGCCAAATGGTGGAGAAGGCTGATGGATTCTTCACTGACTACGGGTATCAAACTCGCAAGGAGCATACCTGAAACAGGAAAGCTGATAAATCTGGGAAACCATCTCAGACTGAACCCCAGCAACAAGGCCGTTCTCAGATTAATGGCCAAGGTCCAAAACTGCAGAGGAAGGATCAGGGACAAAACACTCAGAAGCCTGAGTGGAAGAGGTACAACAGGTACCCTAACCAGCAGCAGTATCAGCCACGCAACCGACAGTCAGGATTGTCCTTTTCAGCACCAGCCCCTTGGAGGCAGGAGGCTAACGCAGCCTTCATTCCTCAACAGCAGCACGTTGGTGTCGTCCCTAGCAGTACGGGTACCTCCCCACAGTTCACTGGTCCCCCTGCGACAGTGAACACTCTGCTACAAGAGGTCAATGCTCTAGCTCCTCAGATGGTGAGTATGACCCCTCAGGCATCAAGTTCTCAGGGCGCCACATTTGCTGCATCGTTTGTTCAGCAGCCTAATCAGTGGCTAGCTGCTTCCTCCACAGGCCCTCCCACAGGTGACAGTGCCTTCCTTGTTCAGCCAGGGCTTGTGGGAGGCATTCCTGTGAAGGTCCTGAGAGACAACGGGTCCTCAGGTTGCTCTGTCAGGCAGAATCTAGTTCGGCCTGAGGAGTACACAGGTTGACAGATCCAAGCTAACCTTATTGATTGATCAGTGGGATTGTTCCCTGAGGCACGTATCCAGGTGGCACCTCCATTTTACACTGGTACGACAGTTGCAGTTGTCATGCCAGAACCTTTATTTGACCTTATAGGCAATATTCCTGGTGCCAGGTATAGTTGCACTGAAGATGATGCTACTCAGACTTTGGCTACAGTAACATGAGCCATGGCTGAGGCTCCAAACTGTGTCACCCCGGTGACCACTGAATCGCCGCAAGATCTGATGTGTAGCCAAGTTGTTGTTCAAGGACAACATTCTGACCCGACACTTGCTGCCATGCGGAAGAAACAAAAGGGTAGAGTGATAAAGTATTCACGGGGAGGTCAAGCTAAATTCCTTCGTAAACAAGGACAGCTGTACGTGAGTCACAGACACCCCAGGGCGAGGTTCGACTGCAGTTTGTCGTTCCTGCTAAGTACCGCCTAGCAGTGTTAGAATGGGGTCATTGTTCAGCTTTAGGAGGTCACATGGGGAAAAGGAAGACCCAGGGCCGTATTCAAGCTGACTTTTTCTGGCCAGGGATGGGGCGAGAGATAGATAGTTTTGTGCATTCCCACAATGTGTGTCCATGTACCACTAATCAGAGACATGTCCTTCCTGTGCCATTTGAAACCACACCCGTAATCTCTGAGTCAGTTGAGAGACAGGGCAGTGGTGAAGTGGGTGCAGACCTGACGTCTCACCCGTTGGCCCCACAGGACACAGTATGTCCAGGGCCTGTACATACATATGTACTGTAAGTTAAGGGAGAGTTCGAGAACCCCGCAGAGTCAGTCCGAGGCTGTGTATGAATTACCTTGTGGAACGTCTCGAGCTGTGACCCTCTCTGAGGATTCCCAAAGAATGCACATTATCCACAAGGGTGTTCACACCCACGGTGGGTGTTAAAATGTGACCTGCCCGAGATTGCATAGGGATTCTCAGCTTCCTGTCATTAATCATAAGTGTAGAGTTAGTTTAACCAGTAAACTGGGTTCCACTGGCGAATTGCAGCGTTTGATGTCCTGCACAGATGCCCAGTCTTTTCACTCATGACCACGTTCCCTGGTTAATTTAGCAAATTGCAGCATCTGATGTCCTGCACAAGCGCCCAGTCTTTTCGCTAATTAGGTATAGGGTTTAACCAGTAAACTGGGTTCCATTGGTGAATTGCAGAGTTTGATGTCCTGCACAAACGCCCAGTCTTCTCATTCATGACCACGTTCCCTGGTTAATTTAGCGAATTGGAGCGTTTGATGTCCTGCACAAGCACCCAGTCTTTTCGCTAATTAGGTATAGGGTTTAACAAGTAAACTGGGTTCCATTAGCGAATCCCAGCTTTTGATGTCCTGCACAGATGCCCAGTCTTTTCGCTCATGACCAAGTTCCCTAGTTTATAATGTAAATAGTGTACTTTTTGTAACATAAGTACTGATTGCTAGTCAGAGAGAGAGCTATGACACTTTTGATGCTCCACTTTGTTTTTGCAGGTGCAGCTGGTGGGTGCAGCATTGCCATGCAGAACAGCTGATCGTCCCTGACGCATGCTGCCGCCTCTTCTCTTCTGCCTCGTCGTCATTATTTACTATAAATTTGTATTACATGATTTTACACGTAGGTACAGTTACACCACAACTGTCACACCTACACCGTGTATTACATACATCACGCTACATAACAATTAGTTGTTAACGTAAATGTAGCAAACTTTTCGCTCAGATTGACCTGAGTACAGGATTTTTCACCATCGTCATGGAGTTTTTTCCTGAAGCTTGCTTCTATCAACATAAATACGAGGTTTTATTCACTCACTGGCGACTGTGACTTTCTCCTGTAGCAGGATAGCACACACACACACCAGAGTGTGAATCTTGTGTGACTGAGTTAGGATTTATATGTATGGATATCGATTTTTTTTTTTCCTGAAGGAAAAAAAAAAAGATTTTCATGGGGCGTAATGTCACGAATTGGCACGATTCTGTATCTAAACAAACTCATGATATTGAACTTTGGTGGAAAACCACTAATTCTAGTGGAATTTCCACTGTTTATCACTCAGTTTAACTGTCCCCGTATTCACCCAATCGGGAGTGTTTTCAGAACATTTTCACTGCTTCATAAGTAATCGTCCTTGCACGCGACATTGGCACTTTCGCTGAGTGATTTGTTGTGGGCATGCATTGCTCACATTTTTTCCGCTGGCCGTTAGCAAGCGTGGCCAGCACTCGTCTCTCTCTCACAATTTGAATTCAGTCAGGATTAAGACGTCGATGAGTGCAGGTTCGTTTGGGCCCAGTGTGGAGCAGTGCCGCCGTTGTCCAGCGAGTTCCTGAATCTCCACTTAGACAGTGATTTGGCGTAGAGGTTCAGCGTGTGTGGCAGCGTCCTTCCTAAGTAACGACGTCCAGTTCATTCCGCTCAGCCCCCTTTTCTGACCAGTATTTTCCTTTCGTTTTTCCTAGGCTTAAGAGATTAGCTTTTGAGTAAGCGAGTGAGTGTGTTCTCCTTATTTCTGAATTCATTTGAGACTCATGTAATGTAAAATTTATTTCATTGTAATTAATAAATTTATAGTTCTTTTACTTGAGCTTAATGTAATGTAAACTCGTGTTTTATTTCTCCACATTAAGCTTATTTTAGTTACCGCTCCTAGTTTGTACAACGCTTTGTATTATTCATAACTGGTACTTAGGCCAGCCCTTTTTGCATGAAACTTAAATCCGTTGTGCCATCTAGGAGTTAATGCACCGGCGAGAACCTGTTTATCATTAATAGCATTAGATATTGATTGTCAGGGGTGGAGTCACTTTCTCCAGAGGCTAACAGTAGGTACCAGTAAACAGCACGTGTGAGTAGTTAGTCTCTGCTGTGTACTGTTGAGAAAGTTTATAAATTCTCGTCCTTAGAGAATCGGCGAAGTAAGCTGGCATAAAGTAATCATTGCTTGATTTTCACAAGTCAATTCTTTGTCCCTGTTCTCAACCAACATTTTAAATTATCAAGTAATATTAAATTCGCAAAACCCCGTGACATCATCTACATAGGGCACATGTACACTACGTATATGTTTGAGAGAGAGAGAAAGAGAGAGAGAGAGAGAGAGACAGACAGACAGACAGACAGACAGACAGACAGAGAGAGAGAGAGAGAGAGAGAGACAGAGACAGAGAGAGAGAGAGACAGAGAGACAGAGACAGACAGACAGAGAGACACACAGACAGACAGAGACAAACAGACAAACAGACAGGCAAACAAAAACAGACAGACAGACAGACAGATCAATAGTCTCCCAAAATCATTCTCTGTTTTATAGCATATCCAACCTCAACTCTATATGGCCTATTTACTTTTTAACTAGATGACGGAAATATACCATTCAAGAGCTATGTGCAAGCACGTGAATCCTGTCCATATCAGTCATATCTTCTCTGTCTCCCTCTGTCTCTCTCTCTCTCACTCCTACTATAAGAAGGACTGGTGCCACATGACAGGAGGCTTGAAAATGTCGCCGCTTTATCTATGACACATGATATTCAAGTTATAGATTCTTAAACCGCGATGACACACAAATGATGCAAATAATAAACACAGAAAATATTATTCTAGTAACCATGAACATATTATCGAAAGATTTAGAACACCACCGCTACTTATTTTCAGTAGTCTCTTCTGGATTTAAGAAAACCTGCAAGGATATTATTCGGTTTCATGGCTGAGTATCACTGAGTGCCACCTTCCCTATAATGACGCGTTCTTTATATCAGTAAAGATATCATCAGACGACTACACTAATCGAAGGAAGGAATTTTAGTAGTGTAAGGACTAATGAAACTACATCTCACCTCTGCAGCTGAAAAAGCCAATCCGCACTTGAATAAGGAAAAGATGTCTAGAGAGAGGAAGACATAAATAAGGAAAAGGGAGATGCCTTACAGTCGGAAAGGTTAGCTGTATTCCCCATGATGTAATTTCAAATCTTATCGAGTCTAGATTTTTGCGTCGAACTTAGGCGATAGGTCTGCAAGTTTAAGGTAATTTACGGTCTTGTCTTTTACACACCAGGATGACATTTTGGAAGTATTCTATCCTTTGGCACTTTCCCCTGAAGTGCTGTACATAGTAGCGACGGTAATGACAAGGGTGTGTGCTGAGAAGTACACCTTTATGTTAGTGAGGGCTTTTTTAAGTTTGACAGATCTGCTTCTGAGACAGACAGACAGACAGACAGACAGATACGGAGAGACAGAAAAACAGGCAAAGGGACTAAAATGAGAAAAAAGAGGTGGACAAAGAGAAAGAAAGCGTGTGTGGTTACGGAATATGATGATAGGGTGCAACTGTATGCCGTGCCAGGAAGGCTACTGCCAAGTTAATGGAATTTTCTACCCTGATGGATGGGATGCGCATCAGCCAAACAAAAGAACACCACGTAGCTGAATCATATGTAGCCTCTCTTGTTTTAGGAAAGATTTTTGTTTTAGTGTGGATTTCTTTTAATATGTGTGGCTCTGGATACAGGTAGGACGTCTGTACCTTGGGACCAAGCAATCCTTATTTTACCAACGGTGAGAGCCAGTGCTGCATTAATAATGGCAGAATGTCCAGCTTACACGTGTAGAAACGCCAGTTTCATTATCAAGCCGGTCAGACTTTTGGTCAATCTTTGTCATTCTTCGCTAGTTCATCCAACGCTACAAATGAGAACTTGGATTTAATACTGACAGTTATGGAGGGGACTTGGCAAAAATGCATTGTTTGCCATATGATCCTCAAGGGTAGAGAAGCCACTTCCTACCAGTAAAGTCACACACACACACACACACACACACACACACACACACACACACACAAAACATCGAGAGTATAATGAAAAAAGAAAATGGAAACTACTTGTTCTCTGTGATGACGCCAATTTTATAACATATATTCTACCTCCCCACAGAATTATTTACCTTCAGAGAGACCCTCCGTAGTGAAGGGGCTAGACTCCAATAGCCCTTTAGCTATTATATATCCTAATTACCCCGTTCAGTTAGGGAAAGTTGTTTACATTCTTGCTACAACCACACGACTTTAACTTCGGATCGAACTCTTATAGTAATAAGATTGATGACGGCATTATCTGACCTCTGCTATATTAAGGTCTCTGGTAAGTTGAATGAAATCGTCTGAACGTGGCAAGAATGGAGTATGAATATCATCCGTCTCTAGGGGTTAACTATAATAAAATCGTTAGGCAGAAGCAAGGACCTCAGAATACAAACAGAACTACAAACAGTAAAGATGTATTCTGAAAACGCAGGTGCTGAACTCAGGATTTTTCGGCCTATGTAACCCCACTGACCTATTTTGCTATTTCCTTTACTGCGATAACGTACAGCACGGTTCATTAGGCCTATATTCTTGTTGATGGCTACCTAAACTGTCGTATTTCATTCGGCTTGTACTGAAAATACTGTATCTATAAAGTCTCCCGGTATATTGGATCTTAAGCCTCCCACCCGAGAACTGTCCTGTACAAAATACAATCGTCTGAGTGAAGCATAAGTAATATATACAACAGGCCAGTGGTCTGAAGGTGCTGGTGTACAGGAAACTATTTGTTTGTCACTCAGTGTAGAGTCACCAACAGGAATGAGGGAAGGAAAGACAGAAGAGGGAGTGTGATGTTACCCGTAGGCAGAAGGACGAGGAAAGAATGAAGGAAAGGCTGAAGAGGATGGAAGAAAGACGGAAGAAAGGAAAGGGCAGACACCTGAGAGCAGCACTACATAAAGTGACTGGATGGTGAGTGCCCCCACCTACCACCCAAAATAATAATAATAACTAGAATTCCGAAACTGCAGAAACATATTCAGAGAACTCCATATTCCTAATGGTAACGATACACTCCAGATAATGAAAAAAAAAAAAAAAATCCACACTTGTGCATCAGATATGGTGTACAGTCTTTGAAATATGCTCAGTACCAATAGAGGTTGTGGTGTCCATTTTTAATAATGCATCAAAAATTGAACGTGCAGAGATAAGTGGAATGATATTTGTTGTAACCAAGATCTATATATGTGAGTATCTTGCCCAAAAGTTGTCAAACAGTGTTAAAAATACTTACTTATCATAACTGCTGTTATAATATATTAAAAGGCAGACACTCTCTTGATTCCGAAAATACTTTTGTTATCACTGTAAACATAATATCAAGGGACTTTGATATGAATCAGAATTTTTTACGGTTTTTGTCCTGTGATCTTGAGATCAGGGTCAAGGTCATTCATACTATGCAGATCATGTTGACTCATGACTCACTACATGTCCGCCGAGTTTGGTTAAAATCGGCCAAATACATTCCGATTTAGCACTTTCAGACATGAGGTGGTCATTTTGATTTTCCTCATTATCTCAAAAAGTATTTATTGGATCTCAGTATCAGTGCCCAGGGGCAATAGCATATGTTGATGACTACATGCTGGAACACTTGAGGAGCTGCAGATTCAGTAGTTCTTGCTGTGCAGAAGAGCAATGCTAGGGGAAAAAATTTTGTACCAAAAGAAGCCTGCAGCCAATATACATCAAAACTTCTGAAAATTTCGCCTCTATCTCGAACGGTCTAGGGATGCCGGCCTTCTAGATCCTCCCCCCGAAAAGAAATATCTACAATATCAATAAGAACTCCACAGAATGTGGAGCTCTTAATAGCAACTATAATAGAAATAATAATGGACCATTGTCCGTCTGTATTTGAATTTATCCAGACACTCCTAGACGCATCAAATGCTCTTCATGAAACTTTGCAGAAACAATCCCTAGCACCCCAGATGTTGTACAAACTTTCTTGGTTTCAAAGTTCCAAAAAATATTTTACTGTCGAAAGTATTGTCCTTAGTCCTCAACTTGCTTTTTGTAATATGGTCAATGGAGTCAAGTCCATTTTCTTCGAGCCTTACCACATTAAATTCCGAGAAATAAACAAAGGGTGACGGCTACCTATGGCAGCCTTATGTGAAGAATAATAAAACTGTGGTCTGTGTGATGACACTAATTTCATACATCATCTCAGCTTTTATTAGGACCTTTCTAATAATCTATTGCTGGTTATTTTCCGGCCATATCCGAAGTTATCAAGTATCGGGGCGTGCGACTAGGCTACTTTGTTCAAAATTTTTCGGCGCTAGTTACTCGTCGCTATTCGCAAGCTGTATGGACTATGTTGGCAGTACACCCCAACTTCCCTTTTGAGGAAAAGCCTTAAGGGCCACATCACCCTGTAGTGCCTTAGCCTTTAAACACCGATCATCTGTTTGACCATAAACCATACAAAGTTAATGGGGCTCTGAGATAGAAAAAAAAAAAAAAATAGCCTGTTGTTCATTGTCCAGTCACCTGAAGGCAGCAATGCTTGAGATGAGTGGATGACAGATGCTTCCACACACCATAAATATGAAATACTGGTACAGTTACTACTGCTACTTGCGAGATATGGGCTAATAGATTTACCATCAGGATTTCAGGTTGATCTTAAATACTCTGTATTACCAGTGGATGCTTAATTGGGAGCTTAGATGTTACACCCACGGAGTGTAGTTGATCTCTCTCATACAATCTTTCAGGGTACAGGTAAATAGTTTCCTTTGTGTGTTGCCCAATGTCACCCTACACTGTTTACAGATAGAACTCTCTCTCCAGCAGGATTAGCAAGAGGTCTGCTGGCCTCACCCTGACTCAGAAGTCCACAGATGCCTCTACGCAAAACATCCGTTTGCTTACTCGTGCATTGCTCTCTCCCTCTGGGTTAAGCAGATACCTCCCGATATTTTTGTGCTGATACAGAGATTAATAAGGGACAGTTTAAACAGTAAATCAACACTGATGTTGTAAGTGAATGATGTGAAAATATATGATAATATATTTTACAAATAATAAGAGTATACTAGTTGACAGGAAAAATATCTAGCTAATTTAATGTATTGTACATTCATAGGAGACTTATACTGATATACATATATTAGAGTGATAAATAATAAAATTACACAACAGCTGGTTATACAGAAATCATAATAGCATAGCGAAAGAATTAGGTCTTGTCCATCCATCCATCCATCATCCAATCCTACGTTGCCCCATGAGGAGCGTAGGAGCCCGGGGCTAGGCAGTTGGTCCTGATATTTAAGATGAGTGTAATAACTAATAATGTTCATATAATCAGTTGGGTGTGCACGTCTTCACACAAATCAACACTATGTAGTAGAGGTTGAGTGGGCTGTGTTTTGCTTATTTCATTATAGTCCCAGTCAAATTTCTCCAACTTCATTGTCAGGTTGCAATTTCTTCTCGTCACTTTCACACTGAACAAGTTTTACTGTTTTCACATCTAACAAAATTCACTGTTTTCCTTATTTCATGTTGTAATCTAATTTCATGGAGTCCTTTTTTCATAGTTTAAGACAGCAATGAACAAAAATCACAATGAATATAAACAAAACTCCAAGTATAGTGAATGAAATACGAGAATATACATAAAAAATGAAGGCTAAAAAAAAAAAGTGATGAAGGAAGTGAGTTATCTGGGCTATAGTATTCTTACAGGGAACAGCTGTGATGGGGAAGATATTAAAGGAAAACACAGGACGAGGACGAAGGTTTGAACTGTGGCCGAACACGAATATAAGAGATCAAACGGGACATATGGTCACGAGACGGAAGAAAGAATTCAGGGAACAAAATGCAGTATAAAAAGTGTCAATGTGAGACAGAGGGAAGGTAATTGGTTGGGAGTGGTGAAGATGACTGTAGGGCGAACAGGAATACGATAGTCGTTGAAGGAGGGGTAGCTTTTGGTGTACGATAGTACAAACTTGAGGAAACATAAATAAAATGAATGTTAAAGTTAGTGTGAACTCACTGTAAAATTAAATGAAGGTATGAAATTGGAACAGGGCCTATGGTAACATGACAATTGATTAGTTCTTTACTTGCAACATAAATTAATAGAAAGTAATATTACTACAGTGACACTGATCATATCATTTCATTCAAGCATTCAAAGCTTTGTACAACTGCATATCTGTTTCATTCATATATGTAACAGTTGGGTGGTCCAAAAAACTTTTTCCTCAAAATATTTCTACAAAAGTTGTTTTCATGTCTTACAGTCTGTATAGCCTTTCTGCAAAATTTTGTGCTATTCTATGAAAAATTAGAGGTCGCCCAATTTGGCACTATTCCTACATTCAACTACTCTGGTTCAGAAAACAGTGACTGATATTCATAACACGCATAACATAAAGCACATAACATACACATCTATCTTAACGTACATAACAAACATATCTAAATGTGACCATGAAGTTCTTTCATCAACTGGGTTATTTTCCACTCATCAGTGTTATCTTGGAAGCTGTGGCCAACTGCTGTCGGTGGTTAGCCACGAGTTGCAGGAGATACTGTTTCGGGTCCTCATTTCGGGTCAAGGTGGTATTGTAACACTCAATCAGAGCAATTACATGCTCCGTTATGTCATTGACAACCTTTATGTTTTGTGCACGTCTTTCAAGATCTCTATAGTGAGCATCTCCGCGCCATTCCTTTGGATCCTTCTGAAGAAACTGATGTGCCTCTTCTTGCCCACCAACCTTCAAGGCATCAAAAAAATTGAATGTCCTCTTTGTGCGACATATGACACCAGGTCAGGTTGGATACCTGTAGCTGTTTCTCGATTCTCCTCAAACATGCATCACTTTGGGGGCACTAGAGGTTTTGAATCATCCTTTTCTTAGCATTGCAATCAATCTTTGTATCAAAAAAGGCTAACCCAGTGAGGTACTCTGACAGGTTCCACAGGTACCAGCTTGAAGCTCTAATAGCCCGCTGACCAACTTCTTGTATGGGGTGATTGTCCAGTAGGTTCAGCAACTCGATATCGTTGACAGGAGTGTGTGTACCCTTCGGTGCTTCATGCCAGTACTTGATGTAAATCAAGCTGACAAACAGAGCCATGTAAGTTACTTTGCTTTCCTCACTTGGGGTTAGCTTGAATTGTTGCCGAAACAGATATACCGTACTTTTAGCAAGTAAATGTCCTTCTCCATCCACCTGGCATGATGCATGGGCCCTGGAGCTGCATTCCTATCTGAAACATTTGTTCGATCCAATGCTCCAATAACATCGGACGACTTGAAAATGTTAATGGTGTCATTCTTTTTAAAATGTTTTGAGTAAGGAGCATCAGTTAGAGAATGAGTGCTACCAACAGGTTTAAATTCATCTTCATCTTCCAAAAAGGATGATGAGAACTCAGCAAAAATTGTTGAGGTGTTTGCTCCTTCCAGCTGGTGCTGTTTCAACTGATATCACGGTTCATTTTCTCGTGATCACTTTTCCTGGTCCTATGCTTCTTTAATGTGAGGTAGTGATCGAAAAACTTTGAAAGTTTCCAGACACAAGCATCGATCCGCTGCGTCAGGATTCGAGCCCAGTCCCAGATCTCCATAACCGCCTGACAAGTCAGATTCAAATTCGTTGGTATTGTTTGTGCTTGATCAACATGGTGTGCTGCACTAGAAGGAGTGCGTCCAATCATGTAGGTAATCTATGTCTTGGAAGCTTTCCAGTTGGCTTCCCTAAAAGCCACACACCAGGATTTATTCTAGTTCCAGCCATTTTACCAGAAAAAGAAACACAAGTTTGAGTATTGCTTCCGGTCGGAAAGCACATCAGAATCTGCAAGATCACTAAATACGGTCAAATTTAAGGTTTCATTTTCAGTCAAAAAAACTATTTTTCAGACGATCGTATTCGTGATGAAGTCATTAAGATAAACACACAAGCGACTGCTACAACACGTAAAATGCTCTATTTGGAAGTAAAATGCAAGTAACATGTATATGCAGGGATCTGTTAGCTCATGGTTATCACAGTATGCATATTTGGGCGATCTATATATATTATTAAACATGCTAAAATCATGCCCATATTTTTGCCAGTCCATGTGGACAAAAAAACATGCTTGTGGAGAATGTCCATGACCACTTTGATTTTTTGACCTACCAAGTTGGATCACCCTAATGTAACAGTACTACTTAGCAACAGAAATGTAACAATATACTTAATAATACTGCCTAGTATCAAAGATGTGTTGTGTTATAATACTATCGACCAACAGAGATGTAATAATATATGCAACAACACTACCTAGTAACAGAGATGTAATAATATATGTAATAATATTAACTAGTAACAGAGATGTAATGATATATGTAACTAGCAGACCTACCCGGCATTGCCCGGTACTTTGCAAGGGACAGCAGGAGTTGAACATTAAATAAAAAAAGGGAAAAAGTGTCTGAGAATACTATCACACTACATTACCGGTAGATCACAAGATTCTGACTATACGCTTAAGTCTAAATAGATCAGTTTATGAGGGCTTCTGGGTACACAATATTCTCTGACAATCCTTTCTGTGACACATACTGTATATTTAAAGGTGATTATTTTCCATTTCTCTCACGGGAGCATCCTAAATAGAACTGGCCACGTGAAAAGCAAGGCAATTGAAGGCTGACGCCCACAACCTACAAGGACTGGCCTTGGACCTTGTTGATGCTCATGGCAAAGTTACTTTTACTGGCAACTGTAGATACTTGAACTCAAACGGCATGTCAGATGGGATGATGAGGATTTGGGGAATGAAGACATCCTGTCCCTTGAATCTGCCAGTGATTATAGTGGCCTCTATTACATGTGGCATCATCTTCACAATCAGCCAGGTTCCATCGCACAGCTTCGGCGGGTCGAGGTTCCAGAGCAGCATGATGGGGTGGCCTTCTTTTAGCACCAGATTGTGTGGCAGAACCTCTGGAGACTGCAGTAAGTTGAGAAACTCCACTGGGTAGTGCACAGCCTGGTCAGTATCAGGAACTGCATCGACGGATCGATAAGACTGAATTGTTCCTGGTAGTTCTTGAAGAACCACACTAAGCTTGTCCACTGCATCGTTCTTGGGTGCCAAAATGGCTCGCCTACACAGCCACTTGTGCTTCTTGCAATGGATGGAGAGGTTGGGGAACACTTCTGCCTGGAGCTCATCAATGGATGAATGCATGTTTTCACGGGGAATATGAAGACTGTGTTGAGGATTGGATCTAATTCTTCCATCACCACCAATCGTGAGCAGCTTCTTTGAAAATTCGTTAGCTGACTTATTTTGCCTGAAGATGCAGGGTGTATTCATTGTTAGCTGCAGTGTATTCACATGCTGCCACAGATATGATGTTTTGAGGCAAGTTTTCAGCTCATCGGAATTTATGCCTCTTGGTACAATGGGAAGTGTCTGTCTGAAGTCACCGGCAAGCAGCATAGTGATCCCACCCATAGGTTTGTCCTGGCCCAGAATGTCCCTCAAGGCCTAGTCTACAGCCTCATAAGATGCTTTGTTCAACGTCATGCACTCATCCCAGACAATCCGTTAAGCTTGGCATATCACTGTAGCCATGGCTGAATTCTTTGAAATGCCGCACAATAGAGCCTCCTCCCTTGTCAGGTTCAGTGGCAACTTGAACATGGAGTGAGCTGTTTTGCCCCCATTCAGCAATGTGGCTGCTATCCCTGAGGAGGCAACTGCATGAGTGATCATCTTCCTCTGGTGTACTTTGGCCAGTAGAGTATTTGTGACAAAAGTCTTGCCCAGCCCTGAAAGGGCATCAAGGAAGAAGAACTTGCCCTTCTCCTGGTGCACAGAGCTCAGCACTGTCCAGTAGGCATTGCATTCATCAGGCACCACCTTGGCTCATTTTCCTCATTGAAAGGCTGGAGCTCAATACTGTACTCTGTCTCGTGGAGCACTTTCTGAGCCAGCACACACTGATTGCCCCAAACGGATGAAGGCAAGCCAGAGGCACTGAATGGCCTGCCATCCAGTAGCAAAAGTTTGTCCTCAGTGTGAATGAGGAGTCAGTAACAACGACATCATTAAATTCTGCTGTCGGTGTCTGTCACAATGCTGGAAGCAGAAACCTCCACTCATGTTCTCCTTGTGGCTCTCCCACAGCTGCATCTGACTGGATATATCGCAGGTCGGTAACATTGTGGAGAAGAGATCTCACAGTTGATTAGGGGATCTTGACATGGCTGCTTCACTCATTGTTGCATTCCAGTGTTCGTCGTCATGGAAAAGGCCTCTCTAATGGCATGCTTCGCAAAATGTAGGGCAGACCTGACCATCCACTATTTTCAGTGCCTCAAAAGATGTCAGACCATGTACAGAGTGCAGCAGCAGTCTCTGAAAGAGCACACAAAGTTGTTGGGATGAACAGTGTGCACATGGCCCAGGGCATCAGACGTCTTAATTCCAGGATGGCCTTCAACACTGGCTCCGATGGCTCCCGTCCAATGTTTCCTGATATGATCCCACATGTAGTACTGCAGCACCTGATTGTATAAGAGATCTTTGACAGTCATCCTGGTAACAGATTTCAAAGAATGCCATAAGCATTGTTCGGTGAGGCATCTCCAGTTGTTGCTGGACATTCTCTGGTGTGAAGCAGACTCTCTGTCCATTCTATAGGTAGACAGCCAAGTGAACCACAGCTGGGTGTCGTATGTGGATGGGGAAGTTTAAGATGCACCAGGCAGCCTCATTGCTGCTGATGTAGCGGGCCATCTGGTTGCAGCTGATCTCTTCGTTTCGGATGACATCTCGAAGGCTGAAGATGGCCATGTCCTATTCCTTGTTTAGATACTTGCAGTTGCACTTCATTGACTTGACTAAATTGCAGAATTCGATGTTGATGTGAGCCTTGAAGGTCTTGGAGAGCAGCCGGCAGTGGGAGATAATCCACCTATTATCAACTTCCATGAGCCTCTGGACTTCTTGACAATGGCATAAATGATTTGCATTTGTATTGATGTCATGAAGCCACCCTCACCCGGCTTTCATCAGTATTACAGGGCGTACCAATCACTACCTGTTTGCATGTGTGCAAGGAATTGCCCTGGGTAGCCCTTGGTACAGATGTTGTTCTCCATGCATGGACTTCTGTGGCTGACTCCATTGCAGGGGCCATGCACCATCTGCATGGTAACAACCTCAAAGCTAGAGTCTGACTGGGGATCAGGCAGCACAGCACTGATAAAGTAATCGATATTGTTGGCATGGAGGCACACAGCCAACCATACTAGGATGTTGGCATGGGGAAGACCTAGTTTCTGCCACTCGATGGTGTACATGTGTCATGTGGTGTTGCAAAGGCCTTACCCTGGGTGATGAGGTCTGTTAGCTTGATGACCTTCTGTCTGTTAGCTTGATAACCTTTTGTCTGGCCTGATCATGGGCCACCTGGCTGGGCAAGAGCTCCAGGGTGATCTCCTTCCACCCTGAGATGAGGGTCGACCATATGTTTGAATATAGGTCATGGCATCTTGCATCTGTTCATGCATGTAGCGGAGGCCACCGGTGAAGACTGAGGGAAGGATGACCAGCTGTCCAAGGTTTTTCACGCTGCTGTCATTCTCCACGGCATCCCTGAGGTAAGCATACTACTCGGCTCGGAGGGACTTCTGTTTCTGGTGCAAATATAGCAGGCGTTTGCTTTCAGTCTTTGCATACATGTCAACAACCAGAGACTGATGAAAGAGATGCTTGTAAGCGAAGTAGGTGGTTAGGCAAGCCCTCATGGGTGACAAAGGGGAAGACACAGAAATCATTTGCTGGCACTTTCTTGCTGGGATTGGGCTGCCCGTTGTGCATCTGTGTGATCATGAAGTGGTAGCTGTCCTGGCCCTGCCACATAAGGACTGGGTACTACAGGGCATTATAGGACCTGTGAGTCTCCAAAATCTGCTGCAGATGGTTGTCCCTCTTCTGCAAGATAATGTCCCACTTCTTGTGGGACTCCCCACCCATGAGCACGGCAACTTCCTCTGCAGCGGGAGCACTGAAACAATGGGCATGCTCACCTGCTGGTCGTTTATTGCTATGAAAGACAGTCTCGTACTCATCAGTGGGGTCCCACTCCATGGCAGTGCTGAAGGACTGAACCAGGTCATTGTGCTGATGAGACATTTGTTGCAGGGCTTGCACAATGTCTGGCCTTAGGCCAGGAACCACCTGGCACCTTCGGTCGCGCTTCCTCTGACAGTCTCCCATAAAGTTTATTTAGAGGAACCTGGGCTCCTAATTAAGTGGGGTCTCAAGACTACCCATCAAGTGGTAAAGTTGGTCCTGGACCTTGAACAAGGGCATATATCCTGCCTTGATCACCTTCTTGTCAGCTCCATTTGAAGGTTGAATTACAACAGTGGATGTTGGACAGGAAGTGCTTAGAGGCTAGGGTATCACTCAGCAGAAGGTGATTCAGTGGATCACGGGGAGCTGCAATGAGGGGCAGAGCAACTTTACCACCAGAGCAGTGCATGCATGGTACTTTCCCAGGGAACTTCTTGGCCCCACAGGCATCACAGACTTACGACATAGACCCAACATCCGTATGTGGGTCAGCCAAGTAGTCAACTGTTGCATCGTACCTGAAAGCTGACTTGCCCCAGTTGATTACTGAGCCTCTTCGTTGCTATGGAGCTTCGAACTGCCATGTTGCGACCATGCTCTCCCTGTTCCTCTCCCTCCTGTTGGCAGTCTGATTTGCAGGCACCATTGCCCTGGTAGTAGCCATGCTGCCCTGGTTCCTGGTCCTCCTCATGTTCATTTTATCCTCAGTTTCAGCAACCCTGGCAGCAGCGCTGCTTTTGCAGTCCCTCGTCCTCATCATGGTAGACTGATCCTCAGTTTCAGCTGCCCTCGTGGCAGCCCTGCATTCCCGGTCCTTCGTCCCCTTCATGGTGGACAGATTCTCTGTTTCAGCTGCTCTGCTTCCTGCCATTCTGGCCTGGTTGAGAGTATTCTCGGCCATCCTCTCCTCTGAGGTTTCATTGTTGCTTGATGCAGCAGTGCAGTCCCTGTTACGGGCTCTGGATCAAAATCACTCCTCCTCAGTCTGGGCTTTCCATGTTTGCTTTTCCCTCCTAGACTGAGCTGTTGCTGGAGAAAGGCAACTCTTCTTTGGAGGCACGTTTCGCAGGGTTAGCACACTGAGTTGTTAGTTAATACTCTAACAGGAACGATGATAGCAGGCAGGGAAAGGTTGCTGCCACTTTATTTTCTCACTGGTGCCCACGATATCATCAATCGACATTGGTAACAATAACATTATAATAATAATGATAACATGCACAGCAAAGTAAGCTTATAAAACTCCAAATACAAAGAGAGATTTTCCTTTTTCAAAAGCCTGAATTGGTTGTGTGACGAGGGGGAATTATACCCCATCCAGAACACACAATATCACAATAGCCAATCAGAAGCTGTTTCTGGTTTGGCAGGGTATGCTCACTGTGGAGATATGCTGGGTCAATCTTGATGTGCTCATGCTGCTCCTTAGGCAATGTTGCCCCTATGGCTCCAATTTTACTGATGTGAAAAAGTCTACGGTCAGGGCTTGCCACGTTGTCAACTGAGATTTACTGAAGAAACTTACCCGTTATTGACCAGTACCAAACTAGGGACGTAGATATACGTCTCCCCGTAAACTGCCAGCAATGTAGATCTACATCAAACAGCACTGAGAAGTCATTGCAACCAACTGAAGTAAACGGAAGGTAATAATGTATCTCGCTAACTTCCTTTTCCCACTATGCTTATAACACTGATTTAGGAGTGCTGGAGGTGAGTGACAGTCTTCACAGGCTCACAGCCACTCTGCTGTCTTGGTAACCTCGAAGATTTCAGAAGTCGAGTGGCACCAACCCAACTCGATTCAAGCAACTTTCTGGCCTTGGTGATTACTTTGATTAGTGCCAGGGATCTTATATTGATATAGGCTATTATGCACATTTAGCTAGGAAAAAAATCGATAGTTGGTTGACAGACTCACAGCCGCTTTGCTTTCATAGTAACCACGAAGATTTCAAAGGTCAAATGGAACCAACCAGACTCGATTCAACCAATTTTCTGGCTCTGATTACTCTTATTATTGCCAGGGATCATATATTGATGTATTAAGTCCATTTAGCCAGAAAAAAAATAATGGAAAAACGGCTGGCGTAGAGGGGAATCTTTTTTTTTTTTTTTTTTTTTTTTTGCTCAGTGCAGTACGGGTTAATGACACGCCCCCTCGACATGCCCCCAGGTCAGCTTTGACATGCCTATTCTGTTCCTTGAGTCAGGTTACTTCTATGGACCAAGTTTCATCCACACAGACCCAACAGCTTCTGGGTCTATAAGATGTGTACACACAGACACTCAGTCAGTTTTATATATTAAGATAAAGGAGGAAAGCAGTGATGGTTCAACCACTTTTTTTTTTAAATATTTCCAAAAATTCAGGTTTAAGCAGTAGTGTAATCGTGTTTATGTTATAATATTGCCTCATCATTTGGTTTTTCAACAAGACAACTTTCTGAATCGTCCGAACCATCTCTCCCATTGGCGTTGGTTCTTTTTTTTTTTTTTTAATATTTCCAAAAATTCAGGTTTAAGCAGTAGTGTAATCGTGTTTATGTTATAATATTGCCTCATCATTTGGTTTTTCAACAAGACAACTTTCTGAATCGTCCGAACCATCTCTCCCATTGGCGTTGGTTCGGACAGATGGGTGGGATGGTTCGGCTACATGTTTTACATGGCACTTTCTTAAAATTATGTGAGTTGGATTGACCAAAAACAATAATTTATCGATTCAAAGACATATTCTTTTCCTAATTTACGAAATTAAACTTCAGAATCCAAACGAACCTCCTCATCTTTGTTAAAAAAAATAACATTTAGAATTGAAATAAGCTTCACTAGAATTATGGATAATTGACTTTGCCTCTTATTTTCTGCTTTAAAATGATGCATAATAGGCCTCCCCCCCCCCTCTCTCTCTCTCTCTCTCTCTCTCTCTCTCTCTCTCTCTCTCTCTCTCTCTCTCTCTCTCTCTCTCTCTCTCTCTCTCTCTCTCTCTCTCTCAGGCACATTTGACTCCAACATCCAAATTAATCTCTTCATTATTGTTCGAAAACATATTTTGTTTAAAATGAAATGAAATTAATAAAAAATTGTGGGTAACTGACTTAACCTCTTACTCAGCTTGAAATGGTGCATACTATCGGTCTCTCTCTCTCTCTCTCTGGAATATTGACTTCACTTCTCACTTTCCAGGCCTCTGGTTCAGATTGCAAAAGAGACTTCATCTCTCGCTGTATGTATTTATTTCCGTATTTTCGACAGACTGACTGACTTAAGACTTTTTTTTAACGCATATTGCAGCCATAGTGTATTCGGACACTGACAAATCATCCCCCTCCTCAACTGTCCGAATCATCCCGAATCTATATAATTAACTGATATGCACCTCAAATTTCACACGAGTGAGTTTAATATTCGTTTTTGATCGCAATATCTTCTACATGCAACACAGATTCACCAAAATGATGCATAATTCGCTGCCTGAAATATTCATGGAGGTAGTGTTTACGATTTACACTCAAATTATAACCTAGGATGTGCAAACAACATAATCGTTGACCTGCATCGAAAAGTGTAGTGGTTGTAGCTTGGTGGTTCCGTGTGGTCGAAGCAAACTCTCACTCTTTGACGCAAGACCTCGCGGCTTTAGGTCCCATACGTTTCTCAGGAAATGCACTGTCCGAACCATCACTGCTCTCACCACTAACTAGTATCAGAGATGTAATAACATATGGAATAATCTACCAATCATCCTGAGATGAACGTAGGACGGTTAGTGCTGACAAGGTTGTCTACTCTCTCCACAACATCTTACTTATAAAAGGAATCCGGATTAATGTTCAGATCAGCTAAGTTGCTTTGACAGGTGGAGGAACAGACACCAACAACAATAGGGCGAGTTTCTGAGAGAAGCTTTCATCTGTACTCATTAACAGGTCGTGTAGGGTGTTGATGCGGCAGCGGCAGTAGCAGGAGGAGGAGGAGGAGGAGGATTACATAGGAAAGCAAACAGCAACAGACCTTATGGTCCTTTTCGAGGCTGCTTGTTACAGAGAAAACTATGACTACAAGATCTAACTCTACATACCGAAGGATAAGGATAATAAAGCAAGAAGGCTCCCCCCACCCCCAAACCCTCCAGGAAAAAGTGAGAAAACCACCATGCAGCATGGAAAAACTGACATGCAAATTTCATAGCAAATACTGGAAAGGAAAAGTCACATTCTACAATACTTTGTCTATAAGCTACCCGATTGAGTAACCTGAAAGAGGAAGTAATCAAACAAACTAATAGTTACGGCATGACATTATAAACCGGTACATTGAGTTAATGGGAAGTCTGTGGACATAACGTGGAAGCTACACACTGCACAGTGTGGATGTTTAGGGGTGGTGCAGCAGCCTTGCCTGGCGCTTTTAAGGTAGGCAGCAGTCAATCAGGCCCTAGCTCCGTTCACTCCACTGAGACAAGGAACTCTCCAATGTGGGACAAGTACACAAGTTTCCTTCTGAAGCAGTGACCCTTGGTACATTTAAAAAATCCCGATGGTGGTCACTTGACTACCAGGGACCCTCAGTGATCCAAAGCCCATCACAGGTCGAAAGTGAGAGTAGTGACCATTAACTCAGGGTTATCTGTGCAGATCCTAATCTGTGCTTATATTACTTTCTTTGCATTGGGGATACTGAAAAACATATAAGACGGGTGTCTTAGACAAAAGGGGACTGCACAGTGCACAGTGTGGACATACAATGCACAGAGTGGATGTTTAGGGGTGGTGCAGCAACCTTGCCTGGCGCTTTTTAGGTAGGCAGCAGTCAATCAGGCCCTAGCTCCGTTCTTTCCACTGAAACAAGGAACTCTCCCATGTGGGACAATACACAAGTTTTATCCTGAAGCAGTGACCCCTGGTACATTAAAAAAAAATCCCGATGGTTGTCACATGACTAACAGGGACCCTCAGTGATCCACAGCCCATCACAGGTCGAAAGTAAGAGTGGTGACCGTTAACTCAGGGCTATCTGTGCAGATCCTAATCTGTGCTTACTGTATATTACCTCATTTGAATTGAGTAAATCGAAAAATGTATAATGATGTGACGTGATGTTATGTTAAGTTTACGGGGTGTCCTGTAGACATGAGGGGACTGCACAGTGTGGATGTTTAAGGGTGGTGTGGCAGCCTTGCCTGGCACTTTTAAGGTAAGCAGCAGTCAATCAGGCCCTAGCTCCTTTCACTCCACTGAGACAAGGAACTCCCCCATGTGGGACAAGTACACAAGTTTCCTCCTGAAGCAGTGACCCCTGGTACATTAAAAAAATCCTGACAGTGGTCACTTGACTAACAGGGACCCTCATTGATCCACAGCCCATCACAGGTCGAAAGTAAGAGTGGTGACCGTTAACTCAGGGCTATCTGTGCAGATCCTAATAGTGCTTATATTACTTTATTTGCATTAAATAAATTTAAAAATGTATAATTACATGACACGACACTATGTACAGGTACGTTGTTTACGGGGTGGAATGAACTTACACGTAGCTATAAAAGCAAGTTATTCGGACAGAAAAAGAGTCAGCTGAGGATTCTCATGCAAATACTTGTCTGTTTTGTTTTTCAATGTCTCAGTTGAGATACTGTTCACGGTATCTGAGGGTAATCTGTTCCAGATATTTACAACTCTGTTAAAGAAGAAGTATTTTGTTTCATGGGATTGGAAACGCTTTCCCATATTTTTGCAGCCATTACTTCTGGTTTGACTCGACCGGTCTATATCAAAATATTTATTCACGTCTAAGTTGTCATATCCCTTCATGATTTTGAAAACTTCATTATGGTCCCCTCTTAACCTGCGCTTCGTTAGGCTGAATACTTTAAGGTCTTCAAGGCGTTCCTCATATCATTTTCGTGATTTCGCTGAATTTTCTCCAATTTTTCCATGTCCTTTCTGTAGTACGCAGACCAGAATTGCACACAATACTCAAGATGGGGGCGCAATAGCGAGTTGTACAAGGCGAGGAGGAGGAGGAGGAGCAGGAGGAGGAGGAGGAGGAGGAGGAGGAGGAGGAGGAGGAGGAGGAGCAGGAGCAGGAGGAGCAGGAGCAGGAGGAGGAGCAGGAGCAGGAGGAGGAGGAGCAGGAGCAGGAGCAGGAACAGGAGCAGGAGCAGGATGCATCATTTTCCTGATTTTCCTCCCACTTGAAGTACCTGGGAGTTCCCATAGGATCGTCTGAAGATCGTCTTCGTGAACCCACTGACTCCCAGATGACAATTCCTTAATCTCAAATTTGTTACCGTTACGTGATATTACACGGTGTGAGCATGTAAATTTATCATCTAATTTAGAACTACAAGTATATGAATGAGCAAACACTAAGTCCCTGACGTTAGTGTTGATAGGTGATGCAGACTTACGCTGGCGTTGTATCATATGCTCTTTAGATAAGGCCAGATTAATCTTTACATGCTGATGTATTTTCTGGAGGTCTGTCATTTCACTTTCAAGTAATCATCTAAATTATAGAATGGACTAGGTTTCGATGAGAGCACTGAATAGTTTTTTTTCTCTCTCTCTCACAAATCCATATGACAAAAAAAGAAGTCTCGCCATTTTCTTTTTTTTGTTATGGAACTATTGATTGAGGCCGCAACTTGGGCAATCCGCTCTTTGAGAACCTAGAGTACCTCAAGCATTTCAGCAACTTACGATTTTGCCTTTCGACAAGGCAATTGGAAGCCGGATGGTTGGGTATGACATTACATTTGTTCATGTTATATTGCTCACAATCTCAACAAGAAAGCTATTGTTAAACTCTAAGCCGTTACCGGTAATAACAGTGGACGGTGTAGTGAATGGACAAATGATGTAATAAATGAAGGTGCGTGCAATATTCTTAGCAGACTTACCTTAGAGAGCAACAAGAACACAGTAACGTGAGGAATAATCAACTGCCACAAACAAATACTCAGCACAAGACTCCACAAGAGGCAGTTCAATGAGGTCAGTGGAAACAATTTCTCATGGACGTGATAGAGCTGGATATTGAAGAAGTGGAGCAGGTAATTCACTTGCCCTTTTTGACGAGTACAGGGAACACAGAAATCACAGTGAACACTGATGTCCTTACACACTGTAGGCCAGTAAAGACATGCGTGTCTCAAACACCGATCCTTTCCCTAAGTTTAATGCATGAGATGTGTTATGGATGATTTGAAGTACTGCAGGTATTAAATCAGTGGGAACAACAGGTTGGTGTACCTATCCATCATGTATGTCCCTCCCGGCAAGGGATGTCTTCCTACACAAAACATTGTCTAACATGAAATCATGTACTGACACTGGAAGAGTGGGTAAGGTTGAAACGTGAAACGTCTCCCGATTCTATGAAATAAATAACCTTAGACCAGAGTGTCTGTGCACTGACAATTATAAACAACATCTTTGGTTATAATGGTGCAAGGAACTTCACTGGGTGGATATGGTGAGACTGCCGCAGTTATGTGACGTGAAAGAGCATCTGCAACTACATTTGATTTACCAGGCACATACTCAAAGGTTGGGTTGAAGTCTTAGATAATAACTGACAATCGTGCTACACGTCAGGAAAGATTTTTCTTTAAACAAATCATAAAGTGGGAGATGATTTGTTTGGATATGCACTGGAAATCCGTAGATTATGTCTCTGAAATGTTTGAAAGACCAAACAGCTGCTAAAGCCTCCCAATCAGTAACAATGTAGTTATGTTCAGAAGCATTTAGGGCACAAGTAGCATGAGCTATTACACGCTTCCTCTTTGCATGATCAATTTACATCAATACTGCACCTCTTCCCACCCCAGACGCGTTTGTGCAAAGCAGAAAGTATTGGATTTCTTATAACAAGGAAATGCCAGGACTGGAGCATTAATAAGTGCTGTTTTCAGTGTTTCAGGAGCAAGAGACTGGTCATTAGTCCGAACAAAAGGTTCATTTTTCTTAATTAGTCAGACGAGCGGCGATTTGTGCTTAATAAATCGCAGACAGTAGCCACTCAGTCCAAGGAAACTCCTTACATCATCAGTACTGGTAGGTTCTGGGAAGTTAGAAACTGCCTTAACTTACTCATCTGAGGTTTGAATTCCTTCATCTTCAACAACATGTACAAGAAATTTAATTCTCTTACTTAGAAAGTTGCATTTACTGAGCTTAACCTTTAGACCCACCATTTGGAGGCGATCAATAACTTGCTGTAGCTTGGCAAAATGTTCAGGGATTGACTCACTCACTACAATGATGTCATCTAGATAAGCAAAAAAAGAATGACCCATCATACCACTGAATACAGAATGGACAAGCCTCATGAATACTGATGGGGCATTTCCAAGACCAAAGGGAAGTCTTTTGAAATGATACTAGGCAGGAGGGGTACTGAATCCAATTACAGGGGGATACGACTCTCATTTCTACTTGCCATTAGCCACTAGATAAGTCAAGCAAGATGAACACAACGTTATTCTTGCCAAGTGATTCCGTAAATCTGTTAATTGGTAAGGAGAATCGATCGGGTACAGTGACAGAGTTTACTTGACGATAGTCAACTATGGGTCTAAATTCACCTCCTTTCTTGGGGACTAGGAAAAACGGGCTATTCCATGGACTAACAGAGTTGTTCAATGATGTCCTGATATAGCATATCCCGTACTATCTTGTCAGTTTCATTTTGTAAAGTATGGGCAATCTATATGCCAGAAAATAAATTGGTTGAGTACTGGGAATCAATTCAATATTATGCTTAATCATATCAGTCTTACCCATCTCTTTAGGTCTGCAAAGATTTATTACTTGTTTTTATACTGAGGAAAGTTGCCTGGATCTAACTGCAAGGTGAGATCAGCTGAAGGCGGCGAAGCAGAATCCATTTAGTTTTTTAAAGTATATTCACCAGGTAAATTATCATCATCCTTAGCAGTCAGAGAGAATAGTATATCCTGGCACACCTTTATGGCCGATGGGTATACCAGGAAATCGCCAAACTTTGTACCATTTCTAAGTTTTAGTGGGGCATTTGTTACATTTAATAAGTAAAGACAACACAGATTATCCTCCAACACAGAACGCAATGCTGACTGGTATGTTAAGCCATTCACACGACACGTGTCGGGTAATGTTAATGCATTTACTCCTTTCGCACCTGGAACACGGACAGAGACTTTCGTGAATTCATGCTGCAGCACAGCTATGCACCATTTTGTCACTGCTCGTTTCATCACTGCCTGTTGCAAAATGTCATTCAGACTATTTGAGGTACGGTAGTTAAATGAGACGTAGGTGAGTCAACTATTGTGTCACTGTTAGAGGGTGTGTCATGAGATTCTAATAAATGATCCTCGTTGTTCTCAACTGGTGGTGGTGGAGTTATGGTAGTCTGTGTGATCGAATTTACCTGTGAAAGGACAGGGTGTGGGCAATTCATGCCTGATACATAAAGTCCCTGTACTTAGATACTACCACAAGCCATGGTGTTAATTCTAGTTAACACGTTTGCAGCATACCGGAGTTTGTTAGTGAGAAAAAATTCAGTGATGAAGAGTTTTATATAAAACAATGCCTTACCACAAAAAAATCCGACAAAAAAATTAAGGGTGACTGTCGCCTATAGCAGCCTTATGAGAGGAGTAATAATAGTCTGTGTAGTGACATTAGTTTCTTATATCAACAAGATCTCAACTTTTATTAGGGCCTTTCTAATGATCTATTTCTTGTTAATATCCAATCCTTTAAATCCCAGGATAGGAGGTACTGGGGCTCGGGACTTCGCTACTTTGTTCAGATTTTATCAGCATTAGTCACCAGTCGCCATTCCTAAGATCAATG
>NC_136991.1:25651492-25668992 GCF_032717465.1 Coenobita brevimanus | reverse complement strand
TGTTTTCAGGCCATGTCAGCAGGTCCTTGGCAGATTAGTAAAGACTACTTTCATGAAGCTCAGATCCATTAAACTGCTTCTTGTCCCAGACAGGATTCGAACCACCTCTGGACCGACTCTGCACGCAGTTAAGGCTTAGCAAATAAGGAGCCAGGATGTCCCACAGTCCTTGACAGTCTCTTCTCTCTCTCTCTCTCTCTCTCTCTCTCTCTCTCTCCAAGAGTCCTGTAAAAAGTATGTGGACAAGTGGCCCCTCATCTGGGTACTCCATTTACCAAAGCTGGTTACATGAGAAGTTCCACCAGACTAAAAGAATCCCCGATTTTTTTTTTAAATTGGGATCGCATTTGCCCAGGGAAATACTGTCCAATCATCCTTACACATGTGGTAGGGAAGCTATTGGAAGGTATGCTGCAAACAGGACTGTAGATAATTCAGAATATGATAATTTACTGTGACTCGCAACATGGTTTTAGGTGGTGTCGTTAGTGTTAGACCAATTTGACTGAATTCTTTAACTGCATGCTCACTGATTATGACCATTGCCACGCAATTGGTATTCTTTAGCTGGACTTTCAAAAGATATTTAATAAAATACCTCATTGAAGATTGATGGCAAAAACTCGTTAATTGGGAATATTAGGAGAACTAGCTGCTCGAATTAAGAATTTGCTGACTAATTTGCAACTGAGAGTAAGAGTCACTGGGGAAACCTCTAACTGGACATCAGTTACAGGTGGAGTACCCCAAGGTTCAGTTCCAGGTTCATTATAATCATTTGTCATCATCATAAATGATATATACTTAGATGTGGGCATCATTACCAAAACTGCAAATCCTGCAGATGACACAAAGTTCATCATTCAAGAAGGAGAAGAAGTACGTAAGAAAGTGGTTAAAATATGGGGCAGAGGGGGTCTGGATGGTGGCAAATGCAATTCAGACAAAATACGTGCAAAGTGATGGACACTGATCATGTAAATCCAAGAACCCATTACTCTTTGTCAGGAAGTAAAATCATGAGTAGCCTTCTGAGTTGGAGAAAGATGTGCTGAGCAGAAGTGACTTCAGTTTCTCGAAGCAGTGCACGGAAGTAGAAAAAATGCACAGAGGCTTCTTGGTAATAAAAATAAAAAAAAGAAGAGACCGTTTAAGTACAGAAATAAGGAAACAGTCCTCTCTCTGTATAATTCTCGTGTATGGCCGCGTCTGGAAGGTGCATAGGTGTTTTGGTTCCCAACCTTGTGAAGTTTCAAAGAGTCCAGGTGTGGGCTACTAAACTGAAACCATCCATCAGGCATAAGGGATACCAGAGATGGCTGCAAGTTATGGATCTCCTTTTCGTTAGAGACTAGACATTTGTGAGGACAGCTAGCTGAGATTTTCACACTCCTGCATAGATTTGAAAACGCTGATTACCAGCCCATATTTTGTTTAAGCATCAACTCAAAGAGAGGAGTTTTGGTTGGAAGGTTGACTTGCAGCATTATCACAGACACATTAAGTAATATCATCACATACAGTATATATCTGCAATACCTGGAATCATCTTCCAAATAAGGTGGTTGACACTTTCTCAACAGAGTAGTTCATGGCTAAGATAGACAAAATTTTGTTTGACCTAACGTACAGGTAGATGAATGTTTCCTTCTTTCCTGCGAAATTTCCTAGACCAGCCTTTGTTCTTTGGGTTAAATGCAATTCCTTTTCCGTGACCGTTCACCGAGTGGGAGAGAGCATTCATCCTTTCTATGATTTTCCTTTACTAGCACAGCAGCAACCTATACCTGGAAATTTCATTCATGGTACAACCATGAGCAAGTGATCGCTTACACTTCTCCGATGGCTGTAGCATTTTTTTTTTTTTTTTTTTTTTGTCAAAGCAGTATGAAACATACAACAAAAGACTATGACAAGGAAGAATACTTTTTTCTTCTTGAGGAGGAATGAGAAATATGGAAAGCATGAGAGAGTGCCAGCGGAGGATTATCGGTGAAGTTTTGCTCATGACGGTACCTTCTTGGTGTGGGATGTAAGGTCTTTTGAAGTACTATTTCTCCTTGTGACTCATTTTCACTCATGAGAAACTGACAATGTTTTTATCACAGCTGTCTGATTACACCTTGTATATTCCCCCTGTGTTTGTTCCCGTTCAGTGCCTGCTTGTGAACGTGGTATATGTTTCCCCGTGCTTCCGTCGTGCTTCTGATCGCCGTGCATGTTATTTTGTCCTGAGGTGGTTTCATTATCGTAAACAGCGAGTGCAATCGTGGCGCCTCGAGGATAAATATTGTTACCCTTTAATTGCCTCCAGAAGGAATGTTGTTAAATGCTTGTGAATGTTGTGCGTGTTAAGGAGTCCTCTTGTATGTTTGGAAATGCTTGTGTATGCAGTGGAGAGGTTGTGGATGTTGTGGAAGGTTAGTAAAGGTAGGGAATGTTGTAATGAGCCTGTGAATATTGTGGGGTGGTTGTGAATGTCATGGGATGCTCGTAGATATTCAGAAGTGACAGTGAAAGTTTTCGGGTCTTTGTGAATGCTGTGGTGTCTTTGTGAATGCTATGGAGAGTTTGTGAATGTTGTGGGGTGTTTGTGAATGTTGTGGAGTCTTGGTGAATGTTATGGGGTATTTGTGAATGTTGTGGGGTCTTTGTGGATGTTGTGGGGTATTTATGAATGTTGTGGGTCTTTGTGAATGTTGTGTGCCCTTTGTGAATGTTTTGTTGCCTTTGTGAATGTTGTGGGATATTTGTGAATGCTGTGGGGACTTTGTGAATGTTGTGGGGTCTTTGCGAATGTTGTGGGGTCTTTGCGAATGTTGTGGGGTCTTTGCGAATGTTGTGGGGTCTTTGCGAATGTTGTGGGGTCTTTGCGAATGTTGTGGGGTCTTTGAGAATGTTGTGGGGTCTTTGTAAATGTTGTAGGGTCTTTGCTAATATGTATGTGAATGTTGACTTTTTGGGGGTGTTTGTGAATGTTCCGGGCTGCTTGTGACTTGGTGGCTGCTTGTGACTTTGTGGCTGATTGTGACTTGTGAGTGTTACGGGGGTGGGTGGGTCTGTAACTGATGTGGGGTGCTTGTGAGAATGCCTATGAATGCCGTGAGATGCCTGTGAATGTTGTGAATCCTTCGGGGTTCAGTGAATGTTGTGGGGTGCTTAAAAATGTGGCTCTTGCTTGGTGGCTTCATTTATTTACTTTTGGGTTTGTGGAAACATGCTGAACTATTCTGTTTGCTTCATTGTGTTTTTCTTTGGATGTTTATATGTGGCCTTTATTATCCTTCTTCTCATTATTATTATTATTATTATTTTATTATTATTATTATTATTATTATTATTATTATTATTATTATCATAAATATAATCATCATCATCATAAAATTATAATAATAATAATTAATAATAATAGTAATAATAATAATAATAATAATAAATTATTATTATTATTATTATTATTATTACTACTACTACTACTACTACTACTACTACTACTTCTACTTCTGCTACATTTACTACTGCTACTACTACTACTACTACTACTACTACTACTACTACTACTACTACTACTACTACTACTGTTATTACAAACATCATATCCCCCTCTCTCTCTCTCTCTCTCTCTCTCTCTCTCTCATGAGTAGCAGCAAGAATGTAGCCGCGTTATTGTATTTGGTGTTTTTGTTGTTGTTTATGTCCTTGCTCTTGTGTTGTCGGAGATTTAGTGCATTCTTTACTTTTCTTTCACTTTCCTCCTGCTTCTGTTGTATTTTCTCTCTCCTTTCCGATTGTTCCATGCTTTTATTTATATTACACCCATCAAATTCTACCCTCTCCATTATTGTTTTCTTGCGTCTGTTTATTATTCAACTCTTTTATATCTTTCCTTTCTCTTTTCTAAAAATTCTCCTTACATTTTTCTCTCTCACTCTTCCTTCATTTCTCTGTTATGTTTACCTCTCATACTTTTACAACGTTTCTCTACTCGTTTTCGTCTGAATTCTTGATTGTGTTCTCTCATCTCTCACAGTATCACTTTTACCTTATATTTTTTCTTACTTCCTCAGTTTTCCCTGCCATCGTTCTGTTTTTTCTCTCCTGTCATATAGTTGTATTCGCACATTTTGCCTTTCATATTCTTTTTTACACGCTTTTTGCCATATCTCTCATAGTTTTGAAAATAGTGCCTGCCCAATGTTTTCACAGCTTTTTTGTCCTTCATAATCTTCTTCCCTTTTTCTTTTATTCTCTTTCCTTCTTCACATTATGACTCATTATTTGTTTGCTTTTAATCTTCATTCTTCATGCATGATTTTTTTTTTTTTACTTCCCCATTCTATCTCACTTACTTTAGTAATATATTATTCTGCTACATGCTAATATCTTTTCTATTGTCATTCGTACAAATGGAGTATAAGGGAAAGTAGACAGTAAAAGAACTATTGGTCCTTTCAAGGACATTTGATATATAGTAATTTATAACCAACGGACCTCTACTGTGAGTCAAAGGCAAAGATTACAAAATACAAGGGTTTTTCCCCACGGACGTCGATTCTGCGAGGATAGGGGAATAGATCCCCCCATCCCTAGAACTGGGTATGGGGATATCCTATGTAACTATCTCCCAAACCTACAATTCAAGCAGTTAAAAAGCAAAAGTACTAAGTTAGCAAATGCTCTCAAAACTAATTACTGTCTTTAAATGGAAAATGAAGTAAATTAAAAAACAAGTAAACAGAAACTGCAGTATTATAACACCAGAAAAATGTAATTTGATGCATTGCAGCAAGCAAAGCTATTGGCACAAGCACTAGTCTTATAATACAGAACTCATATAGAGGTGACGAATTAGACAAGATGTAATGAACTGTCTTAAATATATACTCGTGTATATTTGTATCTATAAGTAATCCCTCTAATATCCGAACGCCCAATATCCGAACATCCTCACTAACCGGACATAATCGTCCCGGGATCCAATATTCCCAAAATGGTCCAAAAACCGCAAAAAAATAGAAAACAAAACGAATTTTTCCCACCCGTAATTTGAACTTGGTGCACGCTGCGCAGGACAGCTTTGTTGTGGCGCGTCATTCCTCCGACATCCGATAGAGCGCTCCTGCATCCTCCCCACTTTCCACCTGTCTCTCGCCGCGAGTGCACGCTCGTCGTCATGGCTGCCCACGTGCTCGCTTTTGTGGTAGTTCCTTACCTGCTGCAGGCACTCCTGCTGCTCTCGTGCCTCTTATTAGTGTGTGTGATGATGGCCCCGCTGCCTGAGAAGAGGAAGAGAGTGGTGCTGACTCTGGAGAAGAAACGGGAGATATTGGAGAAAGTACATGTGGGTCGGTCTTCTTCCCGCATCCTCCACGAGTTCAACCTGGCCCGATCTACTTTGTTCGATATCAAGAGATCCCGAGACAAACTCATGCAGTACACGGCTGACTTCTCGTCGAGAAGCAAATGCAACATGGAGAGAAAGGTGATGTTTACTCCCAAGTTTGCTGAAATCGACCGCTCCATGTTGATTTGGTATCGACAGCAATGTGCTGCTGGTGTGATGGTACGTGGTACGAAGCTGAAGGCTGCTGCTGAGAAGTTCGCCAAGCTGCACGATGCCCTAGACTTCAAGGCATCTGAGGGTTGGTTCTTCGCGTTCAAGTTACGGCATGGCCTTACCAACCGTAAAGCTCATGGCGAAGCTTTGGACGCTAACGAGGATGAAGTTGACGAGTTTCGGCACAAGGTGAAGGGCTTGATCGACAGGGAGGGCCTCACTCTCGGTCAAGTCTACAGTGCTGATGAAACTGGTTTATTCAATCGCTCTTTGCCAATGAACACTCTAGCCGAGTAGACAGAGAAGCGTGTACCTGGCTGCAAGCTCTCGAAGCAACGGATATCTGCTTTGTGTTGTGCCAATGCTAAGAGCATGCACCGGCTTAAGCCCGTTATTGTTGGCCGTGCAAGGCAGCCTCAGTGTCTTCATGGGTTGATGGATGTCCTTCCTGTTGTGTGGTACCATTCTTTGAAGGCACGGTTTACAGCCCAGATCTTCAAAGACTGGCTCCACCGCCACTTCATCAAGGAGGTCATACATTACCAGACGAAGACACTGGGAATCCCGCACGACCAGGTAAAGGCCCTCCTTCTCCTCGACAATGCACCTGCCCACCTGTGCGACAAGGACTTGGTGGCTGAGAATGGCCGGATTAGGTGCATGTTTCTGCCACCTAATACGACTGCTCTCATCCAACCAATGGACCAAGGAGTGATCATGGCAACAAAGCGCCTATACTGATGGAAGTTCCTGGATGAGGTGATGGTTGTTCTCAAGGACGAGGACGAGCTCAGGGAGGGACGGGACACGCGAGACCAGCGGACTTTGGAAAACCTTCGCCGCAACAACATCAAATCTGCAATCTACAACTGGGCCAGTGCATGGAAGGAAGTCCCTGTCAAGACTCTAGAAAATGGTTGGTCTCGTCTGCTTCTCGGAACGGATGTGGAGTACAATTTTCTAGGGTTTGACGTGGATGACTTCCATGCACGGCTACATACTCATGGCGACGATGTTGATGTGGATGATGTGCATGAGTGGTTGGATGATGACGAGGGCGATCCTGGGTATCAGACATTGTCTGATATCGAGATCGCATCTTCAGTTGCAGGTGTCAGTACCCAGCTTGAAGATTCCAACGAGGACGGCGACGATGATGCGGACTCCTCTCAGCATGACACTACTCCAGCCATCCCCAAGCTGAGTGCACTCCGGGAACACCTAGAGTTCATTCTCGACTACCTGGAACACCCGGACTGCGACAGGGAGATGTGGCCCTTGGGACTTGTGGATGAAGTGCGTGCTTTCAGGCAGCGCATCATCAATCATCAGAATTGTCAGTCCTTGCGTCAATCAACCATTGACAGTTTTTTCAGGCCCGTGACCCCCGCTGTGCCCAGCCCTGGCTCCACTCCGTTGCCTCCCCAAGACAGGCCCTCATGCACCGAGCCACAGCCCAGCACATCAGCCACAGTGGAGTCACCGCTTGACGTAAGTTTGCGTCTGTCTTCAGAGTCGTCTGCAGTCGGTACGCCATCACCACGACCCAGCAACACACCCCTACGTCACCTGCCAGTGATACTCTCGGACTCTGACAGTGATTAAACAGCAAGAACTTCTCCACTAGACCACACGGGAATTTACAGTGTTGTGCAGTGAAAAAAACAGTGTGTTGTGTTAAGGATTTACAGTTGTGAGTGAGAATACAAATTTGGAATAAAATTTAACATAAATAGAGTTGTTTGTTTTTGCTTTAGAAAATGGTTAGAAGAATGGGAAAAGATAAAGCGCAGAGTGCAACACTTAGTAAGTTACAATGGAGCATAAGTTAGACAAGAGTGCACACTGTGAAGAGAATGGACTTCTGAGTGCGATTGACTAAGTTCAGTGCAAGACTTCATGAACAGTGTACTGGAAGTGCTTCAGGAAATCCTTTTTACTGTCAGAGTCCGTGAGGAGGCGGTTATTCATCGAGATGGCCATGGACTTAATGTAAGTAGGCAGAATGTTTCATACTGTACTTTTTTCCATACTATACTTACCTCAAACACCTCATTTCACTCTTTAATGTCTTTATTGGTGTGAAGAGGGTGTTAGGAGCTATGCATGTGCAGTAGGAAGGTGTTTTTCTGAGTTAGGCTAGGTTAGGGTCCATAAGTACCAGTCCAGGAACCAGGCACTTGTAAGTACCCAAAATGTTGAATATTGTATGAACCTACCTCAAAACCCTCATTTTATGCTTCTTTTGCATTCATTTCAATCTTTTATGTGCCTTATTGGTGTGATTTGGGTCTTAAATAGGTGCTATGCATGTCCAGAGGGAGTTGTATAGGTGTTTCTCTGAGTTAGGGTCCATAAGTACAAGTCCATAAGCTGGGGCCCAATATCCGGACAGGACCACTATCCGGACCTGCCTATGGCCCTATTACTTCGGATATTGGAGGGATTACTTATATATATATATATATATATATATATAGTGTAACTTCTGTTTCAATGCAATGATCATTCTCCAAAGTCACACTGTCATGAGTAATGCCTGCTCAGAAATTGTTACCTTCCACCTCTTTAGTGAATACTATTTAGAAGCGTGAATTCAGGATGTCCGAGATATCATGATCAGTTTCACATAACACTGTTTCCATCAAGCTATGGTTCTATCTTGTCATAAATTTTTTCCTGCTGTTCGCAAAACCAAAGAGCTCCCTAGCATTCTTCATACCTAAAGATGCTAACTGAAATTCCTCATTCCATATAGACCTGTCTACATGTGACTTCATCCGTAGGTGGATGTAGCCATTCTGGATTGCCAGACTACCAGTGTCCTTGAACTTGCAGTGCACTTCCTTTCTCTTCCTAATTGTTGTTGCTATCTCATCTTGGTTGAAACGCTTGTTATCCAACTGGTTTTATGGGCAAAAACTTTGTTCGCTGTGCTATAATGCAGTTTCTAAATGAGTACAAAGGATAATTCACAGTCTGTCTTATTTCCAGATGCATTGTACACACTGCTCTAAGGACTATGAAGTCTTCTCTCCTTAAGTGAAGTCTACCTTAAGTACAGTTGCATGCAAAAGTTCTGTTCTTCATCCCTCCCTGCAGCAGTTCAGACTATTTTTTTTGTTAAGGTATATAAAGGTAAAGGGGTTAAAATAACTGTTTAAATGACCACAGAAATTGCAGGGGTTATATGCAGCTTTCGCAAAACTAAAATGATTTTATACACTACTGATGGTCAGAAGGAGGAATGGAACTTGCAAAGGGGACTGTACATGCAACAAGAATCAAATCAGATTATGGACACTTCCTCATAATGGCTTGCTTGCAGTCAAGCTTGAGATGAGGTCATATTCGGCTGTGAACACAAGATCTAACAAGTTCCTCCCATTTGTGGGCTCACTCACCTGCTGAGTCAAGAAGGCTTCATTAGCAAAATTGATATACCTTCGTGCTTCTTTATCTCATGTATTGTCTAACCACTTAAAGAGACAGATGAAATCACCAAGGATAACTGTAAGCTTTTCTGCTGTTAGATCATTGACCTCGTCAAACAATCTAGTTTCATCATCGATATGCCGCTGTGGTGGATGATAGGCAATAATGAATCTATACACACAGGTTCCCACAAGGAGGGCCATGCCTAGTATCTCCCACACTGATCTGACTCTGCAGACCACGGGAATCGGGCAGTCCAGAATGTACAGTGCTACTTCTCCTTCCTCCCAGTACGATCAGTCCCCACAAAATAATCTAAAAGACAGGGATATGGAATTCTCCAATGAAATCCCCTCTCCCGCATTTGCATTAATTCATGTCTCTGTAGCTACCGGTACTCTTATATCTAACTTCGCAGAGAGCAGTCTCCCTTGCCGCTATTTATCATGCTCTAGACTTCAGTAATTGTCATATAAAACCAACAACAGGATACAGCATGCCAATACACCGTAGGATAGTCACGAATAAGGCTCTCTGACGAACTTATCCTCGTTTTTTCACAGCAAAGTTTGTTGCACACATTCGCAGATGACCAAATTGAGTGGCATGTTATTTCTTTCCCCAGCTTGATTCATTAGTGTGCATCGCATACAACGTTCTTACTGATGGCCATAACAACGACTGAAACTTGTCTTTATAGAGACGATCCAAAGACAAAAAGAGCTCCCAGTGGAAAGAACCAGGCTCACCAAGACTCAGAATGTTTCTCAGACAAGATTATAAGCATAGTTCATGGAAGGAGCTGTGCAGAAAATATTACTTTTCAGATGTAGTGTTGTTAATGCATCTTTTCTTTCTTTGATGAAGTGTTAAAATATTTGTCTGAGATTATTAAAAGTAATAATGCAAGAAGTGGAATGATGGGTGGCTGCCTCACCATAACTATGATCCCAAGCATGCAGCAGTAGCTACCCATCAGTTATTGTCCAGGAAACAAACTCTGTTAATTCCACATCCACCTAACCCACATAATTTGACATTGTGCAACTTCTTGTTGTTCACGAAACTGAAGCTCACAAAAAAAAAAAAAAAATCATCTTGACACAAATGAAGATCAGAAATCTGAAACAAAGAAGGTTCTTAAGATTACGAGTATCAAGACAGGATTCCAGTGAAACTTCCATCAGTGGCAGGAATGTCGGAACAAACTTATGGATATAGGAGGGATGTATTTTTAGGACGACAACTGAAGCATGTATTTAATGTTCAGTAAGATAAGTGTGTCATTTATAAACCGAATTTGTTGATCACACTTCGAACACCATGATCAGTAGTACAACACAAACACGGGACAATATACACTCCTATCACATGCAAGAAACAAGCAGAGGATAACCTTCGCAACATTCACAAGTATCGCATAGCATATACAAAAGTTCCACAAAATTTAGAAACATCCTACCACATTCACAAGCACCCGACAATATTCATAACATTCACAAGTACACCACCCCATTCACAAGCACCCCACACCACCACATTCACAAGCACCCCACAACATTCACAAGTGCACCACAACATTCACAAGCACTCGACGACATTCCTTTCTGGAGGTAATTAAAGGGTGACAATTTATCCCGGAGGCGCCACGATTGCACTCGCTGTTTACGATAATGAAACCGCGTCGGGGCGTTTGTCGGGTCCGGGGCAATTATTTCGGGGCGAAGTGGAGGAGTGGGACGGGGGAAAGGGGAGAAGAGGGGGGAGGGAAGTTGAGGGTTCGTGGGGAGAGGGAGGCGCAGAATAAAGATTGGATGAGTGGAGGGGATATGGATGAGTGTGGAAAAGGGTGAAATGAGTGAGCGTGGATGCTGCTGTTGCCTGGGAGTACTAGTGTCAACGGGTGACAGGTGAAGTGTGGAGTTTGAGAGAAAAGAGGGGTGAATGGTGGAGTGGGAGTGCAGGGTGAAGTGAGCGGTAGGATTGAGATGAGTGTAGATTAAGCTATTCACTGAGGTGATGAACGATGGTTGAAAGAATAGTGTAGGGGTATGAGTGTCTGGGGAAGGTGTAAGATGGGGTGTGAATGAGTGTGGAGAGAGAAAATGGATGGTGGAAAGAGTTTGGATGATGCTGTTGACCGAGGTGTGTGTATGTGTGTGTGTGTGTGTGTGTGTGTGTGTGTGTGTGTGTGTGTGTGTGTGTGTGTGTATGCGTGCGTGTGTGTGTGCGTGCGTGCGTGCGTGTGAGAGGTAGGGTACTGGGGGGAAGTGAGTGAAAGAGGGTTCTGTAAGGGTGGATGATGTTGACTGGAATGCTCTGCCAAAAGGCGAATCGGAAGCATGAGGGTAGTATGAAGAGAGAAGCGAGGTGGAGTCAGCAAAGGATGTTAGGCGAATGGAATGGAATGAAATATGAAGTTTAGGCCAAAGGCCAAGCATTGGGACTTGAGCGGTCATTCAGCGCTTTGATAAGTGAGATATGAAAACGATAGTTTAAAAGAATAAGTATAAAAATAGGGAAAACTACTACACAATAATTATGCAACTAAAAATCGTTAGTAAAATGAAAACAGATGCAGACAGTAAGCCCTAAAACATAACTATGACAACACTACTCACAGCTTGCAGTATAGCCCTGTCTCCTTTAAAAATGTCATAAAGCTAGAAACATTTGCCTTAATACCTAAAACAACTGAGAGGGATCCCCTATTTGTTAAAATTTCACCCGAGAAAGGGCATAGGTCGGACAGTCCAATAAAATATGCCTGCAAGTTATTGTGACGTGACAGATGTCACACTGAGGTGGGACCCCTCGGTCCAAAGGGAACCCATGAGTCAAACGCGTATGACCAATTCGCAGCCTAGTCAACCTCGTCACAAAACCCCAACAATCCAGAGAAGAGGATGACCAGGCATAGGCCGAAGGCCGGATCTCTTTATGTTTCGAGTTATTGGCCAGGGAGGGGGAAGCCCATCTCGCCTGCCACTCAGACCAAACAAAGTTATGGATAACGGTCTTCAGATCAGAATAGGGAACCGTATTATAAGCAACAAAAGGAAGAGAACATGCCGAGTTTGCCTCTTTATCATAAAATTCGTTCCAATAGAGATTAACATGTGACGGTATCCAGCAGAACGAAACAAATTTATACTTTGCAGCCAGGCGCCAAAGCCACTGAATCTTCCTTGTTGTAGGGTGGAATGTATTAAACTGCTTAATGGTGGTCAAGCCTCCATAGGAGTCTGAATAAAAAGCAGTGAGAATGGAGGCATTGTTTGGAACCCGTCCAAGAAGTACACCCCCATTATGGATAACAGAGCAGCCTACACCAAGGGGTGACTTTGAGCCATCAGTATACAACTTTACTGTCCCTGTGGAGAAGGTCATGGCGCAAAAACTTCGATTTAGTTTCTGCATCTGAAGAGGTTTTCGTACATATGGTTTTGAGATACACATTAGGTTACGAAATGAGTCAAGGAGGGAGACTGCTGTAGCTTACTGGTTCAATATTTTGCTCCCTTAGCGATGCGTCACCCACAGGTAGCATGCGAATCTGGATTGGTATAGAGGCTCTTGGACCACGGAACTTTGACGAGTCACACTGCAACAGAACATCAACACAAGGGTTGGTATAACGATTGCTCTTAATTCGTGCAATGTAGCGAAGCCCTAACTCATGCCTACGTAAATCCAGAGGAAGCTGGTCTGTATCTACGTACGAGTATAAACTCTCCACAGAGGAAGTGTAGAAGGCACCCGAGCACAGTCGTAGACCAGTATTGTGGAGCACATCAAGCTCATGAAGTTTAGTCTTACAGGCAGAGGAATAAATTTGGCAAGCAGTGTCAATCTGTGACAGGCACAAAGAGTTATAGAGCCTGAGAAGGGAGTTCCTATCAGCACCCCAATCAAAACCAGAGACCACCCTAAGGATATTCAATGATTTCTTGACTTTAAGCTTCAGATAATCAATGTGCTGTGACCAAGAGAGACATGAGTCAAAGATCATGCCCAGAAACTTAATCTCCTTCTCAAAAGGGATGATGTCATAGTTTAACTTTAAGTGTGGGACAGGATGTTAGGAGAGATGTGGATGATGCCGTTGTCTGGGGTTGCTGTGTGGTGTTAATCTGTGGTGTGGGTGTGATGAGAGTGGTTACAATACGGGGTAGAGAGGTGGCCGATTATTATATTCCAACGTACATACAACAAAAAAACTATCGTTACACCTTCTGCGCGATATAAAATGACACACGAATGAAGGTTTTTGATAACAGCCTCCTCCATTGGTATCCCTGCGTGTGTTTGTTGCATATTTATTATAAGCTATATCCATTGCTTCTCCCATGCATATTTCTACCTCGTCCTATTTGGCAACTTACCCACTGTCAGGCTTACCAACCCTAGCGAGACAGCCAGGTTGTTCAGTATGAAACACATCGGACCCCCCTGTAACGATAGCTTTTTTGCTGTGTGTACCTATGCACTTTTATCCTAGTGTGACCTATTCGAAGAGAATTTGAAACTGAGGCATTTAGCATCCCATCTAAGTAGCCAAGTCACCGGGATTTCTTTCGGGTTCAGGTGTGTGAAGACTGAGGGACATGAAGGATGAGTGTTTGGGCAAGGAAGTGAAAAGTGAATGTCAGTATGTATGGATGAGTAGTGACACTGGTGAGTGAGATGAATATAGGTTTAGTTAGGTCATATGAATGTGGGACGAACAGTGGGTGAGGTTAGTATGGATGAGCTGGAACTGAGTGCGATGAGGTGAGCAGAAAACAGTGAATACTGGGCAGAAACGGTTGAATGGATGGGTGGAGAATGCAGAGAGTAAGATCAGCTGAGGATGGTAGTGGCGAATTGGATGGGTATGGGTGAGCTGAAAGCAATATATGAGTCATGATGTATGTAGTTGCAGATGGATGATGTAAATGTTGGAAAGATGAGGCTTCTTTGATAAGTGAATGGTAACAATGCTGAGTAGGATTAGGGATCAGTAAAGGTAGCTGAATGAGTGGGAAGAGCAACGAGTAGCAAGTGAAGGAATGAAGTGGGTAGGGTAGATATATATATATATATATATATATATACTGAAAGGTGAGAGAGAGAGAGAGAGAGAGAGAGAGAAGGGGGGGGGGCATAGCAAGTGGAAACATCAGATGACAAGATAAAGAGAACAAATGTGGAGAAAGGAAATGGAAAGGCAGGAAGAAAGGGTGAGAGGAAAATAAGGGGAAAGCACAAGTAATGGAGAGGAGAAAAAGACAAAATTGGATTGAACAAAGACTTACTCTCAGCTTGTGAATGATTGGTACGTTAGATAAACTTAGCACCCAACAGTGCCTCCGTGGAAGAAAACGTTTATGTAATCAAGGATAAGCATATGAACAAGTTATAAATGAGAGGAAAACTAAACTGTAGAGCATTACAACGGAAATCTGGGGCTGAAGAAAAATATCAAAATGTCGATGAAGTCAGGGACCGAATTTTAACAAAGGTGCATCTGTCTCAGCATCACAGGGTGAAACAACTGCAAAAAATTCTAGAGTTCGATGACGATGGAAGGTATAAGGGCATTGGTAATAGACAAAACGTTAACGAGAATTTAATTCTGTTGGAAGACTGTATCTTCCTCCATTCCTTGAAAATACTACAACCTTCTCTTCTTATGTCTATAAATTTTAGCAGTTTTGCAAGGGAGAATCTCTACATACGAGTATACTGTCATAAAACCAGGTCTTTTACAACCTTTATTCATTTAAACTTGCTCGTTGTCACCCCCACCAGTAGGGTGGTGGCCTACCCTCATTCACTTACATTCAGCCTCCCAGTTGTCTTACGTAATGGTTTGTACAAAGTAATTCAAAACAGGCCTCGCTGACTGAGGGGTTACCCCAGTCGTATCCCTTTTTGTCTGTTGCTGACCACTGACAGCAAGCCATCCCCATAAGTTATTTCATTCCTGTGTGCTCTGTTCCATATAAACACACTTCTCGATCTCCTGGATGGATTGTCCAGATCTCTGTGATTCAAACTCTCTTTCACATAATCCTTCCTCCTCATCCTCGGCTTTACTCTCTTCACTGAATCCTCATCGGATCTGAAAACCTTAATCATTTTCTCATTATCCGTTCGCTGCATATGGCCATTCTAATATCGAACATCCTTGTCCGCCCTTTCCAACAGACTACGGTTATTCTAAACCCTCTCTTACACTAGTTTCTCACTTTGTCAGGCCATCTTAATCAATATAAAAACCTTAGGCACATCATTGCAAGAGTCTCACTCTTCTCCCATCCTTGGCATTCTGGGTCGACGCCTGGCATCAACACAGCATAGTCAGCTCCATTATGCCTTCATATACAGCCATGATTTTGCTTTCCACACATTGCTGCTTATTACTTAAATGCATACTTATCAGGGATATTTTCCTGCAAGAGACAGGGAATTACCTGAGGAAAAACTGTGGGGTGGTGAGTGAGGGTGAAAGGAAGTAGCCTGGGGTATACTGTATGTGGAGAGTGAGAGATTCTTATTGGGCTGGCCGGGGGAAATAGCCTGGGCAAGAGGTAAAAAGTGGGTGAGAACCCGCCTGGCAAGAGGTAGGGAGCGCAAGGAATATACAGGGGAAGGAGTTGGGAAAAACTTGGGGAAAGGGTAGGTAATTATGACAGTGGAATAAACGTGTCGGTGAGTGTACAGGGTCGTGGAGGTACTGACAGAAGGGCAGTGAAAATGAATGAAGAAATAAATATGGTAAGATGTTAATATGAAGAGATTTCAGAGGAACGTGGATGTTAAGGGCGAAGGCAATGATTGGATGAGAGAATCACATTAGTTATTTATTCTCTTCGCATTGAGTAAGTAATGTTATATTTTTCTTACCTTCATATATATTTTTTTTTTGGGGGGGGAAAAATTCGTCTGTGGTGATGGGGTTAGACTCTGTCTCCGCTGACTCCTTCACAGCCTAAGGTTTCACCCTAAGTTGCACAGAGTCGCCTGAAGGTAGCAACAAATGAAATAGAAAATGCATCAGAATGAAAGGGCGAATGGCACTTTTAGATGTACAGGGCCTTCCATCCCGCTTTCCTCTCCCTATCTGTGTTTTTTTATTTAATCAACCTTTCCTCCAGTGTTACACTAGCTCCCTGTTTTCCAACTCTGTTTACTTTAACATCCTCACTCTCTCTCTCTCTCTCTCTCTCTCTCTCTCTCTCTCTCTCTCTCTCTCTCTCTCTTTATACACACACACACACACACACACACACACACACACACACACACACACACACACACACACACACACACACACATATATATATATATATATATATATATATATATATATATATATATATCCATCCATCCATCCATCATCCAATCCTACGTTGCCCCATGAGGAGCGTAGGAGCCCGGCGCTAGGCAGTTGGCCCTGACATTTAAGATGATAATGACCAGCCTCACTCATCCCTGAGTGGCATTACGTGAGCAATAAACCCCAACCATCCCTTGGATATAAACCTTCACCGGCTCAATCCGATTGGAGCGCAATAATTACGCACTAAACCACCAGGCGCCAAAATTTTGTTATATGGTTACCACTCAGCGTAGTAAATGGTTTCTTGGTGTACAGGAAACATATATACACACACAAACATATACACTGCCATACTAAGCCATTCATTTATCGATCAGTTTGTGAATCCAGAAAAACCTCCTCCTTCCCCAGGGTTAGAGAGCTATGCACTGCATTCCAAAATCTATCCCCATTCACTATCTTCTTTTCTACATCTTTTATCAAGATAACAGCCTCCATCCCCTTCTCCCTGCTCTCTCCCCTCTTCTTAATGGCTCCCCCAATTGCCCCCTGCCACACGACCAGTGATTGCCAACTCCATCAGGCGGCCGGGGGACAATATCTAATTCTAATGGACAGGTGTTTAAGCTCGTAATTAGAGCACCTTCCCAGCTACACCTGACTGGAGTTGTTGGGGAGTTGGTGAGGTGATAGGAGGGGGGACTGTGTTGAGGAAATAGGACGAGAGAGAGGGAGAGAGAGAGAGAGAGAGAGAGAGAGATAGAGAGAGAGAGAGAGAGTATGGGGAGGAGACAGGGACGGTTGTATATGGATAGGAAAGGGGAATAAGATAAGAGAGGGGAGACATTGGTATGGGAATGGAGCAGGAAGAACATGAATGGGAAGGGGAGCGAACAAGAATGAAAGATGGGGAGGAGAGGAGAAAGAATATTTAATACGGGGAAGGAAAGGAAAGGTATGAGAGAGAGAGAGAGAGAGAGAGAGAGAGAGGAAAAAGGAGGAAGTTAGAGAGGAAGAAGTCATGAAAGGGACGACACTTAAGACAGAAAGGAAATATGGAAGAGATCAAAAGACAGAAATACAATATAGCAAAATAATCTAAGAGTGTGAATTACATCACAGGAAAAACACTAACTCCACAATTCATTTATTGTTTTTTCAGGGCAGTAAAATAGCACAAG
>NC_136991.1:25643992-25646492 GCF_032717465.1 Coenobita brevimanus | reverse complement strand
AGTACTGTAGTAGTGATTATTATCATTTTTATTATTATCATTATTACTATTACCAGACGCGATAGAAAAGCTGGAATTGTTTTCAGTTGTTCTGTGTGTGTGTGTGTGTGTGTGTGTGTGTGTGTGTGTGTGTGTGTGTGTGTGTGTGTGTGTGTGTGTGTGTGTGTGTGTGTGTGTCACGAATTCGCGCGAGTGTATTTATAGAAATTCGTGACATTGTACTCTGGTGAGAAAACCACGAACTCTAGTGGAACTCCCACTGGGCATCACTCACTTCAACCATCCTCGTATTCACTTAGATCGGGATGGTTTTCAGAACATTTGTCACTGTTTCACAAGTGACCATTCTTATCCACGACATTAGTGCTTTCACTGAGTGATTTATTGCATTTTTATATCGTTCCACTCTTTCCGTTGACCGTTGAAGTTAGGCCACACCTACTTCCAGCAAACACGGCCATCTCTTGCCGCCTTTCGCAGTTTGAACTCAGTCAGCCTTGAGTCGCCTCGAGGGTAGGACTGTTTTTGCCCGGTGTAGAGCAGCGCCTCCATTGTAGAGCGAATTCCTGAATCTCCACCTAGACGGTGAATTGGCGATGCAGGCTAAGCGAACAGCAGCGTTTGGTATTCATCACGCAGGCGCCCAGACTTTTTTTTCGGCTCCTCTCCACTGACCAGTATTACTGTTTGTTTTTCTAGACTTACGTTTGAATAGCTTCTGAATGAGCAAGTGAGTGTATTCTCTTTGTTATTTGAATTCATGAGTCCCCTAGTGACCGTGAATTCCCCTTCTGAATTCATTTTCGAGATTCATATAACGTAAATTTATTTTATTGTAATCAATAAATTTACAGTTCTTTTCTTTGAGATTAATGTAACTAGACCAGTTTTAATTCTCCACATTAAGCTTATTTTGGCTGCCGCTCCTAGTTTGCACAAACTCCTTACATTATTCATAACTGGTACTTAGGCCAGTTCTTTTGTATCAAATTTAAATCCATTGTGCCAGCCAGGAGTTAAGCACCGGCAAGAACCTGTCTATTACTATTAGCATTTGTTATTGATTGTCAGGGATGGAGTCACTTTCTCAAGAGGCTAACAGTACTAACAAACAGCACTCGTGAGTGATTAGTCTCTGCTGTGTACTGTTGAGAAAGTTTATAAATTCTTGTCGTTAGAGAATCGGCGATGTAAGCCGACATAAAGTAAAACTTACTACTGTACTTGATTTTCACAAGTCAATTCCTTGTCTCTATTTTCAAGTAATATCAAGCATTTATAATTGAAAAATTCCCATTCCCCCGTGACAGTGTGTGTGTGTGTGTGTGTTTTAGCACAATAACTTCACAAATGCTCAAGATGTTATCATAAAATTTTACAGGTGTGTTGTAGGGGAAAAAATCGATCACGAGTTCGAAACTGATGACAAGTCAAAGTCTGTCTGTCTGTCTGTTACCACGGTAACTTCACAACCGCTCAAGACATTATCACATAATTTTATAGGTGTCTAGTAGGGATGAAAATCCCCTACGAGTATTATTTTCAGTTGGTCTGTCTGTTTATGTGTCTGTGTGTCTGTTAGCACAATAACTTTGCAACCGCTCAAGATATATCAAAATTTTACGGGTGTGTAGTAGAGATAAAAATCTCTTACGAGTTCGAAATTGGTGAAAGTGGATCAAGGTCAAGGTCATATTCCTAGCCGCACTAGATATGTATCGGCTCGCGGCTGGTGTGATTCCCTTTTTGGGGGAACCTTTAGTTCAGAGGTGTCAAACTGGTGGCCCGCGTGCCACATGTGGCCTTCGAAGAGGAAAAGACTGGCCCGCGATGACTGAAGAAAACTTATCAGTCCAAATATTAACCAACATGTGGAAGCAGCGGGTCTACAGTGCAGTGGAAAACGATATAAGCCTTTGATTCTAATAAACTGATGTATTTTATATTTTATTTTTAATTGTTTCTAGGATTATACTTAATCATAAAACAGTAGAGATAGATACCTCTTCAACAGTAATATTGCATTTGAATTCACTTTTACTCATATAAAATACAGGCAATGAAGAGGGAACAGAAAAGTATGATGATAAACTTGTATGTGTTTGCCACCTTCATTTCTTTTCTAAATAAATGTATTGGAACCCTCTTAATGTAGTCATAGAGAGGGTTCTCCTACTAGGAAGTATTATTTTTACTTGGTCTCCCCCAAAAAAATGTGAATTGGAGGGGAAACTGAAAATGTTATAAATTAAGCCTTGAGGTGTAAACCATGTTTGTCTTAAATAATATATATCTCACTTCACTATACGCCCCTTTTACAATTACTCGGTACCTATCCTGCTTTCGACAAGGTCAGGTAGAATTGGCCCTTAGACGATCAACAGAATTGATGTGTGGCTCTTCAGAAGGATTGAGTTTGACACCACTGCCCTAGATATTATTTATTATCATTATTATTATTATTATTATTATTAGCAGCAGCAGCAGCAGTAGCAGTAGC
>NC_136991.1:25616492-25638992 GCF_032717465.1 Coenobita brevimanus | reverse complement strand
TAATACCCCCCACCCAAAATTTGATAGTTTTAGCCGGGGTGTTTTTATGACACGTCGGTGGGTGTTGTGGATAATCAGTAAAGCCTTTCTGAAGGAGACTGAATTAAGCAAAGAGCTCCCCGACCCAGCCTGTAATAAAACCCGCGTCCTTTCGAACAACAAATATTTTACCATCTCATTACTGCCTCCCAGCTCTATATCCACAAAAATAGTTCTTTATTAAAACAAACATCCTTCATTTCTCTCTCTCTCTCTCTCTCTCTCTCTCTCTCTCTCTCTCTCTCTCTCTCTATATATATATATATATATATATATATATATATATATATATATATATATATATATATATATATATATATATGAAAACATCTGAGGTATTCCGGAGTAATGAAAAGAATATGTATGTGGAAATGAGATGAACCAAAGCTTGCTATACGATTTATACAGAATGGTGAAAATCCAGTTTTATAATCATAAGCAGATAGTTCAAATGAGCCTTTTAATTTTGATGGCATCCTTTTTTTTTTCGGCTCCTCCTAATCTTTTTTATTCAGATTTTGAATGAAACTCTCAGATTCAAAGTTGTTAAATGCCTTTCTACCAGCATATGTCAAAAACCCTAGAAATTTTAAAGTGTGTGTATATATATATATATATATATATTTATATATATATATATATATATATATATATATATATATATATATATATATATATATATATATATATATATATATCTCAAGTTACGCACAGCAATCGCTGCTTTGTATTCTTTTATTTTCTTTACACTCATTCCTAGGCCAAAGGGGCCTATTTCTGTATTTACGCAACAACTTTAACTTGCTCTCATGTTCCCAATCTCGAATATTCTGAATTATCCATGACCTACCTGCAGCAATTATATATAATTCTTATTAAATATATATGAGCAGTTTACTTATCTCCAAACTGTGCTGACTTCAAAACTGTTTGACTTTACAGCTTCTAAACTACAGTCCATTTTTCCCACCCCTTTTTCGTTTTTCCAGTTTAGGTGATCTTAATGTCCACCACCACCTTTGGCTTTCTTCTCCTTTCAGTGATCCACCCGGTGAACAAGTCAACTTCTTTTCCATCATAAATTGCCTAGAATGTTTGTTCAACATTCTACGTGAATGACTGATAGTCTTGAAGAGAGCATTAACATACAGTACTTGTTGCTTGGTTTCTTACAATGAGCCCTTATGCTTCATATCATTTTGTTTTCTTCTTTGGGCTTCTCCAGTCACATTCACATTTCTATAACGCATCGTATCACTCCAGTAAGGCCTGTTGCTCCTCTTTGGTGCTGGTGACTGAAAGGTCCTCAGACAGGAATTCTTCAGATTTCCCTGAAATGATCATTGTTTCCATAGCTGAGAGCCATTAGTGAGCTTTACACATCAGGGAGGTTATTGTCTAGGGCAAGAAAACACACAGTCCGTATTCTTTCCTCTGACTAAAAAAAAAACAAAAAAAGTCTTGGTTCAGTAATGCTTGTTCTAATCCTGTCTATGACAAGGACATGGCTTTCATAAGCTAGTGATGCCAAATGATTCTTCAGTCACATACTTTATGATTATTTGACCAGAAGTGCTATATCAATTCTTTAACTTCCCATCAACAACTTCATCGTCTTCAAATGTAATATTCTTTCTCGTTTTAACTCATCTTGCTCTTACCGGCATTTAAAAAATCTTGCAACTCTTTTTATTTCTCTCTTCCTCTCCTTTTTTCTCTTCTGATGGCTCTGCTGCTGCTTCTCCCTCTGACAAATGTTTTAATCACACTCCACTCTGAACTGTTCTGGTGCCGTTCCTCTAGTTCTCCTTCCCTCTTACTTCCTCATGCCTGCAGTTAAAAACTACCTCAATTGATTCACTATATGCAGTCTCTGGCCTTAAAGCGAAAACGTATAATGGCCCTGATGGAGTTGCTCCCACTTTTCTCAAGAACTGTACTTTCATGTAGACACCCTGGCAAGAAAATCTCTTTCACATTCATCTGTCAAGTTGCACCTTCCCTTCCGGCTGGATGTTTTCTCTCAAACAGCTCAGCTTAAACAGGGTGCCCATTCCAAACCACATTTTATCGCCCTGTTACTTTAATATCTACCATTTCCAGAGTCTCTGATTCTATCATCATAGACAGATTGTGAAGCAACATTCCTCGCGTGACCTTTCTCACCATCAGAATGGGCTTCATCAAGAATATCCCACTGACAGTCTTCTCACATTCCTCCAAAACACTTGGTCATACTCCTTTCAGGACTCATGAAATCTTTGCCACTGAATTTTACATCTCAAATGCTTTCGATTGAGTCTGGGATAAACATATAATTTCTTAACTGCCGTCTAATGGTTCCATCTTCCTACTTGTGTCTTCATTCCCACTGTCCTTTCTGGTCATTCTAAACGTGCTGTTCTAGACAGCCATTGTTCCTCTTCTAAAGCCATAAATAGTGATGTACCTTAAGGTTCTTTCTTTTCACTTCCTCCTATTTGTTAGTGATTTCATCGCACATATTGTCCTATCTACTCATACAATGATGCCTGAACTCCTCACTTATCCACATTTTTACCACAGTGTCCACCACAGAGGTTATTTCAACAATCATGATACAAAGCTACAGCTCACCTATTTCTAACTCGTCTCCTATTTATGATCTGAGTAAAAAAAATAACATGCTATCTGTAGTGAATTAGTAACTCATTTTCTATATTTTTCAGCTTGCAAGAAAACTACTCAGGATTATCCTTAAATATCCAATAGTATATGGTCCAGTTCTTCATTATCTCTTAGCATCCTTGAAGCATACTTCTCTCAAGATCTATCATTGGAATATCGATTTACTTTCCTTGTAAAGGCTGCTTCATGGAGACAGGATGTGCTTTAAAAAAAACCATGTTTGCTCATACTCTATTTGTGAACAGGGACCTTATTCCCACCTCTGCAGGGTACTGCTCTCTTGTGGGGAAACTCACCACATACTGCTCTTTTAAACAGGGTAGAGGCAAAGGGTTTGCGACTTGTGAATTCCTGTCTTCTTACTGACTTCTCGTTCTCTCTCTCTCTCTCTCTCTCTCTTGGTGGCGGTGTTAAATTTCTACTGTTGCTGTTTCAGCGAATACTGCCTTTTCTAAATGTCTGCTTCTTTCCCTCCTCAATTACAATGGGCATGCAGATGCACTGTCAGCCCTTTTCTGTCCAGCTTTCTAACCCAAGATTTATCCCTTATGAATGCAAGTTCGACAGCACTGGAGCTGTCTTCTTCAGTCTGTTTTCCCCTGTCTTCGATATCCAGTCCTTTAAACGCAACATTTCTAAGCATCTCGTAATGAGCGGATCTTGAGTTTTCCTCCCTTCTGTTTTCCCTGGGAAGAGTAACTTTTTCAGGCTTTCAGCATTAGGAGTTTTCTTATTTGTATTAGAAAATATATTGCCTTCATTGATTTCTTCACTAACAGTGGCCTTGTCTCAGCCAAATAAAACCCTTGGTTAGCTGAAAAAACAAATTTTAAAGACATCACTGTAGGCTAGTGGTTACATGGAAAATAGAAAACTGTATAAGAAATTTCTGCTTATAAATGCAAGCCAGTAATGGACCCCAATACAACAATACTAAAAACTTAAAAACAGATACCTGCTTAAAAACTACATATTAAATAATGCAAGTATGTCTCTGAAACCTCAATACAAACAAGTGAAGAACGAAAACTACTCTCAAGACTAGTACATGGAACTCTATTATGACAAACCACCATTCCCGGGAGGATGGGCACAAACAAACCGTCTCCTAGTCACCCTGTGTTCTGCTGTTAAGCTGCTCTTCCTCCACCCCACACAACCCTCAGTCATCTACTACTCTACCCCACCCCGTCCCTCCACTTCATCATCTGTCTTCCTCTCCCTGTCTTCCTCTCCATATCACTCACATATACTTTTTTAGTTAAGCTCTCATTCTCCACTTTTCTCCAATAGCAAAACAATCTTAGATTACTTCTAACATTTACCAAGACATCCTTATTTACATCACAACGCTCATTCACTTCCTCTGTTTTTTGTTTATTTCTCCACGCAATGCTGTACACTCTGCATTAACCCACCCCATCCCAACCACTTTTCCACCACTGAGTCCCCCCAATCCCGACCATTTTTGGAAATTTTTTTTTTGGGCTCAAACCTCCGCTTTTGGTGAGAAACATCGAAAAATCATAGAGAAATCGCTCACCTGAGGTTTAAAATACTCGAAACAGGTAGCAGTACCTCCTCACCTTACTGTGTTTTCTATCAGGCTGGCTCCATAGAAAACGAGTTCTATGGGAGCGTAACCATACCACACCACTCATAAACGGTATTTATTTATTTGTTTGGTACGAATTTATATGTAGTACGAGAGAATATTGGTTTTCACACAGTAATATAGGCAATATAAGCATTGTTTCACTCATTAAACACATCAACATACCTGACCTTTTTTGGCAACATTATCTGATCATCATTTCTGACTGTTTCTTCCTCTAATGCTATGTAAAGTTTGTCGTCCACATTGTCATTGATTGGGGAATCACTCTGGCCCTGAATTTCGTACCATGGTGTGGGGGAAAAATTAGAAAAATTTAGAATATACCCCCGGTAGTGTCGTAAATATTTAACTGGCTAATCACTTGCACTAAACAAGACAAAAATAGGCCTACAACACTACATAATTTGTCCGGATATATATGTCTTACTCCCAGGACTCACCTGGATCGTAATGACGTGTAGGTTGTGTTCCCTACTAAGCAACTAAACGATCTATTTAAGGATCCTCAAATAAAGGCTGGAAACCCTGGTGAAATATTATTCGCCCAGTCTTTCACCACTAAGGGTCATTTAGTTACTTAGCTTAAGAGTAGCAATGGAGAGGCTTGTAGGTTGTTGCCATATGGTCGGAGTTGTTGAAGATGTTGCTTGTTGCTAGTGCTTGGCGGATTACTGGAGGTTACGGCCTGGACCAAATACGTACTTTTTACGTAAGCATTACTATTTACACTATTTATAAATTAAAGTGAATTGATAATGTTCATTCCCATCTAGGAGGAAGCACTGTCGTAAATTAATTAATCAGTCCAGTCTGTCCCAACCGAATTCTCTCTCAATACCACGAGAGTGGTTAGACTGCTTCCAAGCGTGACTAAGGTATGACTGGGACTGCCTCTCACTCGACTTGAGATCATCTGAGACTCAGACTCAATGAATTAGGACTGAGAGTGTGGGCGAGAGCCCAAGCAACTGAGGTCTCGAGACTCATAATTGACCGAGGCCTAGCCGAGACTAAAACTTAGACCTCTGGAGAGAAGAACAGAGGCGATCCACCAATCAAATAACTAAAAATGCATATGTGCACATTCCATCCATGGCTGGGAAAAAGACTAAATTATGAACCATAGTATAAATATACGTAATCCTATATACCCATCACCCTGGGTTACGTATAATACATTATACTTCCAAAATACGACTGCCCATCACCAACTAAAACAGAAAATGGGAGGAATTATTCCTAAATTTCCGACATCCTGGGGGCCAAGAAATCTAAACATCACCCCGTTTAATTAACTCCCCCAGGTGAGCTCGGAACCGTTGAGCGGCTCCCCGCTGTGGTCTATCTGAGCTTCCCGCATCTGTATCCCTACGGCCATGAGTAACGTCCCCGAGTGCTGTATTAAGCGCCCCCGGACGGGAACTCACGCCTGTTTCTAATGGATATAATTTATTGATAGTCCTGAGTACAAGGCCTTGGGCTGTCTTTAACTTCACTGTACGAACTATCCCTTGCTTATCCGGATAGCATTCAATAACTTTCCCCAATGGCCAACTATTCCTTGACTTATCAGTGTGAATTAACACTACATCCCCCTCCTTAATATCAACATCCGTTTTATTAGCCGACTTTTGGCGTACATGTCTATCGAGGAGGGATGACAAATATTGAGTTTTCCATGAATCCTGCCATTTGTTAATCAATTTGGCTAACTGATAGTACTTAGTGTTCAATTTATCAGCTTCAACGTAAGAGGGATCCAAATCATAGGGTGCCGTAGTTACTGCAGGCAAGGAGTCCAATCGATATCCACAAATAAGATGAGAAGGAGTGAGGGCTTCTGGCTCATCGAGGCTGTTAAGGACATACGTTAAGGGGCGGTTGTTAACACAGCATTCCACTTCCGTAATTATGGTGTGTAAATCATCCATGTTTACTGGTTTTCTGAATAATACCTTTTTAAGGCACCCTTTTACTATGCCTATTAGTCTCTCATAGAAACCACCGAACCATGGAGCTCTCGGCGGTATGAATTTCCACTCACATTCTCTGCTGGTGAATTCATCTTGGACTTCCGCACTCTGCAGGACCTGATGTAGAAGTTCGGATCCTAATTTAAAATTAGAAGCGTTGTCACTGATAATTAATTTCGGGCAAGATCTTCTCGACACACATCTCTCGGCAGTTAAATCTGTGACCAACTCCAAGTGAACTGCCCTGGTGACAGCGCAAGTAAACAGTACCACATACACCTTTTGCTCTTGTAGGGTGTCTGGTTTCAAGACTTCCATATAGCCTGTATAATCTAAACCGATTATTTCAAAGGGTCTAGCTTCTTCCACCCGCTCTTTAGGTAAGGGTGGTGGTGAAGGATAATGATACGGTCGTCCTTCTAACCTCTTACATGTATAGCAGGATTTAATTGTAGATTTCACAACTTGTCGGCCTTTAGGGATCCAGAAGTTTTCTCGCAATTTGCACAATGTATCAGAAACACCACCATGCAGAGTGGTTTCATGAGCATATAGGACCAATAATTTCGTCAAATGTTGCTGTCTAGGCAACAACAGTGGATATTTAGTGTGAAAGGGAAGACCAGCTTGGTCCAGCCTACCACTACATCTGATCAAATCATTGTGCTCAAATAAGTTTAAACTCTTAACCAAATCTGGCATCCTTGTTACAAGTGGTTTCTGAAAATATTGGTAAACTTCGGGGAAGCTACTCTTCTGTAAGTATAGCAACCAATATTGTTGGGGTTTCATTAGGTTTAGAGTTTTGTTCCCCCTAATCTTTTGGAAAAATTGGAAAACCAAACTGGTGATCTTTATTAACTTCTTCCAACTACCAACTCTTTCCGGATCAAACAAGGGTTCAAGTTCTTTTTCCTGAACTTCTAGGACAGTCAGCGCATTAGGCTCCATCTTCGTCTTAAATTTCTGTTCTGGCCAAAGATCTTTATTATTCAACCATTCCGGACCATGAAACCAGGAGTCACTATTTATAAATTTACCATAAGTTAGGCCTCTAGTTAACAAATGAGCTGGGTTATCTTTAGTTGTGAGATGGAGATAATAACAGTCAGGATCAGCATCTCTCATATCTTGTACTCGATTTTTGACATACAAGATGTTACTTTTATTGTTCACTACCCATTGAAGGGCTACTTCACTGTCTGACCATATATAGGTGGTATTAATCTTTTATATTACTTAAGGTCTTCCTGATATACACCCCAAAATGGACTGCTACATACATGGCTGTTAGTTCTAACTGAGGTAAAGTTTTACCTTTTAGAGGAGCTACTCTTGCCTTAGAAGATAAAATTATAGGAACATCCTCATAATTACTGATGTAAGCAACTACTCCATAAGCCTTGGGTGATGCATCACAAAACAGATGTAAATCATTGGAAGAACCTTCTTTTCCCACCATTCTCGGAAATTTAACACTTGCTAGGTTGTTGCATTCTTTTGAGAGGGTTTCCCAACTCTCCAGCAAGTCTGTAGGTAAAGGGTCATCCCAGCCTAATTTTCTGGTCCATGTTTGTTGAATTAGAATTTTTAAAGGAATAGTTAGGGGAGAAATTAGTCCTAGAGGATCAAAAATTTTACTAATGTTACTTAATAAAGATCTTTTGCTATCAACTGTATCCCACTCTACATTTTTTACATTAAGGACATCAATGTCTGGATCCCACCACAATCCTAATATTTTATTACAGACTTCAGAATCAGAATTTATTTCAGTGGAGTTAGATGTCCACTCCTGCAATGGCATGTTTGCCTCTTGCATAATCTTGTTGGCTATCAGATGAAATTTCTTTAGATCCTCCTCAGCATTTACAGTCCCCTGAAGATTGTCCATATATAGCGAATCTTTAATTTGGTTAGCCACTTCTATATTTTCTTTTTGCTGCTCTAAGTGATAATTTAGCGTCATTTGCAACAAGAAGGGTGAGCTAGTGGCTCCAAAAAGGACTGATTTAAATCTGTAAGTTACCAGAGAACTGTTATCATCATGAGGATTACTTGGCCACAAAAATCTGGTGAAATCCCTGTCTTCTTCTTGAAGTCCTATCCGTAAAAAAGCTTTGCTGATGTCTGCTGTAAAGGCATATTCATTAGTTCTGAATTTTAGCAGCACATCTAATAGATTTTTGGTTAGAGTTGGACCAGTGTACAAACAATCGTTCAAGCTGTTAGTGTGGGAGCCTAATTTGGCACTACAATCAAATACTATTCGCACAGGTGTAGTCTTACTGTCTCTCATTACTGCCAAATGAGGAATATAATGAGTATTTTGTCCAACCTGTGCCTGCTTAACTTCCTCGATAAACCCCTTTTCTAAATGACTCTTGATTAACTGATCATATTTATCTAGTAAATCTCCTTCACCTTTGTCTCTTTAAATTTGAATTTAGGCGATTAAGAGCTAATTTATAATTTGTGGGCAAACTAGGTCGATTGACTTTCCAAGGAAGTTTTACCCAATATTGGTCATCATAGTACTGAACAGTCTTTTTATAATTTTCAAGCACAAAAGCTTCTTCGTGAGTTACCTGTTCAGGTTTAATGCCAATGCTATCCATTTTCCATAAATTGGAAATGTCAGGCTCTTCTGAATTTAGTGAGGGCTGCAAGCATATATTCGTTACCTTAGCAACCTGAATTGCTTTCCTTGTACTTACAAACTTGTCAGGAATATTGCCATATACAACTAATCCTCCTTGTACTTTTAGGAAATTTATGCCCTTGAATTTAATGAGATCATAAACTAATTTAGGATAGAAATCAGCACCAATAAGGAGATCTATTTTATCTATGTGATCAGTCAAACCAGGATCAGATACTTTAATTTGTTGATCTTTCAAATAGGTCAAACACTTCTCTAGACCATCTGTTCTTATGTTGTTAGGTAAGGTGTCTCTAACCACAGCCTCTAGTCTAGTGTACTTCCTGCCAGCTTTAACAGTAATCTTAACTAGCTGATATTCTCTTCTCTGATCTTCACTAATGAAGCCGGACAGCTGTAAATCAATCGTACCACTAGGCTTTAATTTAAGCTTGTTTACTAGGTCCTGAGAAATGAATGTCCTCTGTGATCCTTGGTCATAAAGAACTTTTGCTTTAATTTGAGATTTATTCTTAATAATATGAACAGCTCCAACCGGTAAAGCAGTTGAGATGGTATGTTGATTTGTTGGAGTGACTGAGCAAATTTGTGAATTAAGTGTATTCAGCTTATCACACAAGACATTGTGATGAAACCCCATTTTACAAAGGTCACATCTTTTCAAACTGAAGTTACATTGATCAGTCTTGTGCCTACAAGTACATCTACCACACCGTCCTATCTGTTCGAGTCTTTCTACACGAGTAGAACGACCTGAATACGCCTCACAGCTCTTGGACAGATGTGCTCAATCACACAAAATACACTTCAGCTGCTGAGCTGGCTGCTGACTAGCCGATACAGAGGTTTGTGACTGAGCATTCTTGGGAGATGTGGGTGAAGATACTTGTTCTGAAGTGTGGTAAATCTTAGGAATTGATTTAGGAGATAATTTGACTTTATCAGGCTTCTCTTTAGTTAAAGCACCTTTAGTACTGGAATCTGATTTAGCTTCAGGCCCTTTGGACTCTAAATGATTAATAACTTTTAATAATGAGTCCCTAATTTCCTGTAGCTGGGGATAATCTTCATTTGTTACATGCTGGATTCTCTCAATAGTTTTACTGGGTAACTTTTTCATTACTAGTGGAGAGATAAGCCAACTGGAACTACTTAAATCACACCCCTTTTTTTCCAATTTCCTAAGGGTGCATTCTAGATTAGCCCTAAATTCGGCCAAGGAATTACAAGTATGAATAGGAGTTTTAAGGTGTAGCAGTCGCATTGCAAGTTCGTGCTGTTTTCTCTTAGGATTATCAAAAGTTGCCTTAAGTAGCTGCACTGCACTGCTATATCCATCACTTTCTATACTGAAACCATCGATGAGTTTCTTCACGTCACCTTTTAACACTCCTCTTAAATAATTTAATTTGTCTACTGGACTAAGATCTTTTCTGGAATCAATACTGGCAACAAATTGAACCCAGAAGGAATTCCAATTAGCCGAAGTGCCATCAAACTCGGGTAGTTTAAGTGTGGGCAGCTTCGACTCAGCCCTTGGACAAGTTAAATGGGTAGACTCACTTTTCAGAGAGGAATTAATTTGAGCTATTAGTAGGCAAATTCTCTCTTCTTCGTTAGTCTTAGCTATAAAAATTTCATTAAATTCATCATCGTCCTTTGTGGCTTCCAATAAAGAATCATAAAGTGTTCCCATGACAGTCAGCTGGTTCTGTAATTGCTGGCTCCAGGCCTTAAGTTTAGTGCAGTCTTTGTCAGAGGATTGGAATTCATCATTTACTTTACCACTGAGAGTGGTGACATAGGCCTTATGGCCTGCAATCCTCTCTGACAAGGACATATTGAACGAAGTCTGAAAATCAAAATTAATAGAATCACTAAATGTAGCCTACAGCAATGAAACCACTAGAATTAAATTAACTAAATGTACATAGAAGAATTCAGCATCAAACAGCAATACTAAGAATGATACATAAATCTGAACAACTAAATTAATAGTACAATTAAATTTAGATTACAAATTAAAGCCTTCTAGGGGTTACTACAAAATTAATCCATATTTAGTTTGTGTTAGCAACCCACTGATCATAATGAAATTTAATAGCTCCTCGCACCTTGGCCCAAATTCTACGTCTTCCTTCCCAAGTAGGGTGAATTTGGTCCATGACTCGTACCTCCAGAGGATAGGTCTTACCACCAAGCAAAATAATTTTCCCTTTTAGTTCCTTGGTTATTTTCTTATTAACCGCGTTCATGATCTTATTGTAAACAATGGGATCCACATATCGAGGATGATTATGTGGATATTCCCTCTTTTCTACAGTGCATATCACACATTTAGCACCTGCATCTTCTATAGCCTCATTAATTTGTAGTAGTGAAGCCACTAAGTCCTGCACGTCAGTTGACTCATTAATATAGTTTCCCCCCAACATGACTATAACCAAATTAAAGCCAGGTCTAAGTACTTCTGCAAATTCCTCGTACTCAAAAAACTTGTCTGCTCTGGCACCCCCTACTCTGATCATCTCCATGGTCACCAAGGGCCATGGTGAAGGCACAGACATCAAGGTGTCACAGATGACCAGAGAGTGGCCTATATAAGCCACCCGATAATAATTTAATTCCAGAGCAGTCGCCAGTTGGAGTGTTAACAATCCGGTTCGAAGGACCACTTTGTGGGGGAAAAATTAGAAAAATTTAGAATATACCCCCGGTAGTGTCGTAAATATTTAACTGGCTAATCACTTGCACTAAACAAGACAAAAATAGGCCTACAACACTACATAATTTGTCCGGATATATATGTCTTACTCCCAGGACTCACCTGGATCGTAATGACGTGTAGGTTGTGTTCCCTACTAAGCACCTAAACGATCTATTTAAGGATCCTCAAATAAAAGCTGGAACCCTGGTGAAATATTATTCGCCCAGTCTTTCGCCACTAAGGGTCATTTAGTTACTTAGCTTAAGAGTAGCAATGGAGAGGCTTGTAGGTTGTTGCCATATGGTCGGAGTTGTTGAAGATGTTGCTTGTTGCTAGTGCTTGGCGGATTACTGGAGGTTACGGCCTGGACCAAATACGTACTTTTTACGTAAGCATTACTATTTACACTATTTATAAATTAAAGAGAATTGATAATGTTCATTCCCATCTAGGAGGAAGCACTGTCGTAAATTAATTAATCAGTCCAGTCTGTCCCAACTGAATTCTCTCTCAGTACCACGAGAGTGGTTAGACTGCTTCCAAGCGTGACTAAGGCATGACTGGGACTGCCTCTCACTCGACTCGAGATCATCTGAGACTCGACTCAATGAATTAGGACTGAGAGTGTGGGCGAGAGCCCAAGCAACTGAGGTCTCGAGACTCATAATTGACCGAGGCCTAGCCGAGACTAAAACTTAGACCTCTGGAGAGAAGAACAGAGGCGATCCACCAATCAAATAACTAAAAATGCATATGTGCACATTCCATCCATGGCTGGGAAAAAGACTAAATTATGAACCATAGTATAAATATACGTAATCCTATATACCCATCACCCTGGGTTACGTATAATACATTATGCTTCCAAAATACGACTGCCCATCACCAACTAAAATAGAAAATGGGAGGAATTATTCCTAAATTTCCGACACATGGCATGACATGGCTTTACTGGCCAGGTCACTGGTAACAGGTGAATTGCTGAGACAATGGCATGCTGGGAGGGCGGGAGGTCATGCTGGGTAAGGCACTGTCCCTGCCTGGCATCTTGTAGAGGAAGGTGTCCCATGTATACGTACCAGAAATCACTCCCGAAAATTGAAAATTGTGCAAATTAGGGACCTTGCAATTGATTCACGTTTATGAATGTCAATGGGATTGGCAGTGACGAAACGTGTGGACGTTAATTCACGTCGACGGGATGCCGCGGGTTTTAAAATAAAAAATGGTTTCCACTCGTCTCACTCTTGACCTGTATTACAACTCTCCTTGACTTCCTTTTTTTTTTTTTCTCCTACATGTACTGCCACAGAGTCCGTTTGAATAACTGATTTCCACTCATCTCACTCTTGACTTGTGTTCTTCCAGGAAAGTCCGAGCTTCACTTGCTTAAGTTAGAGTGGGGATCACAATACTGTTGTCCAAAAACATCTTTTCTTCCAAGCTCACTAGCCTTTTTCACACCTCTACCCATAGCATACCTGCAACCCTCCTTTCCCATTCTATCATTTCTTTTACTGTACTTCATCCTCTGTACTCTTGGTCTTTCCTATCCCTCTACCTAAATACTTGAAGATACTCATGTTTTCCCATTCCTGATCACTGATGCCCACTATGCACTCTGTGACTTCATTCCTCTCAGAGACCATAACTACTTTTTGCTACATACACACTGAAGTGCCATTCCTAACACTCACTCCCAAACTCATTCACCAAGCTGCAACTCCCACGCATCTTCGCTTAACAAAACTGTATCATCAACAAACAACAGTACCAGCAACTTCCAAACACTATCCTTTCTCATCAGCGACACCCCTATTCTCGCAGCTATACCTTGTATCTTTTTTGTAACATCATCCACATAGATGATGGAAAAATATGACACAATCGTCAGTTGATTCCCAGAAAGGTACATGGGATCCAATGGACCCTAGTCATTTTTTTTTTTTTCATATAATACCCAAAGTCCTAAGGACCTGCCCTCCCCTCTAGCTTCCTGACTAGTCGTGTAGTTTAGGGGGGTGATGGAGTCATTCCTGGATCTGGCACTGATTTTGCACTAGAGAGCCATTAGGATCCAATAGACCCCTGGTTACCTTTAGTGTAGGGTACTGCAATGACTGCAGTGAGCTCCATGTGAGATAACTGCGTGATTTATCGTTCACTCTAGCTTCGAAATACCATATTAGTTTTATTTTGTGCCCCAGACTTATGTAAAACGTATTAGAGATGTCCATATGACGTGTCCCTTGAATATTAGGCAAATAATTAGTCATTCTTTTACTGTACACATATCCTTGTATGATCATTTTTGGCACGGATTACCAATCTGTCAACCTTCTAAATATATATGTTATGAGAAGTATTTAGACCTATATGGAATCCATATTTTATATAAGAAGTAAGATGTATATTATGACATGTCCTTTGAAAACTACAATATTAATTATTTGTTATGTCGTTATTTACTTCCTCGTTTGCAATTCTTTTCATTTGCTTTGTTTCTTCTCTTCTTTACAAGAAGTGTGATCATAGATGTCCAGAGAAGGGCCACCAAAAAGACGATTTTACTTTAAGTTTTTGAAGCGTAGAGGTTAGACTTAGAATATGTAGATTTTTTCATAGTTTCTTTTATCAAAGAATTGTAAAAATTTTTATTTTCCATAATATTTTCTTTCATTTGGTCTTAACCCAAAGAAAATAGTTTAAGTTACTACTATTCCATAGTAGATTGCAATAAAACAAATGTATATTGTATATATAATTTACCTGTGGGATCCAATGGACTTCGGGTTACCTGTAACATAAGAAAAACTAAGGTTATCTATCCACGGTTACATCCACATCAGAGTACTCGTGTAGTTAATTTTCCACACCACTGCCGACCTGTACCTTCTTACATACTCTTAAAAGCGTTCAACAATTTTTCATTCTCTTAGGAGATAAAGTTTAATAAATACTAGTCTCCAGTACAGTAAATATGTTAAATACTATACGTCAGTGACTCCAAACTGCTCTAAAAGATCACAGATCTAAACCGTTTTCACGACAGATAATCACTTTCCTTAATTTAATTATGAAAACCAGGCTATATCATATACAAATCGAAGTCTCTGTCCTGAGCAGCAAGAAAAAATTACGGAAACATATTGTACCGGTACGTAATTAGTTATATAAAAAATAAAAGTTGTCTACGAAATGAATAAATAAAATAAAAAATGAATGGTATCAAACGGCAGTAATATAAGCCAAATTAAAACTCCAGTTTTCTCTTTTTAATCAAACCAGATCACATTCATGACAAGCGATACGAATAACCAATTTATCTCCAGGTTATGAAAATTGGCGACCTTTGTGATAATAACAGATACAGGGTGGCCCGTAATTACCGCTGCACTTGAAATCAATCTGCTTGTCTTGTGTTGTGGGGACGGCTCAATCTGCTGGTGTGGGCGTGAATGTGGCAATGGAGGTAGGAAATGAATGAAAGATGTGGGATAGACACTGATAACGCTGGCAGCTGTTCCCGCAACACACAAGAAATCGCCGGGTGGAATGGAAGAGTAGTATTAATGCATGGGCCAACAGGTATACCGGTATATATAAATGCCTTAAATCTGACCTCACTAAATCACAGCCCAAATCACCTGCATGACAGCCAATACGATTAACCAATTTACCTGTACATTATGAAGATCACACGAATCATATAAAAATTGCAGCCTCCCTTTTTTTTTTTTTTTAACCTTCCCCCCCGTCCCCCCATCTCATACTGGCTCTGTCACCGTGTTAATGGGGGTGTCCATCTTGTGAATTAGAAAAAAAAAACTATTGTGGGATTAATAACTGCGCAGGACAGTGTGTGTGTGTGTGTGTGTGTGTGTGTGTGTGTGTGTGTTTTATACTGAAAATCCTCTCTCTCTCTCTCTCTCTCTCTCTCTCTCTCTCTCTCTCTCTCTCTCTCTCTCTCTCTCTCTCTCTCTCTCTCTCTCTCACTTTCTTTCTCTCTCTCTCTCTAGGTTTGAATTAGTTTGTCTTCTCTCATATTGTGCGGTTGTTTTAATTATCATCTTCATCAGCCGCTTCATGCTGGCTCAAGGGTTTTTTGTCGGATTAGGATATAATTTTCGAACTGGAAATGGTAGCTATGGACTTCATTAACACAGCTACAAGGGACCTCTCCTAAGCGGGATAGAATCATCATGGGGTAATAAGAATAAAATAAACAGACGAACAGAGACATAAGATGCTCGAGTCTATTAATTTTTCACTTTTCAAGTCTCTGTCTAACCTCAGTGGAATGAGGCCCTATATACTTCAGTCCTTCTACTTTTAGACTATTTTCTCCAGCTTAAGAGAGAGACTTCGAACCACAGGAGTTAGATAATGCCTTTGCTAATCCCTTCTTTACGACAGATCCATCTGAATGTGAAAAAATACTCTGGAGATAACAAGATAACTAGAGAGGCAACAGGTGTGAGCAAATACATGACATTTTCCAATACTCGCTTCTTGTATTGTCACAGTTATTATATTTGTCATTATCTGTTTGTCATGCCGGTATGAAGAATTATATAAACAGTCTTCGGGGAACGTTCGAACCAAATTTGCCTGTTCCGTAACTGCTCCAGAAACCAAGTATAGAACACTTGCAATTACTGTCATGTTTTTTTTTTTTTTTTTTTTTTATGCGCTCGACTCTGGGCACAGCCTTAACAGCCCATTCCCTAAGGTCCTGCAGTCCTAAGTACCATACACCTCCACTTATCAAACCTTCTGGACCTACAGCCACCGTCCATATTCAGTACATGCTAGGGTACTGGAATTAGCTGGGATATTATCACACATCGGCAGGTCTTTGGTAGACCAATAAAGTCAACTAATAACGAAATTCAAAACTTAAAACTGTTCCCTGCCCCAGTTGGAATTTACACCCAAGTCCACTGGAACAGTAGAATACCAACTCGATCAGTCTCCTCGTATTTATATTTTTAAACTTTATTACTATACAGTCATTTGAAATAACTAACTGGAAAATGTGAGAAGATATCTGGAAGTACCAGTTCCAGGTAGAGTACATGCATAGTAATTTTCAGGCCCATCAGAGGAGAAATAAAGGCTTGAGGCCGTGACAGCGAGCACTGGTGAGAAGAACGATAACAACAACAACAAAAAAGTAAGAAAAAACACAGCACTTTTCCTTTGCTAATGAAAATAAACGTTATCTTAGTGAAGAAGTTAGCCATATTTATCTACCCTTTTGCAGCCATTGATCCCTTCAGTATAATGACGCCAGGTAAATTTATTCTTTCTACTTCCAGACGACTATATTCAAGTTAAGGGAAACCTCCCTTAATTATGGCTTAAGGGGAGGTCAATATTATCCCGAGGAGTGACACACCCATCTCGTTCATTCTTTTCATTTTTATATAGATGCACAAAATAAAATAAAAAGTAATAATCCCATACACCAGATTACAGGTGTTCTCCATTCATAAAGAAATATGTAGCAGTTGGACTTAAACTGCTGTAGGATGAAGTTTGGGAGGAAAGTAATCTAGGGAAGCGAGATCCGAAGAGTAGTAGTTCAGGGAATAAAGGAATTCTGTCAGGCAGGAGTGCTGCGATATGGCAGTGTGACAGTCCGATCATGAGAGTTCCCAGGTGCCCGGGTAACACAGGAGAGGGCGTGGAGAGACGACACAATGGGTGCAACTTCATCCCAGCATTTGCCATGAAAGTATCTAAAATAATGCAAAGGAAGCAACATCTTGTCTCACTTGTATGGGAGGTAGTTCATTTATAATTTTTTTTTTTTTTTTTTTTTGTGTCCGAGTCTGGGCAAAGGCTGCAGGGCCTATTTCTCGGGGGCAGTGACCCATTCCGAGGCCCAGTAGTCCTCCTACACCTCCACATGTCACCACTTCGGCGCTAATTCCCACCTTCCATATTGAATACATGCTAGGGCTGTCTCATACAGGACTGGTGTATTGGTATTAGCGGGGGTGTTTTTACGACATGTCGGCGGGTCATCTGGTAGGTCAGGAAAGTCTGCTTTTAGGAGATTCAAATCCTTAAACTGTTCCCTGCCCCAGCCGGGATTCGATCCAGTTGTTTTAGGGCAACCTCTCCACATCTGCTCCACGAAAGTGAACAACATTCTAGTTGAGCGCACACATAAATCTTATAAATTATAGATGACAGCTCGTCAGTAGAGAAGTTACGGAATCTTTACAATAATCCAAGTTTCTTTCAGGTGGTTTTAGAAAATGATCTAAAATGAGAGGTCCAAACGAGGGTACTGTTAACTGAAACACCGAGAATTTCAATACTTCTAGAGATAGAAATATTGGCTTGCATTGAAAGTTATATACAAATCAGGCAATATCTGTTTATTAGAAAACTGGATATATTTGATTTTCCTAGCATTAGATGAGGCAGTGATATTTTGTCCCAATATCTTAACTAAATCTTGGTTAATGGATATTACTGTGCCGAGTTAGGAGTTAGAGATATTAGACTTTGTTAATGGGTGTTTAAGTGTGATGGAACTGTAAATCACTGAGTCGTCTAAGATAAGTGAATGGAATTATGAGTGGCAGACAAAGAGATTAATATGAATAAGGAACAGGGCTGGACCCAGAACTGATCCTTGTGGCATGCATGCAGTAACTGAGTGGAAATCGAAATATACATCATCTACCTTTATTCTTATCTTTCTGTTAAGATGTGAGGAAATCAGGGAGACAGTGATGATAGGCCATAATATGGGAGACTGGATAACAGGGAATGGTGCCTCACTCTCAAAAACTTAGAAATAACAAGGTCTACTGCATGGGTTTCTCCACGTTGGTCAGTTGACTGATGGATGGTTTGAATAATTAGACAGAGGATATCAAGTGTAGATCTTTTGTGGCAAAAACCATACCATCTGTCACTAATGAAGTTGTTGGATTAAAGATGTTTAACAGTGTGCTCATTAATGTCAATCTCAAATACTTTGCAAGGAACAGATGTGATAGTTATTCTTTACAAGCATTAGGGAATGAAAAACCAAGTATAGGCCTACATAGTCTGAATAATTAACCTCAAAACAAGAGCAAATTCACTTACAAAACAATTGGAGGAATTCTATCTGAACCTGAAGCTTTGTTTCTCTTGAAATAGTGAGCCAGAAGGGGAAAAAAAATACAGATTGTAGTAAAGCCGCCAAGAGTCCTCTCAATGCATTGAAAGGCCGATTTCCTATCACCCACTTATATCATTAACCAAAGCAGTCCGGGGACTCTCTTTATTAAATTTTTGGTGGTACCCAACGAATAAACATTTGCTTTGATCTACGAAGGAGTGGAATGACGATTGTCTTTAACCTCTTCAATAAGAATGATTTCTGCAGTTATAACAGGCTACACCAACGAAGTGTGTCATTTGATTCAAGTGCTTATACTACCATACGTGAGTACCTTCAAATATGTATGTTGTTCGATGCACATGGACGGAGGTTTAGAGAATGAAGTAAAAGAAAAGGTACAGCAGCGAAGGAAAGTTACAGGTACACTGAGGCCAATGATATGGAATTAGGAAGTAAGCACAGCAAGCAAAGAAGTTATTGCACAACAGTACTGTGACAGTACTGTAATCCCGCATTGCAACGAATGAAGCTTGGACTTTATTTGATGAACAAAATGCTAAGCCAGAATAGTGGAAATGAGTTACGTGAAAGGATTATGTGGTGTTACGTGGTGAAACAGAAAAGCAGATAACGGTATTAAGGAGCGATGTAGTGTAGATATTGATGTGTTGGAAAGTGTTAGAAGCATCTTAATGCATAACGAAATAATTAACTAGGAGAGTGTATGTGAGTGATGTAGAGTGGGCGGGAGACATGGAGGGATGGGGTGGAGAGGTATGTAATTTGAATGAGGGTGATGTGAGTGGGATGGAGAGCAGCCTGGCAGCATAGTAAAGGGCGAAGTGACATGGCGGCAGCTTTTTTGAGGCAAAACCTTCCAGGATTAAGGCGTCTGGCTATAAAAGAGAGGCCATTTTTTCTCAGGAATGACTTTGGTAATTGGAGAGGTTAGATATAGCCTTCCCTTCGGAAAATCTCTCTTAAAGCGAATAAAATAGTCATAACCTGAATGAAAAGGGGGGGCTAACAAGTTCTTTTAGTCATCATTTGATAACTTCAGTAGTCACTTTTAACCCTTTCACAGCCTCGGTAACTACCTCTAACCACCTTTTGCCAATCTTACTATCTACTTCTAATCGCCCTTTGACAGCCTCAAATAATCACTACTAACCACCCTTTGACAGCCTCGATGACCATTTCTAACCACCTTTTGTCAGTCATAATATCCACTTCTAACCATTCTTTGAAAGCCTCGATGATCATTTCTAACCACCCTTTGACAGCCTCGATGACCACTACTAACCACCCTTTGACAGCCTCGATGACCACTACTAACCACCCTTTGACAGCCTCGATGACCACTGCTAACCATCCTTTGTCAGTCATAATATCCACTTCTAACCACTCTTTGACAACCTCGATGACCATTTCTAACATCCTTTGAACAATCTTAACAGCCGCCTCTAACAACCCTTTGACAGCCATGACAACCAAGTGAAAGCCAAAGGAGATTTAAAAGACGGTAGGAAAGCAAGAAGGAAAGAAAGCGAGAGAATAAAGGAAGACGGGAATAAGGGAGAAGACGATAGGAGAAGGAGGGAGAGTAGGGAAAAAAGATAAATTAGTATTGAAAGCAGAGCAAAAAAGGAAGAAAAGAGAAACGTCAATTCGAAAGGAGTATGGGATGGAGAAAATGGAAAGAAAAGAGGCAATTGAGAGAGAGAGAGAGAGAGAGAGAGAGAGAGAGAGAGAGAGAGAGAGAGAGAGAGAGAGAGAGAGACAGACAGACAGACAGACAGACAGAGACAGAGACAGACAGACAGACAGACAGACAGACAGACAGACAGACAAAGACAGAGACAGAGAGGGGGGGGGAAGCAAGGAGGGGAGGAGGAGGGAGTGTTATGTGAAGATGCAATGAGGACCTTCGTGAGAGAATTCGTAAGAAGGGAGGCAAGGACGGGGTGAGAAAAGGAGTGAGGAAGGACACAAAGTAGGTAGAGAAGGAGGGAGGGCAGGAAGAAAGGCGGAAGGGATACGAGGGAGGGGAGAGGCGGGAAAGAAGGAAGGGTAAAGAATGGAAGGGAAAGAGGCGGGAAAGAAGGAAGGGTGAAGAAAGGAAGGGAAGGAGGGAGCGATGGAGGGAGGGAGCGAGAGAGACAGGGAGTGAGAGAAGAAGGAAGGGAGGAAACGAAATAGGAAAATCGAAGGGAGAGATGTTAGGAAGACAGGATGGAGAGCAGGAAGGAATGATAGAGAGAGGAACATAAATGAGTTAGCCAAGAAAAGGAGGGAGGACAGAAGGAGAGGTGGAAAGAGGCAGGAGAGAAGGAATAAAGGACAAAAAGGGAAGCAGAGAGGGAATGAGGAAAGAGAAGAAGGGGAAAAATGAATGAGGTAAGAAGAAATGGAGGAAGTAAAGGGGAGAGAAGGAGGAAGGAAGCAGAAGGACAGAGGGCGGGGTTGGGGAGAGGGGGAGAAAGACTAAAGAAAGAAGAAAAAGAGGAAGGCTATAAAGGAAAGAGGGAAGTAAGGATGGAAAAAGAAAGAAATTGAGGAAGGAACGAAGGTGGGAGAGATAGAGGAAGGGAGAGGCCGTACACGCAGGGACACAAGGAGGGAGGAAGGAAACGGATGTGAGGGAAACAGATGGAAGAGTAAAAAGAAGAAGGAATGGAAAACAAAAATGATGATAAGCAGGGAGGATAAGAAAAAAAGAGACAGGAGGGAAGAAGACATGGGAGGGATGGAGAAAGGGAGGCAAGGAAGAAAATAGGGAGAAAGAGTGGGAGAGGCAAAGGAAAGTGGGAAGGGATGATGGAATGAGAAAGGAAGGAGGCCGGGAGGGAAAGAGGTGGAGGAAAAAATGAGAGGAGGGAGGGAGGGAGGGACAGGAGAACTGTCATAAGTAGGATAAGAAAAACGATAAAAAGGAAGAACTGGAGTAAGCAGGAAGTATAAAGCAGTTGAGAGAGAGAGAGAGAGAGAGAGAGAGCAGTTCTAATAATGAGAACATGAAGGAAGGAATGTAAAAGAAGGCGGGGAGGGCGGGAGGGAGGAGTAAGAGGAGAGTCGTCAGGAGGAGGAAAAGGGAAGGAGAAAGGAAGGAGGGAAGGAAAGAGTGAAGGAAAGACACAGGGTCTGAACGACACAGAAAGAGGGACAGGAAAGAAAGAACGGAGGAAGAGAGAGTGGGAGGGAGGAAAAAGGGAGAAAGGAGGTCGAAAAGAACAGGGTGACCACAGAACACTAAAAAAAAAAAAAACGAATAGCAAAAAAGAAGAAGAAGAAACAAGTGAGAATGAACTAGGCATTGAATGAATGGGGACAGGAGAGAAATAGGGAAAGGAGGAGAGGGGAAGATATGGGGAAGAGGAGTAAATGAAAAGAAAAGTGTAAGCGAAAAAAAATAGAATGAAGCTTGGAGAGATGGAGAGACTGAGAAAGAGAAAGAAGCCGAGGGGGGAATGGAGAAAAGGGAGGAGGTAAGGACGGAGGAGGGAGATAAGGAGGAGGGGAGAGAAAAGAGGGAGGAGGAGGAGGAGGAGGAAGGAAGAGGGTGATAAAGGCAGTAATATCCCTCCCTTTTTCCCCCCGGCTGTACCATTAAGGCTGGCCTCTGTTTATTATGTCTGTGTGTGCGTCCTGCCCGGAGGTGTGCGTGTCTGGATGTGTGGGTGCGTGCATGTGTGTGTGTGTGTG